>NC_082717.1:89334037-89666473 GCF_030144855.1 Hypanus sabinus | reverse complement strand
CTCTGAAACAATCACACACAGATCCATCATCTTCTCGGAAACACTCACACACAGATCCATCACCTCCTCAGAAACTCACACACAGATCCATCACCTCCTCAAAAACTCACACACACAGATCAATCATCTCCTCGGAAACACTCACACACAGATCCATCACCTCCTCAGAAACTCACACACACAGATCCATCATCTCCTCGGAAACACTCACACAACAGATCCGTCACCTCCTCAGAAACTCACACACAGATCCATAACCTCCTCAGAAACTCACACACACAAAACCATCACCTCCTCAGAAACACTCACACACAGATCCATCATCTCCTCAGAAACACTCACACACAGATCCATTACCTCCTCAGAAACACTCACACACAGATCCATCTCCTCCTCAGAAACACTCACACACAGATCCATCACCTCCTCTGAAAAACTCACACACAGATCCATCACCTCCTCAGAAACTCACACACACAGATCCATCACCTCCTCAGAAACACTCACACACAGATCCATCACCTCCTCAGAAACACTCACAAACAGATCCATCACCTCCTCAGAAACACTCACACACAGATCCGTCACCTCCTCGGAAACACTCACACAGATCCATCACCTCCTCAGAAACACTCACACACAGATCCATCACCTCCTCCGAAACACTCACACAGATCCATCACCTCCTCAGAAACACTCACACACAGATCCATCACCTCCTCAGAAACACTCACACACAGATCCATCACCTCCTCAGAAATTCACACACAGATCCATCACCTCCTCAGAAACACTCACACAATTTTAATATTCAAATCACTTTCCCATTTTTGTCTTGACTTGTGGACTCCTTGCTTAATTACCTGTCTTTGAATCAAATTATACATGCAAGATACAAATTTTTTGATATTTCCTTTTTGAATTAAAATTTCTATTTCATTAGATTTCGGCAATAACATTGTTTGACCTAATTTTTCTCTTAAATAAGCCCTTAATTGAAAGTAACAAAATAAAGTGTTGTTTGATATTTTATATTTATTCTTTAATTGTTCAAATGACATTAATATACCTCCTTCAAAACAATTCCCTATATATCTAATCCCATTTTGAATCCAATTATATAAAAGTTGATTGTCCATTGTAAAAGGAATAAGTCTATGGTCAAGACTATGCCTTGACAGTATGACAAATACAATAAATGTTCGGTTAAGATTAGTGCAGTATAATTTTCTACATCAATTATATATTACACCACAAAAAATAAAAAAATTTAATCCAAATTTATCGGATCAGTGTTTCCGATGTAACCAGGAAACTGGTACTTTTTTACATTCGACATGGTCTTGCTCTAAAATTCAACCTTTTTGGACAAATTTAAGACTTTTACTGGAACAAATTACAGGAACACAATTTCCTCATAATCCAATATTATTTTTACTAGGTGATATTGAAGGGATAAAACCGAAACTCAAACTAAATAAGTATCAGAAAGAATTTATAAAAATTGCACTGGCAGTAGCCAAAAAAGCTATTGCAGTTACTTGGAAATCGGATTCACATTTAAGTATAGATTCTTGGAAGAAAGAAATCTATGGTTGTATTCCATTAGAAAAAATTACTTATAATTTAAGAGATAAATATGAAACATTTTTGAAAATTTGGAGCCCTTATTTACAAAAGACAGGATTAAATATATAGATGCTTTTAAGATGAAACAATTGGTTACTAGGGGAAAGAAATAAATATACATATTAAAATTATTACGAACTCCATGGAGCATGTGGAGATCTTCCAACCACCAGGCATTCTTTCTTTCTTTCTTTCTTTCTTTCTTTCTTTCTTTTTTTTCTAAGGGGTAGTTAGGGGGGAGGGGTTAAGGGGAGGGGGTATGGGTTATATACATTGTTTTTTTCATACTTTGTAATCATTTAAAAATGCAATAAAAATTATTTTAAAAAAAAAGTTAAAAAAGAAACACTCACACACAGATCCATCACCTCCTCAGAAACTCTCACACACAGATCCATCATCTCCTCAGAAACTCACACACAGATCCATCATCTCCTCAGAAACACTCACACACAGATCCATCACCTCCTCAGAAACACTCACACACAGATCCATCACCTCCTCAGAAACTCACAAACACAGATCCATCACCTCCTCGGAAACACTCACACAGATCCATCACCTCCTCAGAAACACTCACACAGAGATCCATCACCTCCTCGGAAAAACTCACACACACAGATCCATCACATCCTCAGAAACACTCACACACAGATCCATCACCTCCTCAGAAACACTCACACACAGATCCATCACCTCCTCAGAAACTCACACACACAGATCCATCACCTCCTCAGGAACACTCACACACAGATCCATCACCTCCTCAGAAACTCACACACACAGATCCATCACCTCCTCAGAAACACTCACACACAGATCCATCATCTCCTCAGAAACACTCACACACAGATCCATCACCTCCTCAGAGACTCTCACACACAGATCCATCACCTCCTCAGACACACTCACACACAGATCCATCATCTCCTCAGAAACACTCACAAGCAGATACATCACCTCCTCGGAAACACTCACACACAGATCCATCACCTCCTCGGAAATACTCACACACAGATCCATCACCTCCTCAGAAACACTCACACACAGATCCATCACCTCCTCTGAAACAATCACACACAGATCCATCATCTCCTCGGAAACACTCACACACAGATCCATCACCTCCTCAGAAACTCACACACAGATCCATCACCTCCTCAAAAACTCACACACACAGATCAATCATCTCCTCGGAAACACTCACACACAGATCCATCACCTCCTCAGAAACTCACACACACAGATCCATCATCTCCTCGGAAACACTCACACACAGATCCGTCACCTCCTCAGAAACTCACACACAGATCCATAACCTCCTCAGAAACTCACACACACAAAACCATCACCTCCTCAGAAACACTCACACACAGATCCATCATCTCCTCAGAAACACTCACACACAGATCCATTACCTCCTCAGAAACACTCACACACAGATCCATCTCCTCCTCAGAAACACTCACACACAGATCCATCACCTCCTCTGAAAAACTCACACACAGATCCATCACCTCCTCAGAAACTCACACACACAGATCCATCACCTCCTCAGAAACACTCACACACAGATCCATAACCTCCTCAGAAACACTCACAAACAGATCCATCACCTCCTCAGAAACACTCACACACAGATCCGTCACCTCCTCGGAAACACTCACACAGATCCATCACCTCCTCAGAAACACTCACACACAGATCCATCACCTCCTCAGAAACACTCACACAGATCCATCACCTCCTCAGAAACACTCACACACAGATCCATCACCTCCTCAGAAACACTCACACACAGATCCATCACCTCCTCAGAAATTCACACACAGATCCATCACCTCCTCAGAAACACTCACACACAGATCCATCACCTCCTCAGAAACTCTCACACACAGATCCATCATCTCCTCAGAAACTCACACACAGATCCATCATCTCCTCAGAAACACTCACACACAGATCCATCACCTCCTCAGAGACTCTCACACACAGATCCATCACCTCCTCAGACACACTCACACACAGATCCATCATCTCCTCAGAAACACTCACAAGCAGATACATCACCTCCTCGGAAACACTCACACACAGATCCATCACCTCCTCAGAAACTCACACACACAGATCCATCACCTCCTCAGGAACACTCACACACAGATCCATCACCTCCTCAGAAACTCACACACACAGATCCATCACCTCCTCAGAAACACTCACACACAGATCCATCATCTCCTCAGAAACACTCACACACAGATCCATCACCTCCTCAGAGACTCTCACACACAGATCCATCACCTCCTCAGACACACTCACACACAGATCCATCATCTCCTCAGAAACACTCACAAGCAGATACATCACCTCCTCGGAAACACTCACACACAGATCCATCACCTCCTCGGAAATACTCACACACAGATCCATCACCTCCTCAGAAACACTCACACACAGATCCATCACCTCCTCTGAAACAATCACACACAGATCCATCATCTCCTCGGAAACACTCACACACAGATCCATCACCTCCTCAGAAACTCACACACAGATCCATCACCTCCTCAAAAACTCACACACACAGATCAATCATCTCCTCGGAAACACTCACACACAGATCCATCACCTCCTCAGAAACTCACACACACAGATCCATCATCTCCTCGGAAACACTCACACACAGATCCGTCACCTCCTCAGAAACTCACACACAGATCCATAACCTCCTCAGAAACTCACACACACAAAACCATCACCTCCTCAGAAACACTCACACACAGATCCATCATCTCCTCAGAAACACTCACACACAGATCCATTACCTCCTCAGAAACACTCACACACAGATCCATCTCCTCCTCAGAAACACTCACACACAGATCCATCACCTCCTCTGAAAAACTCACACACAGATCCATCACCTCCTCAGAAACTCACACACACAGATCCATCACCTCCTCAGAAACACTCACACACAGATCCATAACCTCCTCAGAAACACTCACAAACAGATCCATCACCTCCTCAGAAACACTCACACACAGATCCGTCACCTCCTCGGAAACACTCACACAGATCCATCACCTCCTCAGAAACACTCACACACAGATCCATCACCTCCTCAGAAACACTCACACAGATCCATCACCTCCTCAGAAACACTCACACACAGATCCATCACCTCCTCAGAAACACTCACACACAGATCCATCACCTCCTCAGAAATTCACACACAGATCCATCACCTCCTCAGAAACACTCACACACAGATCCATCACCTCCTCAGAAACTCTCACACACAGATCCATCATCTCCTCAGAAACTCACACACAGATCCATCATCTCCTCAGAAACACTCACACACAGATCCATCACCTCCTCAGAGACTCTCACACACAGATCCATCACCTCCTCAGACACACTCACACACAGATCCATCATCTCCTCAGAAACACTCACAAGCAGATACATCACCTCCTCGGAAACACTCACACACAGATCCATCACCTCCTCGGAAATACTCACACACAGATCCATCACCTCCTCAGAAACACTCACACACAGATCCGTCATCTCCTCAGAAACTCTCACACATAGATCCATCACCTCCTCTGAAACAATCACACACAGATCCATCATCTCCTCGGAAACACTCACACACAGATCCATCACCTCCTCAGAAACTCACACACAGATCCATCACCTCCTCAAAAACTCACACACACAGATCAATCATCTCCTCGGAAACACTCACACACAGATCCATCACCTCCTCAGAAACTCACACACACAGATCCATCATCTCCTCGGAAACACTCACACACAGATCCGTCACCTCCTCAGAAACTCACACACAGATCCATAACCTCCTCAGAAACTCACACACACAAAACCATCACCTCCTCAGAAACACTCACACACAGATCCATCATCTCCTCAGAAACACTCACACACAGATCCATTACCTCCTCAGAAACACTCACACACAGATCCATCTCCTCCTCAGAAACACTCACACACAGATCCATCACCTCCTCTGAAAAACTCACACACAGATCCATCACCTCCTCAGAAACTCACACACACAGATCCATCACCTCCTCAGAAACACTCACACACAGATCCATCACCTCCTCAGAAACACTCACAAACAGATCCATCACCTCCTCAGAAACACTCACACACAGATCCGTCACCTCCTCGGAAACACTCACACAGATCCATCACCTCCTCAGAAACACTCACACACAGATCCATCACCTCCTCAGAAACACTCACACAGATCCATCACCTCCTCAGAAACACTCACACACAGATCCATCACCTCCTCAGAAACACTCACACACAGATCCATCACCTCCTCAGAAATTCACACACAGATCCATCACCTCCTCAGAAACACTCACACACAGATCCATCACCTCCTCAGAAACTCTCACACACAGATCCATCATCTCCTCAGAAACTCACACACAGATCCATCATCTCCTCAGAAACACTCACACACAGATCCATCACCTCCTCAGAAACACTCACACACAGATCCATCACCTCCTCAGAAACTCACAAACACAGATCCATCACCTCCTCGGAAACACTCACACAGATCCATCACCTCCTCAGAAACACTCACACAGAGATCCATCACCTCCTCGGAAAAACTCACACACACAGATCCATCACCTCCTCAGAAACTCACACACACAGATCCATCACCTCCTCAGAAACACTCACACACAGATCCATCATCTCCTCAGAAACACTCACACACAGATCCATCACCTCCACAGAGACTCTCACACACAGATCCATCACCTCCTCAGACACACTCACACACAGATCCATCATCTCCTCAGAAACACTCACAAGCAGATACATCACCTCCTCGGAAACACTCACACACAGATCCATCACCTCCTCGGAAATACTCACACACAGATCCATCACCTCCTCAGAAACACTCACACACAGATCCATCACCTCCTCTGAAACAATCACACACAGATCCATCATCTCCTCGGAAACAGTCACACACAGATCCAGCACCTCCTCAGAAAATCACACACAGATCCATCACCTCCTCAAAAACTCACACACACAGATCAATCATCTCCTCAGACACACTCACACACAGATCCATCATCTCCTCAGAAACACTCACAAGCAGATACATCACCTCCTCGGAAACACTCACACACAGATCCATCACCTCCTCGGAAATACTCACACACAGATCCATCACCTCCTCAGAAACACTCACACACAGATCCATCACCTCCTCTGAAACAATCACACACAGATCCATCATCTCCTCGGAAACACTCACACACAGATCCATCACCTCCTCAGAAACTCACACACAGATCCATCACCTCCTCAAAAACTCACACACACAGATCAATCATCTCCTCGGAAACACTCACACACAGATCCATCACCTCCTCATAAACTCACACACACAGATCCATCATCTCCTCAGAAACACTCACACACAGATCCATCACCTCCTCAGAAACTCACACACAGATCCATAACCTCCTCAGAAACACACACACACAAAACCATCACCTCCTCAGAAACACTCACACACAGATCCATCACCTCCTCAGAAACACTCACACACAGATCCGTCACCTCCTCAGAAACACTCACACACAGATCCATCTCCTCCTCAGAAACACTCACACACAGATCCATCACCTCCTCAGAAACTCTCACACACAGATCCATCATCTCCTCAGAAACTCACACACAGATCTATCATCTCCTCAGAAACACTCACACACAGATCCATCACCTCCTCAGAAACACTCACACACAGATCCATCACCTCCTCAGAAACTCACAAACACAGATCCATCACCTCCTCGGAAACACTCACACAGATCCATCACCTCCTCAGAAACACTCACACAGAGATCCATCACCTCCTCGGAAAAACTCACACACACAGATCCATCACCTCCTCAGAAACTCACACACACAGATCCATCACCTCCTCAGAAACACTCACACACAGATCCATCATCTCCTCAGAAACACTCACACACAGATCCATCACCTCCACAGAGACTCTCACACACAGATCCATCACCTCCTCAGACACACACACACACAGATCCATCATCTCCTCAGAAACACTCACAAGCAGATACATCACCTCCTCGGAAACACTCACACACAGATCCATCACCTCCTCGGAAATACTCACACACAGATCCATCACCTCCTCAGAAACACTCACACACAGATCCATCACCTCCTCTGAAACAATCACACACAGATCCATCATCTCCTCGGAAACAGTCACACACAGATCCAGCACCTCCTCAGAAACTCACACACAGATCCATCACCTCCTCAAAAACTCACACACACAGTTCAATCATCTCCTCGGAAACAGTCACACACAGATCCATCACCTCCTCAGAAACTCACACACACAGATCCATCATCTCCTCGGAAACACTCACACAAAGATCCATCACGTCCTCAGAAACTCACACACAGATCCATTACCTCCTCAGAAACACTCACACACAGATCCATCTCCTCCTCAGAAACACTCACACACAGATCCATCACCTCCTCAGAAAAACTCTCACACAGATCCATCACTTCCTCAGAAACTCACACACACAGATCCATCACCTCCTCAGAAACACTCACACACAGATCCATCACCTCCTCAGAAACACTCACACACAGATCCGTCACCTCCTCGGAAACACTCACACACAGATCCATCACCTCCTCAGAAACACTCACACACAGATCCATCACCTCCTCAGAAACACTCACACAGATCCATCACCTCCTCAGAAACACTCACACACAGATCCATCACCTCCTCAGAAACACTCACACACAGATCCATCACCTCCTCAGAAACTCACACACACAGATCCATCATCTCCTCGGAAACACTCACACACAGATCCGTCACCTCCTCAGAAACTCACACACAGATCCATAACCTCCTCAGAAACTCACACACACAAAACCATCACCTCCTCAGAAACACTCACACACAGATCCATCATCTCCTCAGAAACACTCACACACAGATCCATTACCTCCTCAGAAACACACACACACAGATCCATCTCCTCCTCAGAAACACTCACACACAGATCCATCATCTCCTCAGAAACTCACACACAGATCTATCATCTCCTCAGAAACACTCACACACAGATCCATCACCTCCTCAGAAAAACTCTCACACAGATCCATCACCTCCTCAGAAACTCACACACACAGATCCATCACCTCCTCAGAAACACTCACACACAGATCCATCACCTCCTCAGAAACACTCACACACACAGATCCATCACCTCCTCAGAAACTCACACACACAGATCCGTCACCTCCTCGGAAACACTCACACAGATCCATCACCTCCTCAGAAACACTCACACACAGATCCATCACCTCCTCAGAAACACTCACACAGATCCATCACCTCCTCAGAAACACTCACACACAGATCCATCACCTCCTCAGAAACACTCACACACAGATCCATCACCTCCTCAGAAATTCACACACAGATCCATCACCTCCTCAGAAACACTCACACACAGAACCATCACCTCCTCAGAAACACTCACACACAGATCCATCACCTCATCAGAAACACTCACACACAGATCCATCACCTCCTCAGAAACTCACACACACAGATCCATCACCTCCTCAGAAACACTCACACACAGATCCATCACCTCCTCAGAAACAGTCACACACAGATCCATCATCTCCTCAGAAACACTCACACACAGATCCATCATCTCCTCAGAAACACACACAGATCCATCACCTCCTCAGGAACACTCACACACAGATCCATCACCTCCTCAGAAACACTCACACACAGATCCACCACCTCCTCAGAAACACTCACACACAGATCCATCATCTCCTCAGAAACACTCACACACAGATCCATCACCTCCTTGGAAACACTCACACACAGATCAGTCACCTCCTCGGAAACTTACACACAGAGATCCATCACCTCCTCAGAAACACTCACACACAGATCCATCGCCTCCTCAGAAACACTCACACACAGATCCATCATCTCCTCAGAAACACTCACACACAGATCCATCACCTCCTCAGAAACACTCACACACAGATCCATCACCTCCTCAGGAACACTCACACACAGGTCCATCATCTCCTCAGAAACACTCACACACAGATCCATCACCTCCTCAGAAACACTCACACACAGATCCATCACCTCCTCAGAAACACTCACACACAGATCCATCCTCTCCTCAGAAACACTCACACACAGATCCATCATCTCCTCAGAAACACTCACACACAGATCCATCACCTCCTTGGAAACACTCACACACAGATCCGTCACCTCCTCGGAAACTTACACACAGAGATCCATCACCTCCTCAGAAACACTCACACACAGATCCATCACCTCCTCAGAAACACTCACACACAGATCCATCACCTCCTCAGAAACACTCACACACAGATCCATCACCTCCTCAGAAACTCTCACACACAGATCCATCACCTCCTCAGAAACACTCACACACAGATCCATCATCTTCTCAGAAACTCTCACACACAGATCCATCATCTCCTCAGAAACACTCACACACAGATCCATCACCTCCTCAGAAACACTCACACACAGATCCATCACCTCCTCAGAAACTCACACACACAGATCCATCATCTCCTCGGAAACACTCACACACAGATCCGTCACCTCCTCAGAAACTCACACACAGATCCATAACCTCCTCAGAAACACACACACACAAAACCATCACCTCCTCAGAAACACTCACACACAGATCCATCATCTCCTCAGAAACACTCACACACAGATCCATTACCTCCTCAGAAACACTCACACACAGATCCATCTCCTCCTCAGAAACACTCACACACAGATCCATCACCTCCTCTGAAAAACTCACACACAGATCCATCACCTCCTCAGAAACTCACACACACAGATCCATCACCTCCTCAGAAACACTCACACACAGATCCATCACCTCCTCAGAAACACTCACAAACAGATCCATCACCTCCTCAGAAACACTCACACACAGATCCGTCACCTCCTCGGAAACACTCACACAGATCCATCACCTCCTCAGAAACACTCACACACAGATCCATCACCTCCTCAGAAACACTCACACAGATCCATCACCTCCTCAGAAACACTCACACACAGATCCATCACCTCCTCAGAAACACTCACACACAGATCCATCACCTCCTCGGAAATACTCACACACAGATCCATCACCTCCTCAGAAACACTCACACACAGATCCATCACCTCCTCTGAAACAATCACACACAGATCCATCATCTCCTCGGAAACAGTCACACACAGATCCAGCACCTCCTCAGAAACTCACACACAGATCCATCACCTCCTCAAAAACTCACACACACAGTTCAATCATCTCCTCGGAAACAGTCACACACAGATCCATCACCTCCTCAGAAACTCACACACACAGATCCATCATCTCCTCGGAAACACTCACACAAAGATCCATCACGTCCTCAGAAACTCACACACAGATCCATTACCTCCTCAGAAACACTCACACACAGATCCATCTCCTCCTCAGAAACACTCACACACAGATCCATCACCTCCTCAGAAAAACTCTCACACAGATCCATCACTTCCTCAGAAACTCACACACACAGATCCATCACCTCCTCAGAAACACTCACACACAGATCCATCACCTCCTCAGAAACACTCACACACAGATCCGTCACCTCCTCGGAAACACTCACACACAGATCCATCACCTCCTCAGAAACACTCACACACAGATCCATCACCTCCTCAGAAACACTCACACAGATCCATCACCTCCTCAGAAACACTCACACACAGATCCATCACCTCCTCAGAAACACTCACACACAGATCCATCACCTCCTCAGAAACTCACACACACAGATCCATCATCTCCTCGGAAACACTCACACACAGATCCGTCACCTCCTCAGAAACTCACACACAGATCCATAACCTCCTCAGAAACTCACACACACAAAACCATCACCTCCTCAGAAACACTCACACACAGATCCATCATCTCCTCAGAAACACTCACACACAGATCCATTACCTCCTCAGAAACACTCACACACAGATCCATCTCCTCCTCAGAAACACTCACACACAGATCCATCATCTCCTCAGAAACTCACACACAGATCTATCATCTCCTCAGAAACACTCACACACAGATCCATCACCTCCTCAGAAAAACTCTCACACAGATCCATCACCTCCTCAGAAACTCACACACACAGATCCATCACCTCCTCAGAAACACTCACACACAGATCCATCACCTCCTCAGAAACACTCACACACACAGATCCATCACCTCCTCAGAAACTCACACACACAGATCCGTCACCTCCTCGGAAACACTCACACAGATCCATCACCTCCTCAGAAACACTCACACACAGATCCATCACCTCCTCAGAAACACTCACACAGATCCATCACCTCCTCAGAAACACTCACACACAGATCCATCACCTCCTCAGAAACACTCACACACAGATCCATCACCTCCTCAGAAATTCACACACAGATCCATCACCTCCTCAGAAACACTCACACACAGAACCATCACCTCCTCAGAAACACTCACACACAGATCCATCACCTCATCAGAAACACTCACACACAGATCCATCACCTCCTCAGAAACTCACACTCACAGATCCATCACCTCCTCAGAAACACTCACACACAGATCCATCACCTCCTCAGAAACAGTCACACACAGATCCATCATCTCCTCAGAAACACTCACACACAGATCCATCATCTCCTCAGAAACACACACAGATCCATCACCTCCTCAGGAACACTCACACACAGATCCATCACCTCCTCAGAAACACTCACACACAGATCCACCACCTCCTCAGAAACACTCACACACAGATCCATCATCTCCTCAGAAACACTCACACACAGATCCATCACCTCCTTGGAAACACTCACACACAGATCAGTCACCTCCTCGGAAACTTACACACAGAGATCCATCACCTCCTCAGAAACACTCACACACAGATCCATCGCCTCCTCAGAAACACTCACACACAGATCCATCATCTCCTCAGAAACACTCACACACAGATCCATCACCTCCTCAGAAACACTCACACACAGATCCATCACCTCCTCAGGAACACTCACACACAGGTCCATCATCTCCTCAGAAACACTCACACACAGATCCATCACCTCCTCAGAAACACTCACACACAGATCCATCACCTCCTCAGAAACACTCACACACAGATCCATCCTCTCCTCAGAAACACTCACACACAGATCCATCATCTCCTCAGAAACACTCACACACAGATCCATCACCTCCTTGGAAACACTCACACACAGATCCGTCACCTCCTCGGAAACTTACACACAGAGATCCATCACCTCCTCAGAAACACTCACACACAGATCCATCACCTCCTCAGAAACACTCACACACAGATCCATCACCTCCTCAGAAACACTCACACACAGATCCATCACCTCCTCAGAAACTCTCACACACAGATCCATCACCTCCTCAGAAACACTCACACACAGATCCATCATCTTCTCAGAAACTCTCACACACAGATCCATCATCTCCTCAGAAACACTCACACACAGATCCATCACCTCCTCAGAAACACTCACACACAGATCCATCACCTCCTCAGAAACTCACACACACAGATCCATCATCTCCTCGGAAACACTCACACACAGATCCGTCACCTCCTCAGAAACTCACACACAGATCCATAACCTCCTCAGAAACACACACACACAAAACCATCACCTCCTCAGAAACACTCACACACAGATCCATCATCTCCTCAGAAACACTCACACACAGATCCATTACCTCCTCAGAAACACTCACACACAGATCCATCTCCTCCTCAGAAACACTCACACACAGATCCATCACCTCCTCTGAAAAACTCACACACAGATCCATCACCTCCTCAGAAACTCACACACACAGATCCATCACCTCCTCAGAAACACTCACACACAGATCCATCACCTCCTCAGAAACACTCACAAACAGATCCATCACCTCCTCAGAAACACTCACACACAGATCCGTCACCTCCTCGGAAACACTCACACAGATCCATCACCTCCTCAGAAACACTCACACACAGATCCATCACCTCCTCAGAAACACTCACACAGATCCATCACCTCCTCAGAAACACTCACACACAGATCCATCACCTCCTCAGAAACCCTCACACACAGATCCATCACCTCCTCAGAAATTCACACACAGATCCATCACCTCCTCAGAAACACTCACACACAGATCCATCACCTCCTCAGAAACTCTCACACACAGATCCATCATCTCCTCAGAAACTCACACACAGATCCATCATCTCCTCAGAAACACTCACACACAGATCCATCACCTCCTCAGAAACACTCACACACAGATCCATCACCTCCTCAGAAACTCACAAACACAGATCCATCACCTCCTCGGAAACACTCACACAGATCCATCACCTCCTCAGAAACACTCACACAGAGATCCATCACCTCCTCGGAAAAACTCACACACACAGATCCATCACCTCCTCAGAAACTCACACACACAGATCCATCACCTCCTCAGAAACACTCACACACAGATCCATCATCTCCTCAGAAACACTCACACACAGATCCATCACCTCCACAGAGACTCTCACACACAGATCCATCACCTCCTCAGACACACTCACACACAGATCCATCATCTCCTCAGAAACACTCACAAGCAGATACATCACCTCCTCGGAAACACTCACACACAGATCCATCACCTCCTCGGAAATACTCACACACAGATCCATCACCTCCTCAGAAACACTCACACACAGATCCATCACCTCCTCTGAAACAATCACACACAGATCCATCATCTCCTCGGAAACAGTCACACACAGATCCAGCACCTCCTCAGAAACTCACACACAGATCCATCACCTCCTCAAAAACTCACACACACAGATCAATCATCTCCTCAGACACACTCACACACAGATCCATCATCTCCTCAGAAACACTCACAAGCAGATACATCACCTCCTCGGAAACACTCACACACAGATCCATCACCTCCTCGGAAATACTCACACACAGATCCATCACCTCCTCAGAAACACTCACACACAGATCCATCACCTCCTCTAAAACAATCACACACAGATCCATCATCTCCTCAGAAACACTCACACACTGATCCATCTCCCCCTCAGAAACTCTCACACACAGATCCATCACCTCCTCAGAAACACTCACACATAGATCCATCACCTCCTCATAGACTCA
This sequence comes from Hypanus sabinus, assembly GCF_030144855.1. Lineage (NCBI taxonomy): Eukaryota > Metazoa > Chordata > Chondrichthyes > Myliobatiformes > Dasyatidae > Hypanus > Hypanus sabinus. The sequence goes on along the minus strand of NC_082717.1, from coordinate 89,651,427 downwards.
CACACACAGATCCATCATCTCCTCAGAAATACTCACACACAGATCCATCACCTCCTCAGAAACACTCACACACAGATCCATCACCTCCTCAGAAACACTCACACACAGATCCATCACCTCCTCAGAAACACTCACACACAGATCCATCACCTCCTCAGAAACTCTCACACACAGATCCATCAACTCCTCGGAAACACTCACACACAGATCCATCACCTCCTCAGAAACACTCACACACAGATCCATCACCTCCTCAGAAACTCACACACACAGATCCATCATCTCCTCGGAAACACTCACACACAGATCCGTCACCTCCTCAGAAACTCACACACAGATCCATAACCTCCTCAGAAACTCACACACACAAAACCATCACCTCCTCAGAAACACTCACACACAGATCCATCATCTCCTCAGAAACACTCACACACAGATCCATTACCTCCTCAGAAACACTCACACACAGATCCATCTCCTCCTCCGAAACACTCACACACAGATCCATCACCTCCTCTGAAAAACTCACACACAGATCCATCACCTCCTCAGAAACTCACACACACAGATCCATCACCTCCTCAGAAACACTCACACACAGATCCATCACCTCCTCAGAAACACTCGCACACAGATCCATCACCTCCTCAGAAACACTCACACACAGATCCATCACCTCCTCTGAAACAATCACACACAGATCGATCACCTCCTCAGAAACACTCACACACAGATCCATCACCTCCTCTGAAACAATCACACACAGATCGATCACCTCCTCAGAAACACTCACACACAGATCCATCATCTCCTCGGAAACAGTCACACACAGATCCAGCACCTCCTCAGAAACACTCACACACAGATCCATCACCTCCTCAGAAACACTCACACAGATCCATCACCTCCTCAGAAACACTCACACACAGATCCATCACCTCCTCAGAAACACTCACACACAGATCCATCACCTCCTCAGAAATTCACACACAGATCCATCACCTCCTCAGAAACACTCACACACAGATCCATCACCTCCTCAGAAACTCTCACACACAGATCCATCATCTCCTCAGAAACTCACACACAGATCTATCATCTCCTCAGAAACACTCACACACAGATCCATCACCTCCTCAGAAACACTCACACACAGATCCATCACCTCCTCAGAAACACTCACACACAGATCCATCACCTCCTCGGAAACACTCACGCAGATCCATCACCTCCTCAGAAACACTCACACAGAGATCCATCACCTCCTCGGAAACTCACACACACAGATCCATCACCTCCTCAGAAACACTCACACACAGATCCATCATCTCCTCAGAAACACTCACACACAGATCCATCACCTCCACAGAGACTCTCACACACAGATCCATCACCTCCTCAGACACACTCACACACAGATCCATCATCTCCTCAGAAACACTCATAAGCAGATACATCACCTCCTCGGAAACACTCACACACAGATCCATCACCTGCTCGGAAATACTCGCACACAGATCCATCACCTCCTCAGAAACACTCACACACAGATCCATCACCTCCTCTGAAACAATCACACACAGATCCATCATCTCCTCGGAAACAGTCACACACAGATCCAGCACCTCCTCAGAAACTCACACACAGATCCATCACCTCCTCAAAAACTCACACACACAGTTCAATCATCTCCTCGGAAACAGTCACACACAGATCCATCACCTCCTCAGAAACTCACACACACAGATCCATCATCTCCTCGGAAACACTCATACACAGATCCGTCACCTCCTCAGAAACTCACACACAGATCCATAACCTCCTCAGAAACTCACACACACAAAACCATCACCTCCTCAGAAACACTCACACACAGATCCATCATCTCCTCAGAAACACTCACACACAGATCCATTACCTCCTCAGAAACACTCACACACAGATCCATCTCCTCCTCAGAAACACTCACACACAGATCCATCACCTCCTCAGAAAAACTCTCACACAGATCCATCACTTCCTCAGAAACTCACACACACAGATCCATCACCTCCTCAGAAACACTCACACACAGATCCATCACCTCCTCAGAAACACTCACACACAGATCCGTCACCTCCTCGGAAACACTCACACACAGATCCATCACCTCCTCAGAAACACTCACACACAGATCCATCACCTCCTCAGAAACACTCACACAGATCCATCACCTCCTCAGAAACACTCACACACAGATCCATCACCTCCTCAGCAAACACTCACACACAGATCCATCACCTCCTCAGAAACTAACACACACAGATCCATCATCTCCTCGGAAACACTCACACACAGATCCGTCACCTTCTCAGAAACTCACACACAGATCCATAACCTCCTCAGAAACTCACACTCACAAAACCATCACCTCCTCAGAAACACTCACACACAGATCCATCATCTCCTCAGAAACACTCACACACAGATCCATTACCTCCTCAGAAACACTCACACACAGATCCATCTCCTCCTCAGAAACACTCACACACAGATCCATCACCTCCTCAGAAAAACTCTCACACAGATCCATCACCTCCTCAGAAACTCACACACACAGATCCATCACCTCCTCAGAAACACTCACACACAGATCCATCAACTCCTCAGAAACACTCACACACACAGATCCATCACCTCCTCAGAAACTCACACACACAGATCCGTCACCTCCTCGGAAACACTCACACAGATCCATCACCTCCTCAGAAACACTCACACACAGATCCATCACCTCCTCAGAAACACTCACACAGATCCATCACCTCCTCAGAAACACTCACACACAGATCCATCACCTCCTCAGAAACACTCACACACAGATCCATCACCTCCTCAGAAATTCACACACAGATCCATCACCTCCTCAGAAACACTCACACACAGAACCATCACCTCCTCAGAAACACTCACACACAGATCCATCACCTCATCAGAAACACTCACACACAGATCCATCACCTCCTCAGAAACTCACACACACAGATCCATCACCTCCTCAGAAACACTCACACACAGATCCATCACCTCCTCAGAAACAGTCACACACAGATCCATCATCTCCTCAGAAACACTCACACACAGATCCATCATCTCCTCAGAAACACTCACACACAGATCCATCACCTCCTCAGGAACACTCACACACAGGTCCATCATTTCCTCAGAAACACTCACACACAGATCCATCACCTCCTCAGAAACACTCACACACAGATCCATCACCTCCTCAGAAACACTCACACACAGATCCATCATCTCCTCAGAAACACTCACACACAGATCCATCACCTCCTTGGAAACACTCACACACAGATCAGTCACCTCCTCGGAAACTTACACACAGAGATCCATCACCTCCTCAGAAACACTCACACACAGATCCATCACCTCCTCAGAAACACTCACACACAGATCCATCATCTCCTCAGAAACACTCACACACAGATCCATCACCTCCTCAGAAACACTCACACACAGATCCATCACCTCCTCAGGAACACTCACACACAGGTCCATCATCTCCTCAGAAACACTCACACACAGATCCATCACCTCCTCAGAAACACTCACACACAGATCCATCACCTCCTCAGAAACACTCACACACAGATCCATCATCTCCTCAGAAACACTCACACACAGATCCATCATCTCCTCAGAAACACTCACACACAGATCCATCACCTCCTTGGAAACACTCACACACAGATCCGTCACCTCCTCGGAAACTTACACACAGAGATCCATCACCTCCTCAGAAACACTCACACACAGATCCATCACCTCCTCAGAAACACTCACACACAGATCCATCACCTCCTCAGAAAAACTCACACACAGATCCATCACCTCCTCAGAAACTCACACACACAGATCCATCATCTCCTCAGAAACACTCACACACAGATCCATCACCTCCTCAGAAACACTCACACACAGATCCATCACCTCCTCAGAAACTCACACACACAGATCCATCACCTCCTCAGAAACTCACTCACACAGATCCATCATCTCCTCAGAAACACTCACAAGCAGATACATCACCTCCTCGGAAACACTCACACACAGATCCATCAACTCCTCGGAAATACTCACACACAGATCCATCACCTCCTCAGAAACACTCACACTCAGATCCATCACCTCCTCAGAAACAATCACACACAGATCCATCATCTCCTCGGAAACACTCACACACAGATCCATCACCTCCTCAGAAACTCACACACAGATCCATCACCTCCTCAAAAACTCACACACACAGATCAATCATCTCCTCGGAAACACTCACACACAGATCCATCACCTCCTCAGAAACTCACACACACAGATCCATCATCTCCTCGGAAACACTCACACACACATCCGTCACCTCCTCAGAAACTCACACACAGATCCATAACCTCCTCAGAAACTCACACACACAAAACCATCACCTCCTCAGAAACACTCACACACAGATCCATCATCTCCTCAGAAACACTCACACACAGATCCATTACCTCCTCAGAAACACTCACACACAGATCCATCTCCTCCTCAGAAACTCTCACACACAGATCCATCACCTCCTCAGAGACTCACACACACAGATCCATCACCTCCTCAGAAACACTCACACACAGATCCATCATCTCCTCAGAAACACTCACACACAGATCCATCACCTCCTCAGAAACTCACACACAGAGAACCATCACCTCCTGAGAAACTCAGACACACAGATCCATCACCTCCTCAGAAGCACTCACACACAGATCCATCACCTCCTCAGAAACTCACACACACAGATCCATCACCTCCTCAGAAATACTCACACAGAGATCCATCACCTACTCAGAAACACTCACACACAGATCCATCATCTCCTCAGAAACACTCACACACAGATCTATCACCTCCTCAGAAACTCACACACAGATCCATCACCTCCTCAGAAACACTCACACACAGATCCATCACCTCCTCAGAAACACTCACACACGGATCCATCACCTCCTCAGAAACACTCACACAGAGATCCATCACCTACTCAGAAACACTCACAGACAGATCCATCACCTCCTCAGAAACACTCAGACACAGATCCATCACCTCCTCAGAAACTCACACACACAGATCCATCACCTCCTCGGAAACACTCACACACAGATCCATCACCTCCTCAGAAACACTCACACACAGATCCATCACCTCCTCGGAAACACTCACACACAGATCCATCACCTCCTCAGGAACACTCACACACAGGTCCATCATCTCCTCAGAAACACTCACACACAGATCCATCACCTCCTCAGAAACACTCACACACAGATCCATCACCTCCTCAGAAACACTCACACACAGATCCATCATCTCCTCAGAAACACTCACACACAGATCCATCATCTCCTCAGAAACACTCACACACAGATCCATCACCTCCTTGGAAACACTCACACACAGATCCGTCACCTCCTCGGAAACTTACACACAGAGATCCATCACCTCCTCAGAAACACTCACACACAGATCCATCACCTCCTCAGAAACACTCACACACAGATCCATCACCTCCTCAGAAAAACTCACACACAGATCCATCACCTCCTCAGAAACTCACACACACAGATCCATCATCTCCTCAGAAACACTCACACACAGATCCATCACCTCCTCAGAAACACTCACACACAGATCCATCACCTCCTCAGAAACTCACACACACAGATCCATCACCTCCTCAGAAACTCACTCACACAGATCCATCATCTCCTCAGAAACACTCACAAGCAGATACATCACCTCCTCGGAAACACTCACACACAGATCCATCAACTCCTCGGAAATACTCACACACAGATCCATCACCTCCTCAGAAACACTCACACTCAGATCCATCACCTCCTCAGAAACAATCACACACAGATCCATCATCTCCTCGGAAACACTCACACACAGATCCATCACCTCCTCAGAAACTCACACACAGATCCATCACCTCCTCAAAAACTCACACACACAGATCAATCATCTCCTCGGAAACACTCACACACAGATCCATCACCTCCTCAGAAACTCACACACACAGATCCATCATCTCCTCGGAAACACTCACACACACATCCGTCACCTCCTCAGAAACTCACACACAGATCCATAACCTCCTCAGAAACTCACACACACAAAACCATCACCTCCTCAGAAACACTCACACACAGATCCATCATCTCCTCAGAAACACTCACACACAGATCCATTACCTCCTCAGAAACACTCACACACAGATCCATCTCCTCCTCAGAAACTCTCACACACAGATCCATCACCTCCTCAGAGACTCACACACACAGATCCATCACCTCCTCAGAAACACTCACACACAGATCCATCATCTCCTCAGAAACACTCACACACAGATCCATCACCTCCTCAGAAACTCACACACAGAGAACCATCACCTCCTGAGAAACTCAGACACACAGATCCATCACCTCCTCAGAAGCACTCACACACAGATCCATCACCTCCTCAGAAACTCACACACACAGATCCATCACCTCCTCAGAAATACTCACACAGAGATCCATCACCTACTCAGAAACACTCACACACAGATCCATCATCTCCTCAGAAACACTCACACACAGATCTATCACCTCCTCAGAAACTCACACACAGATCCATCACCTCCTCAGAAACACTCACACACAGATCCATCACCTCCTCAGAAACACTCACACACGGATCCATCACCTCCTCAGAAACACTCACACAGAGATCCATCACCTACTCAGAAACACTCACAGACAGATCCATCACCTCCTCAGAAACACTCAGACACAGATCCATCACCTCCTCAGAAACTCACACACACAGATCCATCACCTCCTCGGAAACACTCACACACAGATCCATCACCTCCTCGGAAACACTCACACATAGATCCATCACCTCCTCGGAAACACTCACACACAGATCCATCACCTCCTCGGAAACACTCACACATAGATCCATCACCTCCTCGGAAACACTCACACACAGATCCATCATCTCCTCAGAAACACTCACACACAGATCAATCACCTCCTCTGAAATTCTCACACATAGATCCATCACCTCCTCGGAAACACTCACACACAGATCCATCACCTCCTCAGAAACTCTCACGCACAGTTCCATCACCTCCTCGGAAACACTCACACACAGATCCCTCACCTCCTCGGAAACTCACACACAGATCCATCACCTCCTCAGAAACACTCACACACAGATCCATCACCTCCTCAGAAACGCTCACACACAGATCCATCACCTCCTCAGAAACACTCACACACAGATCCATCACCTCCTCAGAAACTCACACACAGATCCGTCATCTCCTCAGAAACACTCACACACAGATCCATCACCTCCTCAGAAACTCACACACACAGATCCATCACCTCCTCAGAAACGCTCACACATAGATCCGTCATCTCCTCAGAAACACTCACACACAGATCCATCACCTCCTCAGAAACACTCACACACAGATCCATCACCTCCTCGGAAACACTCACACACAGATCCATCACCTCCTCAGAAACACTCACACATAGATCCGTCATCTCCTCAGAAACACTCACACACAGATCCATCACCTCCTCAGAAACACTCACACACAGATCCATCACCTCCTCAGAAACTCACACACTGATCCATCACCTCCTCGGAAACACTCACACACAGATCCATCACCTCCTCAGAAACACTCACACACAGATCCATCATCTCCTCGGAAACACTCACACACAGATCCGTCACCTCCTCAGAAACTCATACACAGATCCATCACCTCCTCAGAAACTCTCACACACAGATCCATCATCTCCTCGGAAACACTCACACACTGATCCATCACCTCCTCAGAAACTCACACACAGATCCATCACCTCCTCAGAAACTCTCACACACAGATCCATCACCTCCTCAGAAACACTCACGCACAGATCCATCATCTCCTCTGAAACACTCACACACAGATCCATCACCTCCTCAGAAACACTCACACACAGATCCATCACCTCCACAGAAACTCACAAATAGATCCATCACCTCCTCAGAAACTCACACACAGATCCATCACCTCCACAGAAACTCTCACACACAGATTCATCACCTCCGTAGAAATACTCACACACAGATCCATCACCTCCTCAGAAACACTCACACACAGATCCATCACCTCCTCAGAAACTCACACACACAGATCCGTCACCTCCTCAGAAACACTCACACACAGATCCATCACCTCCTCAGAAACTCACACACACAGATCCGTCACCTCCTCAGAAACACTCACACACTGATCCATCTCCCCCTCAGAAACACTCACACACAGATCCATCACCTCCTCAGAAACACTCACACACAGATCCATCACCTCCTCAGATAAACTCACACACAGATCCATCATCTCCTCAGAAACTCACACACAGATCCATCACCTCCTCAGAAACACTCACACTCAGATCCATCATCTCCTCATAAACACTCACACAGATCCATCACCTCCTCAGAAACACTCACACACAGATCCGTCACCTCCTCAGAAACACTCACACACAGATCCATCACCTCCTCAGAAACACTCACACACAGATCCATCACCTCCTCAGAAACACTCACACACAGATCAATCATCTCCTCAGAAACACTCACACACAGATCCATCAACTCCTCAGAAACACTGACACACAGATCCATCACCTCCTCAGAAACACTGACACACAGATCCGTCACCTCCTCAGAAACACTCACACACAGATCCATGACCTCCTCAGAAACTCACACACAGATCCATCATCTCCTCAGAAACACTCACACACAGATCCATCATCTCCTCAGAAACTTTCACACAGATCCATCACCTCCTCAGAAACTCACACACAGATCCATCACCTCCTCAGAAACTCACAAACACAGATCCATCACCTCCTCAGAAACTCACACACACACAGATCCATCAGCTCCTTAGAAATACTCACACACAGATCCATCACCTCCTCAGAAACACTCACACACAGATCCATCACCCCCTCAGAAACACTCACACATAGATCCATCATCTCCTCAGAAACTCACACACAGATCCATCACCTCCTCAGAAACTCACTCACACAGATCCATCACATCCTCAGAAACACTCACACACAGATCCATCACCTCCTCAGAAACACTCACACACAGATCCATCACCTCCTCTGAAACACTCACACACAGATCCATCACCTCCTCGGAAACACTCACACACAGATCCATCACCTCCTCTGAAACACTCACACACAGATCCATCACATCCTCAGAAACACTCACACACAGATCCATCACCCCCTCAGAAACACTCACACACAGATCCATCACCTCCTCAGAAACACTCACACACAGATCCATCACCTCCTCAGATTCTCACACACAGATCCGTCACCTCCTCAGAAACACTCACACACAGATCCATCACCTCCTCAGAAACTCACACACACAGATCCATCACCTCCTCAGAAACTCACACACAGATCCATCACCTCCTCAGGAACACTCACACACAGGTCCATCACCTCCTCAGAAACTCACACACAGATCCATCACCTCCTCAGGAACACTCACACATAGATCCATCACCTCCTCAGAAACACTCACACACAGATCCATCACCTCCTCAGAAACACTCACACACAGATCCATCACCTCCTCGGAAACACTCACACACAGATCCATCACCTCCTCAGAAACGCACACACACAGATCCGTCACCTCCTCAGAAACACTCACACACAGATCCATCACCTCCTCAGAAACTCTCACACACAGATCCATCATCTCCTCGGAAACACTCACACACAGATCCATCACCTCCTCAGAAACTCACACACACAGATCCGTCACCTCCTCAGAAACTCTCACACACAGATCCATCACATCCTCAGAAACACTCACACATAGATCCATCACCTTCTCAGAGACTCACACACACAGATCCATCAACTCCTCACAAACACTCACACACAGATCCATCACCTCCTCAGGAACACTTACACACAGATCCATCATCTCCTCAGAAACTCACACACACAGATCCATCACCACCTCAGAAACACTCACACACAGATCCATCCCCTCCTGAGAAACACTCACACACAGATCCATCACCTCCTCAGAAACACACACACAGATCCATCACCTCCTCAGAAACACTCACACACAGATCCATCATCTCCTCAGAAACTCACACACAGATCCATCACCTCCTCAGAAACACTCACACACAGATCCATCATCTCCTCAGCAACTCACACACAGATCCATCACCTCCTCAGAAACACTCACACAGATCCATCACCTCCTCAGAAACACTCACACAGATCCATCACCTCCTCAGAAACACTCACAAACAGATCCATCACCTCCTCAGAAACTCTCACACACAGATCCATCATCTCCTCGGAAACACTCACACACAGATCCATCAGCTCCTCAGAAACTCAAACACACAGATCCGTCACCTCCTCAGAAACTCTCACACACAGATCCATCACCTCCTCAGAAACACTGACACATAGATCCATCACCTCCACAGAGACTCACACACACAGATCCATCATCTCCTCAGAAATACTCACACACAGATCCATCACCTCCTCAGAAACACTCACACACAGATCCATCAACTCCTCGGAAATACTCACACACAGATCCATCTCCTCCTCAGAAACACTCACACACAGATCCATCACCTCCTCAGAAAAACTCACACACAGATCCATCACCTCCTCAGAAACTCACACACACAGATCCATCACCTCCTCAGAAACACTCACACACAGATCCATCACCTCCTCAGAAACACTCACAAACAGATCCATCACCTCCTCAGAAACACTCACACACAGATCCGTCACCACCTCGGAAACACTCACACAGATCCATCACCTCCTCAGAAACACTCACACACAGATCCATCACCTCCTCAGAAACACTCACACAGATCCATCACCTCCTCAGAAACACTCACACACAGATCCATCACCTCCTCAGAAACACTCACACACAGATCCATCACCTCCTCAGAAATTCACACACAGATCCATCACCTCCTCAGAAACACTCACACACAGATCCATCACCTCCTCAGAAACACTCACACACAGATCCATCATCTCCTCAGAAACTCACACACAGATCCATCATCTCCTCAGAAACACTCACACACAGATCCATCACCTCCTCAGAAACACTCACACACAGATCCATCACCTCCTCAGAAACTCACAAACACAGATCCATCAACTCCTCAGAAACACTCACACAGAGATCCATCACCTCCTCGGAAAAACTCACACACACAGATCCATCACCTCCTCAGAAACTCACACACTGATCCATCACCTCCTCAGAAACACTCACACACAGATCCATCACCTCCTCAGAAACACTCACACACAGATCCATCATCTCCTCAGAAACACTCACACACAGATCCATCACCTCCTCAGAGACTCTCACACACAGATCCATCACCTCCTCAGACACACTCACACACAGATCCATCATCTCCTCAGAAACACTCACAAGCAGATACATCACCTCCTCAGAAACACTCACACACAGATCCATCACCTCCTCGGAAATACTCACACACAGATCCATCACCTCCTCAGAAACACTCACACAGATCCATCACCTCCTCAGAAACACTCACACACAGATCCGTCACCTCCTCGGAAACTTACACACAGAGATCCATCACCTCCTCAGAAACACTCACACACAGATCCATCACCTCCTCAGAAACACTCACACACAGATCCATCACCTCCTCAGAAAAACTCACACACAGATCCATCACCTCCTCAGAAACTCACACACACAGATCCATCATCTCCTCAGAAACACTCACACACAGATCCATCACCTCCTCAGAAACACTCACACACAGATCCATCACCTCCTCAGAAACTCACACACACAGATCCATCACCTCCTCAGAAACTCACTCACACAGATCCATCATCTCCTCAGAAACACTCACAAGCAGATACATCACCTCCTCGGAAACACTCACACACAGATCCATCAACTCCTCGGAAATACTCACACACAGATCCATCACCTCCTCAGAAACACTCACACTCAGATCCATCACCTCCTCAGAAACAATCACACACAGATCCATCATCTCCTCGGAAACACTCACACACAGATCCATCACCTCCTCAGAAACTCACACACAGATCCATCACCTCCTCAAAAACTCACACACACAGATCAATCATCTCCTCGGAAACACTCACACACAGATCCATCACCTCCTCAGAAACTCACACACACAGATCCATCATCTCCTCGGAAACACTCACACACACATCCGTCACCTCCTCAGAAACTCACACACAGATCCATAACCTCCTCAGAAACTCACACACACAAAACCATCACCTCCTCAGAAACACTCACACACAGATCCATCATCTCCTCAGAAACACTCACACACAGATCCATTACCTCCTCAGAAACACTCACACACAGATCCATCTCCTCCTCAGAAACTCTCACACACAGATCCATCACCTCCTCAGAGACTCACACACACAGATCCATCACCTCCTCAGAAACACTCACACACAGATCCATCATCTCCTCAGAAACACTCACACACAGATCCATCACCTCCTCAGAAACTCACACACAGAGAACCATCACCTCCTGAGAAACTCAGACACACAGATCCATCACCTCCTCAGAAGCACTCACACACAGATCCATCACCTCCTCAGAAACTCACACACACAGATCCATCACCTCCTCAGAAATACTCACACAGAGATCCATCACCTACTCAGAAACACTCACACACAGATCCATCATCTCCTCAGAAACACTCACACACAGATCTATCACCTCCTCAGAAACTCACACACAGATCCATCACCTCCTCAGAAACACTCACACACAGATCCATCACCTCCTCAGAAACACTCACACACGGATCCATCACCTCCTCAGAAACACTCACACAGAGATCCATCACCTACTCAGAAACACTCACAGACAGATCCATCACCTCCTCAGAAACACTCAGACACAGATCCATCACCTCCTCAGAAACTCACACACACAGATCCATCACCTCCTCGGAAACACTCACACACAGATCCATCACCTCCTCAGAAACACTCACACACAGATCCATCACCTCCTCGGAAACACTCACACACAGATCCATCACCTCCTCAGGAACACTCACACACAGGTCCATCATCTCCTCAGAAACACTCACACACAGATCCATCACCTCCTCTGAAACACTCACACACAGATCCATCACCTCCTCAGAAACACTCACACACAGATCCATCATCTCCTCAGAAACACTCACACACAGATCCATCATCTCCTCAGAAACACTCACACACAGATCCATCACCTCCTTGGAAACACTCACACACAGATCCGTCACCTCCTCGGAAACTTACACACAGAGATCCATCACCTCCTCAGAAACACTCACACACAGATCCATCACCTCCTCAGAAACACTCACACACAGATCCATCACCTCCTCAGAAAAACTCACACACAGATCCATCACCTCCTCAGAAACTCACACACACAGATCCATCATCTCCTCAGAAACACTCACACACAGATCCATCACCTCCTCAGAAACACTCACACACAGATCCATCACCTCCTCAGAAACTCACACACACAGATCCATCACCTCCTCAGAAACTCACTCACACAGATCCATCATCTCCTCAGAAACACTCACAAGCAGATACATCACCTCCTCGGAAACACTCACACACAGATCCATCAACTCCTCGGAAATACTCACACACAGATCCATCACCTCCTCAGAAACACTCACACTCAGATCCATCACCTCCTCAGAAACAATCACACACAGATCCATCATCTCCTCGGAAACACTCACACACAGATCCATCACCTCCTCAGAAACTCACACACAGATCCATCACCTCCTCAAAAACTCACACACACAGATCAATCATCTCCTCGGAAACACTCACACACAGATCCATCACCTCCTCAGAAACTCACACACACAGATCCATCATCTCCTCGGAAACACTCACACACACATCCGTCACCTCCTCAGAAACTCACACACAGATCCATAACCTCCTCAGAAACTCACACACACAAAACCATCACCTCCTCAGAAACACTCACACACAGATCCATCATCTCCTCAGAAACACTCACACACAGATCCATTACCTCCTCAGAAACACTCACACACAGATCCATCTCCTCCTCAGAAACTCTCACACACAGATCCATCACCTCCTCAGAGACTCACACACACAGATCCATCACCTCCTCAGAAACACTCACACACAGATCCATCATCTCCTCAGAAACACTCACACACAGATCCATCACCTCCTCAGAAACTCACACACAGAGAACCATCACCTCCTGAGAAACTCAGACACACAGATCCATCACCTCCTCAGAAGCACTCACACACAGATCCATCACCTCCTCAGAAACTCACACACACAGATCCATCACCTCCTCAGAAATACTCACACAGAGATCCATCACCTACTCAGAAACACTCACACACAGATCCATCATCTCCTCAGAAACACTCACACACAGATCCATCACCTCCTCAGAAACACTCACACACAGATCCATCACCTCCTCAGAAACACTCACACACGGATCCATCACCTCCTCAGAAACACTCACACAGAGATCCATCACCTACTCAGAAACACTCACAGACAGATCCATCACCTCCTCAGAAACACTCAGACACAGATCCATCACCTCCTCAGAAACTCACACACACAGATCCATCACCTCCTCGGAAACACTCACACACAGATCCATCACCTCCTCGGAAACACTCACACATAGATCCATCACCTCCTCGGAAACACTCACACACAGATCCATCACCTCCTCGGAAACACTCACACATAGATCCATCACCTCCTCGGAAACACTCACACACAGATCCATCATCTCCTCAGAAACACTCACACACAGATCAATCACCTCCTCTGAAATTCTCACACATAGATCCATCACCTCCTCGGAAACACTCACACACAGATCCATCACCTCCTCAGAAACTCACACACAGATCCGTCATCTCCTCAGAAACACTCACACACAGATCCATCACCTCCTCAGAAACTCACACACACAGATCCATCACCTCCTCAGAAACGCTCACACATAGATCCGTCATCTCCTCAGAAACACTCACACACAGATCCATCACCTCCTCAGAAACACTCACACACAGATCCATCACCTCCTCGGAAACACTCACACACAGATCCATCACCTCCTCAGAAACACTCACACATAGATCCGTCATCTCCTCAGAAACACTCACACACAGATCCATCACCTCCTCAGAAACACTCACACACAGATCCATCACGTCCTCAGAAACTCACACACTGATCCATCACCTCCTCGGAAACACTCACACACAGATCCATCACCTCCTCAGAAACACTCACACACAGATCCATCATCTCCTCGGAAACACTCACACACAGATCCGTCACCTCCTCAGAAACTCATACACAGATCCATCACCTCCTCAGAAACTCTCACACACAGATCCATCATCTCCTCGGAAACACTCACACACTGATCCATCACCTCCTCAGAAACTCACACACAGATCCATCACCTCCTCAGAAACTCTCACACACAGATCCATCACCTCCTCAGAAACACTCACGCACAGATCCATCATCTCCTCTGAAACACTCACACACAGATCCATCACCTCCTCAGAAACACTCACACACAGATCCATCACCTCCACAGAAACTCACAAATAGATCCATCACCTCCTCAGAAACTCACACACAGATCCATCACCTCCACAGAAACTCTCACACACAGATTCATCACCTCCTTAGAAATACTCACACACAGATCCATCACCTCCTCAGAAACACTCACACACAGATCCATCACCTCCTCAGAAACTCACACACACAGATCCGTCACTTCCTCAGAAACACTCACACACAGATCCATCACCTCCTCAGAAACTCACACACACAGATCCGTCACCTCCTCAGAAACACTCACACACTGATCCATCTCCCCCTCAGAAACACTCACACACAGATCCATCACCTCCTCAGAAACACTCACACACAGATCCATCACCTCCTCAGATAAACTCACACACAGATCCATCATCTCCTCAGAAACTCACACACAGATCCATCACCTCCTCAGAAACACTCACACTCAGATCCATCATCTCCTCATAAACACTCACACAGATCCATCACCTCCTCAGAAACACTCACACACAGATCCGTCACCTCCTCAGAAACACTCACACACAGATCCATCACCTCCTCAGAAACACTCACACACAGATCCATCACCTCCTCAGAAACACTCACACACAGATCAATCATCTCCTCAGAAACACTCACACACAGATCCATCAACTCCTCAGAAACACTGACACACAGATCCATCACCTCCTCAGAAACACTGACACACAGATCCATCACCTCCTCGGAAACACTCACACACAGATCCATCACCTGTCAGAAACACTCACACACAGATCAATCATCTCCTCAGAAACACTCACACACAGATCCATCATCTCCTCAGAAACACTCACACACAGATCCATCACCTCCTCAGAAACTCACACACAGATCCATCACCTCCTCAGAAACTCACACACACAGATCCATCACCTCCTGAGAAACTCACACACAGATCCATCATCTCCTCAGAAACACTCACACACAGATCCATCATCTCCTCAGAAACACTCACACACAGATCCATCATCTCGTCAGAGACACTCACACACAAATCCGTCATCTCCTCAGAAACTTTCACACAGATCCATCACCTCCTCAGAAACTCACACACAGATCCATCACCTCCTCAGAAACTCACAAACACAGATCCATCACCTCCTCAGAAACTCACACACACACAGATCCATCAGCTCCTTAGAAATACTCACACACAGATCCATCACCTCCTCAGAAACACTCACACACAGATCCATCACCCCCTCAGAAACACTCACACATAGATCCATCATCTCCTCAGAAACTCACACACAGATCCATCACCTCCTCAGAAACTCACACACAGATCCATCACATCCTCAGAAACACTCACACACAGATCCATCACCCCCTCAGAAACACTCACACACAGATCCATCACCTCCTCAGAAACACTCACACACAGATCCATCACCTCCTCAGATTCTCACACACAGATCCGTCACCTCCTCAGAAACACTCACACACAGATCCATCACCTCCTCAGAAACTCACACACACAGATCCATCACCTCCTCAGAAACTCACACACAGATCCATCACCTCCTCAGGAACACTCACACACAGGTCCATCACCTCCTCAGAAACTCACACACAGATCCATCACCTCCTCAGGAACACTCACACATAGATCCATCACCTCCTCAGAAACACTCACACACAGATCCATCACCTCCTCAGAAACACTCACACACAGATCCATCACCTCCTCGGAAACACTCACACACAGATCCATCACCTCCTCAGAAACGCACACACACAGATCCGTCACCTCCTCAGAAACACTCACACACAGATCCATCACCTCCTCAGAAACTCTCACACACAGATCCATCATCTCCTCGGAAACACTCACACACAGATCCATCACCTCCTCAGAAACTCACACACACAGATCCGTCACCTCCTCAGAAACTCTCACACACAGATCCATCACATCCTCAGAAACACTCACACATAGATCCATCACCTTCTCAGAGACTCACACACACAGATCCATCAACTCCTCACAAACACTCACACACAGATCCATCACCTCCTCAGGAACACTTACACACAGATCCATCATCTCCTCAGAAACTCACACACACAGATCCATCACCACCTCAGAAACACTCACACACAGATCCATCCCCTCCTGAGAAACACTCACACACAGATCCATCACCTCCTCAGAAACACACACACAGATCCATCACCTCCTCAGAAACACTCACACACAGATCCATCATCTCCTCAGAAACTCACACACAGATCCATCACCTCCTCAGAAACACTCACACACAGATCCATCATCTCCTCAGCAACTCACACACAGATCCATCACCTCCTCAGAAACACTCACACAGATCCATCACCTCCTCAGAAACACTCACACAGATCCATCACCTCCTCAGAAACACTCACAAACAGATCCATCACCTCCTCAGAAACTCTCACACACAGATCCATCATCTCCTCGGAAACACTCACACACAGATCCATCAGCTCCTCAGAAACTCAAACACACAGATCCGTCACCTCCTCAGAAACTCTCACACACAGATCCATCACCTCCTCAGAAACACTGACACATAGATCCATCACCTCCACAGAGACTCACACACACAGATCCATCATCTCCTCAGAAATACTCACACACAGATCCATCACCTCCTCAGAAACACTCACACACAGATCCATCAACTCCTCGGAAATACTCACACACAGATCCATCTCCTCCTCAGAAACACTCACACACAGATCCATCACCTCCTCAGAAAAACTCACACACAGATCCATCACCTCCTCAGAAACTCACACACACAGATCCATCACCTCCTCAGAAACACTCACACACAGATCCATCACCTCCTCAGAAACACTCACAAACAGATCCATCACCTCCTCAGAAACACTCACACACAGATCCGTCACCACCTCGGAAACACTCACACAGATCCATCACCTCCTCAGAAACACTCACACACAGATCCATCACCTCCTCAGAAACACTCACACAGATCCATCACCTCCTCAGAAACACTCACACACAGATCCATCACCTCCTCAGAAACACTCACACACAGATCCATCACCTCCTCAGAAATTCACACACAGATCCATCACCTCCTCAGAAACACTCACACACAGATCCATCACCTCCTCAGAAACACTCACACACAGATCCATCATCTCCTCAGAAACTCACACACAGATCCATCATCTCCTCAGAAACACTCACACACAGATCCATCACCTCCTCAGAAACACTCACACACAGATCCATCACCTCCTCAGAAACTCACAAACACAGATCCATCAACTCCTCAGAAACACTCACACAGAGATCCATCACCTCCTCGGAAAAACTCACACACACAGATCCATCACCTCCTCAGAAACTCACACACTGATCCATCACCTCCTCAGAAACACTCACACACAGATCCATCACCTCCTCAGAAACACTCACACACAGATCCATCATCTCCTCAGAAACACTCACACACAGATCCATCACCTCCTCAGAGACTCTCACACACAGATCCATCACCTCCTCAGACACACTCACACACAGATCCATCATCTCCTCAGAAACACTCACAAGCAGATACATCACCTCCTCAGAAACACTCACACACAGATCCATCACCTCCTCGGAAATACTCACACACAGATCCATCACCTCCTCAGAAACATTCACACACAGATCCATCACCTCCTCAGAAACACTCACAGAGATCCATCACCTCCTCAGAAACATTCACACACAGATTCATCACCTCAGAAACACTCACACACAGATCCATCACCTACTCAGAAATTCACACACAGATCCATCACCTCCTCAGAAACACTCACACACAGATCCATCACCTCCTCAGAAACACTCACACACAGATCCATCATCTCCTCAGAAACTCACACACAGATCCATTTTCTCCTCAGAAACACTCACACACAGATCCATCACCTCCTCAGAAACACTCACACACAGATCCATCATCTCCTCAGAAACTCACACACAGATCCATCACCTCCTCAGAAACACTCACACAGATCCATCACCTCCTCAGAAACACTCACACAGATCCATCACCTCCTCAGAAACACTCACAAACAGATCCATCACCTCCTCAGAAACTCTCACACACAGATCCATCACCTCCTCAGAAACACTCACACACAGATCCATCATCTCCTCAGAAACACTCACACACAGATCCATCACCTCCTCAGAAACTCACACACACAGATCCGTCACCTCCTCAGAAACTCTCACACACTGATCCATCACCTCCTCAGAAACACTCACACACAGATCCATCACCTCCTCAGAAACTCTCACACACAGATCCATCACCTCCTCAGAAACTCACAAACAGATCCATCACCTCCTCAGAAACACTCACACACAGATCCATCATCTCCTCAGCAACTCACACACAGATCCATCACCTCCACAGAAACTCACAAATAGATCCATCACCTCCTCAGAAACTCACACACAGATCCATCACCTCCACAGAAACTCTCACACACAGATCTATCACCTCCTTACAAATACTCACACACAGATCCATCACCTCCTCAGAAACACTCACACACAGATCCATCACCTCCTCAGATAAACTCACACACAGATCCATCATCTCCTCAGAAACTCACACACAGATCCATCACCTCCTCAGAAACACTCACACTCAGATCCATCATCTCCTCAGAAACACTCACACAGATCCATCACCTCCTCAGAAACACTCACACACAGATCCGTCACCTCCTCAGAAGCACTCACACACAGATCAATCATCTCCTCAGAAACACTCACACACAGATCCATCAACTCCTCAGAAACACTGACACACAGATCCATCATCTCCTCAGAAACACTCACACACAGATCCATCACCTCCTCAGAAACTCACACACACAGATCCATCACCTCCTCAGAAACTCACACACACAGATCCATCACCTCCTCAGAAACACTCACACACAGATCCATCATCTCCTCAGAAACACTCACACAAAGATCCATCATCTACTCAGAAACTCACACACAGATCCATCACCTCCTCAGAAACTCACACACAGATCCATCACCTCCTCTGAAACACTCACACACAGATCCATCATCTCCTCAGAAACACTCACACACAGATCCATCATCTCCTCAGAAACACTCACACACAGATCCATCACCTCCTCAGAAACACTCACACACAGATCCATCATCTCCTCAGAAACTCACACACAGATCCATCACCTCCTCAGAAACTCACACACAGATCCATCACCTCCTCTGAAACACTCACACAGATCCATCATCTCCTCAGAAACACTCACACACATATCCATCATCTCCTCAGAAACACTCACACACAGATCCATCATCTCGTCAGAGACACTCACACACAAATCCGTCATCTCCTCAGAAACTTTCACACAGATCCATCACCTCCTCAGAAACTCACACACAGATCCATCACCTCCTCAGAAACTCACAAACACAGATCCATCACCTCCTCAGAAACTCACACACACACAGATCCATCAGCTCCTTAGAAATACTCACACACAGATCCATCACCTCCTCAGAAAAACTCACACACAGATCCATCAGCTCCTCGGAAACACTCACACACAGATCCATCACCTCCTCAGAAACACTCACACACAGATCCATCACCTCCTCGGAAACACTCACACACAGATCCATCACCTCCACAGAAACACTCACACACAGATCTATCACCTCCTCAGAAACTCACACACACAGATCCATCACCTCCTCAGAAATACTCACACACAGATCGATCAGCTCCTCAGAAACACTCACACACAGATCCATCATCTCCTCAGAAACACTCACACATAGATCCATCACCTCCTCAGAAAAACTCACACACAGATCCATCATCTCCTCAGAAACTCACACACAGATCCATCACCTCCTCAGAAACTCACAAACACAGATCCATCACCTCCTCAGAAACTCTCACACACAGATCCATCAGCTCCTTAGAAATACTCACACACAGATCCATCACCTCCTCAGAAACACTCACACACAGATCCATCACATCCTCAGAAACACTCACACACAGATCCATCACCCCCTCAGAAACACTCACACACAGATCCATCATCTCCTCAGAAACCCACACACAGATCCATCACCTCCTCAGAAACACTCACACACAGATCCATCATCTCCTCAGAAACACTCACACAGATCCATCACCTCCTCAGAAACACTCACACACAGATCCATCACCTCCTCAGATACTCACACACAGATCCGTCACCTCCTCAGAAACACTCACACACAGATCCATCACCTCCTCAGAAACTCACACACACAGATCCATCACCTCCTCAGAAACTCACACACAGATCCATCACCTCCTCAGGAACACTCACACACAGGTCCATCACCTCCTCAGAAACTCACACACAGATCCATCACCTCCTCAGGAACACTCACACATAGATCCATCACCTCCTCAGAAACACTCACACACAGATCCATCACCTCCTCGGAAACACTCACACACAGATCCATCACCTCCTCAGAAACGCACACAAACAGATCCGTCACCTCCTCAGAAACACTCACACACAGATCCATCACCTCCTCAGAAACTCTCACACACAGATCCATCATCTCCTCGGAAACACTCACACACAGATCCATCACCTCCTCAGAAACTCACACACACAGATCCGTCACCTCCTCAGAAACTCTCACACACAGATCCATCACATCCTCAGAAACACTCACACATAGATCCATCACCTTCTCAGAGACTCACGCACACAGATCCATCATCTCCTCACAAACACTCACACACAGATCCATCACCTCCTCACAAACACTCACACACAGATCCATCATCTCCTCAGAAACACTCACACAGATCCATCACCTCCTCAGAAACACTCACACACAGATCCATCACCTCCTCAGATACTCACACACAGATCCGTCACCTCCTCAGAAACACTCACACACAGATCCATCACCTCCTCAGAAACTCACACACACAGATCCATCACCTCCTCAGAAACTCACACACAGATCCATCACCTCCTCAGGAACACTCACACACAGGTCCATCACCTCCTCAGAAACTCACACACAGATCCATCACCTCCTCAGGAACACTCACACATAGATCCATCACCTCCTCAGAAACACTCACACACAGATCCATCACCTCCTCGGAAACACTCACACACAGATCCATCACCTCCTCAGAAACGCACACAAACAGATCCGTCACCTCCTCAGAAACACTCACACACAGATCCATCACCTCCTCAGAAACTCTCACACACAGATCCATCATCTCCTCGGAAACACTCACACACAGATCCATCACCTCCTCAGAAACTCACACACACAGATCCGTCACCTCCTCAGAAACTCTCACACACAGATCCATCACATCCTCAGAAACACTCACACATAGATCCATCACCTTCTCAGAGACTCACGCACACAGATCCATCATCTCCTCACAAACACTCACACACAGATCCATCACCTCCTCACAAACACTCACACACAGATCCATCACCTCCTCAGGAACACTCACACACAGGTCCATCACCACCTCAGAAACACTCACACACAGATCCATCACCTCCTCAGAAACACTCACACACAGATCCATCACCTCCTGAGAAACACTCACACACAGATCCATCATCTCCTCAGAAACACTCACACACTGATCCATCACCTCCTCAGAAACACTCACACACAGATCCATCACCTCCTCAGAAACACACACACAGATCCATCACCTCCTCAGAAACACTCACACACAGATCCATCATCTCCTCGGAAACACTCACACACAGATCCATCACCTCCTCAGAAACACTCACACACAGATCCATCACCTCCTCAGAAACTCTCACACACAGATCCATCATCTCCTCGGAAACACTCACACACAGATCCATCACCTCCTCAGAAACTCACACACAGATCCATCACCTCCTCAGAAACACTCACACACAGATCCATCACCTCCTCAGAAAAACTCATACACAGATCCATCACCTCCTCAGAAACTCACACACACAGATCCATCACCTCCTCAGAAACACTCACACACAGATCCATCACCTCCTCAGAAACACTCATACACAGATCCATCATCTCCTCAGAAACACTCACACACAGATCGATCAGCTCCTCAGAAAAACTCACACACAGATCCATCATCTCCTCAGAAACACTCACACATAGATCCATCACCTCCTCAGAAAAACTCACACACAGATCCATCATCTCCTCGGAAACACTCACACACAGATCCATCACCTCCTCGGAAACACTCACACACAGATCCATCACCTCCACAGAAACACTCACACACAGATCCATCACCTCCTCAGAAACTCACACACACAGATCCATCACCTCCTCAGAAACACTCACACACAGATCCGTCACCTCCTCAGAAACACTCACACACAGATCGATCAGCTCCTCAGAAACACTCACACACAGATCCATCATCTCCTCGGAAACACTCACACACAGTTCCATCACCTCCTCGGAAACACTCACACACAGTTCCATCACCTCCACAGAAACACTCACACACAGATCCATCACCTCCTCAGAAACTCACACACACAGATCCGTCACCTCCTCAGAAACAGTCACATAGAGATCCATCACCTCCTCAGAAACTCTCACACACAGATCCATCATCTCCTCACAAACACTCACACAGAGATCCATCACCTCCTCAGGAACACTCACACACAGGTCCATCACCACCTCAGAATCACTCACACACAGATCCATCACCTCCTCAGAAACACTCACACACTGATCCATCACCTCCTCAGAAACACTCACACATAGATCCATCACCTCCTCAGAAACTCTCACACACAGATCCATCACCTCCTCAGAAACACTCACACACAGATCCATCATCTCCTCAGAAACTCACACACAGATCCATCACCTCCTCAGAAACACTCACACACAGATCCATCTCCTCCTCAGAAACACTCACACAGATCCATCACCTCCTCAGAAACACTCACACAGATCCATCACCTCCTCAGAAACACTCAAACAGATCCATCACCTCCTCAGAAACACTCACAGACAGATCCATCATCTCCTCGGAAACACTCACACACAGATCCATCACCTTCTCAGAAACTCACACACACAGATCCGTCACCTCCTCAGAAACTCTCACACACAGATCCATCACCTCCTCAGAAACACTCACACATAGATCCATCACCTCCTCAGAAACTCACACACAGATCCATCACCTCCTCAGAAACACTCACACACAGATCCATCACCTCCTGAGAAACTCACAAACAGATCAATCACCTCCTCAGAAACACTCACACACAGATCCATCACCTCCTCTGAAACACTCATACACAGATCCATCACCTCCTCAGGAACACTCACACATAGATCCATCACCTCCTCAGAAACACTCACACACAGATCCATCACCTCCTCGGAAACACTCACACACAGATCCATCACCTCCTCAGAAACGCACACAAACAGATCCGTCACCTCCTCAGAAACACTCACACACAGATCCATCACCTCCTCAGAAACTCTCACACACAGATCCATCATCTCCTCGGAAACACTCACACACAGATCCATCACCTCCTCAGAAACTCACACACACAGATCCGTCACCTCCTCAGAAACTCTCACACACAGATCCATCACATCCTCAGAAACACTCACACATAGATCCATCACCTTCTCAGAGACTCACGCACACAGATCCATCATCTCCTCACAAACACTCACACACAGATCCGTCACCTCCTCACAAACACTCACACACAGATCCATCATCTCCTCAGAAACACTCACACAGATCCATCACCTCCTCAGAAACACTCACACACAGATCCATCACCTCCTCAGATACTCACACACAGATCCGTCACCTCCTCAGAAACACTCACACACAGATCCATCACCTCCTCAGAAACTCACACACACAGATCCATCACCTCCTCAGAAACTCACACACAGATCCATCACCTCCTCAGGAACACTCACACACAGGTCCATCACCTCCTCAGAAACTCACACACAGATCCATCACCTCCTCAGGAACACTCACACATAGATCCATCACCTCCTCAGAAACACTCACACACAGATCCATCACCTCCTCGGAAACACTCACACACAGATCCATCACCTCCTCAGAAACGCACACAAACAGATCCGTCACCTCCTCAGAAACACTCACACACAGATCCATCACCTCCTCAGAAACTCACACACACAGATCCGTCACCTCCTCAGAAACTCTCACACACAGATCCATCACATCCTCAGAAACACTCACACATAGATCCATCACCTTCTCAGAGACTCACGCACACAGATCCATCATCTCCTCACAAACACTCACACACAGATCCATCACCTCCTCACAAACACTCACACACAGATCCATCACCTCCTCAGGAACACTCACACACAGGTCCATCACCACCTCAGAAACACTCACACACAGATCCATCACCTCCTCAGAAACACTCACACACAGATCCATCACCTCCTGAGAAACACTCACACACAGATCCATCATCTCCTCAGAAACACTCACACACTGATCCATCACCTCCTCAGAAACACTCACACACAGATCCATCACCTCCTCAGAAACACACACACAGATCCATCACCTCCTCAGAAACACTCACACACAGATCCATCATCTCCTCAGAAACACTCACACACAGATCCATCACCTCCTCAGAAACACTCACACACAGATCCATCACCTCCTCAGAAACTCTCACACACAGATCCATCATCTCCTCGGAAACACTCACACACAGATCCATCACCTCCTCAGAAACTCACACACAGATCCATCACCTCCTCAGAAACACTCACACACAGATCCATCACCTCCTCAGAAAAACTCATACACAGATCCATCACCTCCTCAGAAACTCACACACACAGATCCATCACCTCCTCAGAAACACTCACACACAGATCCATCACCTCCTCAGAAACACTCATACACAGATCCATCATCTCCTCAGAAACACTCACACACAGATCGATCAGCTCCTCAGAAAAACTCACACACAGATCCATCATCTCCTCAGAAACACTCACACATAGATCCATCACCTCCTCAGAAACACTCACACACAGATCCATCATCTCCTCGGAAACACTCACACACAGATCCATCACCTCCTCAGAAAAACTCACACACAGATCCATCATCTCCTCGGAAACACTCACACACAGATCCATCACCTCCTCGGAAACACTCACACACAGATCCATCACCTCCACAGAAACACTCACACACAGATCCATCACCTCCTCAGAAACTCACACACACAGATCCATCACCTCCTCAGAAACACTCACACACAGATCCGTCACCTCCTCAGAAACACTCACACACAGATCGATCAGCTCCTCAGAAACACTCACACACAGATCCATCATCTCCTCGGAAACACTCACACACAGTTCCATCACCTCCTCGGAAACACTCACACACAGTTCCATCACCTCCACAGAAACACTCACACACAGATCCATCACCTCCTCAGAAACTCACACACACAGATCCGTCACCTCCTCAGAAACAGTCACATAGAGATCCATCACCTCCTCAGAAACTCTCACACACAGATCCATCATCTCCTCGGAAACACTCACACACAGATCCATCACCTCCTCAGAAACTCACACACAGATCCATCACCTCCTCAGAAACACTCACACACAGATCCGTCACCTCCTCAGAAACTCTCACACACAGATCCATCACATCCTCAGAAACACTCACACATAGATCCATCACCTCCTCAGAGACTCACACACACAGATCCATCATCTCCTCACAAACACTCACACAGAGATCCATCACCTCCTCAGGAACACTCACACACAGGTCCATCACCACCTCAGAATCACTCACACACAGATCCATCACCTCCTCAGAAACACTCACACACTGATCCATCACCTCCTCAGAAACACTCACACATAGATCCATCACCTCCTCAGAAACTCTCACACACAGATCCATCACCTCCTCAGAAACACTCACACACAGATCCATCATCTCCTCAGAAACTCACACACAGATCCATCACCTCCTCAGAAACACTCACACACAGATCCATCTCCTCCTCAGAAACACTCACACAGATCCATCACCTCCTCAGAAACACTCACACAGATCCATCACCTCCTCAGAAACACTCAAACAGATCCATCACCTCCTCAGAAACACTCACAGACAGATCCATCATCTCCTCGGAAACACTCACACACAGATCCATCACCTTCTCAGAAACTCACACACACAGATCCGTCACCTCCTCAGAAACTCTCACACACAGATCCATCACCTCCTCAGAAACACTCACACATAGATCCATCACCTCCTCAGAAACTCACACACAGATCCATCACCTCCTCAGAAACACTCACACACAGATCCATCACCTCCTGAGAAACTCACAAACAGATCAATCACCTCCTCAGAAACACTCACACACAGATCCATCACCTCCTCTGAAACACTCATACACAGATCCATCACCTCCTCAGAAACTCACACACACAGATCCATCACCTCCTCAGAAACACTCACACACAGATCGATCAGCTCCTCAGAAACACTCACACATAGATCCATCACCTCCTCAGAAAAACTCACACACAGATCCATCATCTCCTCGGAAACACTCACACACAGATCCATCACCTCCTCGGAAACACTCACACACAGATCCATCACCTCCACAGAAACACTCACACACAGATCCATCACCTCCTCAGAAACTCACACACACAGATCCGTCACCTCCTCAGAAACACTCACACACAGGTCCATCACCACCTCAGAAACACTCACACACAGATCCATCACCTCCTCAGAAACTCTCACACATAGATCCATCACCTCCTCAGAAACACTCACACACAGGTCCATCACCACCTCAGAAACACTCACACACAGATCCATCACCTCCTCAGAAACACTCACACACAGATCCATCACCTCCTCAGAAACTCTCACACATAGATCCATCACCTCCTCAGAAACTCTCACACACAGATCCATCACCTCCTCAGAAACACTCACACACAGATCCATCATCTCCTCAGAAACTCACACACAGATCCATCACCTCCTCAGAAACACTCACACACAGATCCATCTCCTCCTCAGAAACACTCACACACAGATCCATCACCTCCTCAGAAACACTCACACACAGATCCATCATCTCCTCAGAAACTCACACACAGATCCATCACCTCCTCGGAAACACTCACACACAGATCCATCTCCTCCTCAGAAACACTCACACACAGATCCATCACCTCCTCAGAAACACTCACACAGATCCATCACCTCCTCAGAAACACTCACACAGATCCATCACCTCCTCAGCAACACTCACAGACAGATCCGTCACCTCCTCAGAAACTCTCACACACAGATCCATCATCTCCTCGGATACACTCACAAACAGATCCATCACCTTCTCAGAAACTCACACACACAGATCCGTCACCTCCTCAGAAACTCTCACACACAGATCCATCACCTCCTCAGAAACACTCACACATAGATCCATCACCTCCTCAGAGACTCACACACAGATCCATCACCTCCTCAGAAACACTCACACACAGATCCATCACCTCCTGAGAAACTCACAAACAGATCCATCACCTCCTCAGAAACACTCACACACAGATCCATCACCTCCTCTGAAACACTCATACACAGATCCATCACCTCCTCAGAAACTCACACACACAGATCCATCACCTCCTCAGAAACACTCACACACAGATCCATCACCTCCTCAGAAACACTCACACACAGATGAATCATCTCCTCCGAAACACTCACACACAGATCCATCACCTCCTCAGAAACACTCAAACCCAGATCCATCACCTCCTCAGAAACACTCACACACAGATCCGTCATCTCCTCGGAAACACTCACACACAGATCCGTCAACTCCTCAGAAACTCTCACACACAGATCCATCACCTCCTTAGAAATACTCACACACAGATCCGTCACCTCCTCAGAAACTCACACACACAGATCCATCACCTCCTCAGAAACTCACACACACAGTTCCATCACCTCCTCAGGAACACTCACACACAGGTCCATAACCTCCTCAGAAACACTCACAAACAGATCCATCACCCCCTCAGAAACTCACACACACAGATCCGTCACCTCCTCAGAAACTCTCACACACAGATCCATCACCTCCTCAGAAGCACTCACACACAGATCCATCACCTCCTCAGAAACTCTCACACACAGATCCATCACCTCCTCAGAAACACTCACACACAGATCCATCACCTCCTCAGAAAAACTCATACACAGATCCATCACCTCCTCAGAAACTCACACACACAGATCCATCACCTCCTCAGAAACACTCACACACAGATCCATCACCTCCTCAGAAACACTCATACACAGATCCATCACCTCCTCAGAAACTCACACACACAGATCCATCACCTCCTCAGAAACACTCACACACAGATCGATCAGCTCCTCAGAAACACTCACACATAGATCCATCACCTCCTCAGAAAAACTCACACACAGATCCATCATCTCCTCGGAAACACTCACACACAGATCCATCACCTCCTCGGAAACACTCACACACAGATCCATCACCTCCTCAGAAACTCACACACAGATCCATCACCTCCTCAGAAACACTCACACACAGATCCGTCACCTCCTCAGATACTCTCACACATAGATCCATCACCTCCTCAGAAACTCTCACACACATCTCCATCACCTCCTCAGAAACACTCACACACAGATCCATCATCTCCTCAGAAACTCACACACAGATCCATCACCTCCTCAGAAACACTCACACACAGATCCATCTCCTCCTCAGAAACACTCACACAGATCCATCACCTCCTCAGAAACACTCACACAGATCCATCACCTCCTCAGAAACACTCACAGACAGATCCATCACCTCCTCAGAAACTCTCACACACAGATCCATCACCTTCTCAGAAACTCACACACACAGATCCGTCACCTCCTCAGAAACTCTCACACACAGATCCATCACCTCCTCAGAAACACTCACACATTGATCCATCACCTCCTCAGAGACTCACACACAGATCCATCACCTCCTCAGAAACACTCACACACAGATCCATCACCTCCTCAGAAACACTCACACACAGATCCATCACCTCCTCTGAAACACTCATACACAGATCCATCACCTCCTCAGAAACTCACACACACAGATCCATCACCTCCTCAGAAACACTCACACACAGATCCATCACCTCCTCAGAAACACTCACACACAGATGAATCATCTCCTCCGAAACACTCACACACAGATCCATCACCTCCTCAGAAACACTCAAACCCAGATCCATCACCTCCTCCGAAACACTCACACACAGATCCGTCATCTCCTCGGAAACACTCACACACAGATCCATCACCTCCTCAGAAACACTCACACACAGATCCATCACCTCCTCAGAAACACTCACACACAGATCCATCACCTCCTCTGAAACACTCATACACAGATCCATCACCTCCTCAGAAACTCACACACACAGATCCATCACCTCCTCAGAAACACTCACACACAGATCCATCACCTCCTCAGAAACACTCACACACAGATGAATCATCTCCTCCGAAACACTCACACACAGATCCATCACCTCCTCAGAAACTCTCACACACAGATCCATCACCTCCTCAGAAACACTCACACATAGATCCATCACCTCCTCAGAGACTCACACACAGATCCATCACCTCCTCAGAAACACTCACACACAGATCCATCACCTCCTGAGAAACTCACAAACAGATCCATCACCTCCTCAGAAACACTCACACACAGATCCATCACCTCCTCTGAAACACTCATACACAGATCCATCACCTCCTCAGAAACTCACACACACAGATCCATCACCTCCTCAGAAACACTCACACACAGATCCATCACCTCCTCAGAAACACTCACACACAGATGAATCATCTCCTCCGAAACACTCACACACAGATCCATCACCTCCTCAGAAACACTCAAACCCAGATCCATCACCTCCTCAGAAACACTCACACACAGATCCGTCATCTCCTCGGAAACACTCACACACAGATCCGTCAACTCCTCAGAAACTCTCACACACAGATCCATCACCTCCTTAGAAATACTCACACACAGATCCGTCACCTCCTCAGAAACTCACACACACAGATCCATCACCTCCTCAGAAACTCACACACACAGTTCCATCACCTCCTCAGGAACACTCACACACAGGTCCATAACCTCCTCAGAAACACTCACAAACAGATCCATCACCCCCTCAGAAACTCACACACACAGATCCGTCACCTCCTCAGAAACTCTCACACACAGATCCATCACCTCCTCAGAAGCACTCACACACAGATCCATCACCTCCTCAGAAACTCTCACACACAGATCCATCACCTCCTCAGAAACACTCACACACAGATCCATCACCTCCTCAGAAAAACTCATACACAGATCCATCACCTCCTCAGAAACTCACACACACAGATCCATCACCTCCTCAGAAACACTCACACACAGATCCATCACCTCCTCAGAAACACTCATACACAGATCCATCACCTCCTCAGAAACTCACACACACAGATCCATCACCTCCTCAGAAACACTCACACACAGATCGATCAGCTCCTCAGAAACACTCACACATAGATCCATCACCTCCTCAGAAAAACTCACACACAGATCCATCATCTCCTCGGAAACACTCACACACAGATCCATCACCTCCTCGGAAACACTCACACACAGATCCATCACCTCCTCAGAAACTCACACACAGATCCATCACCTCCTCAGAAACACTCACACACAGATCCGTCACCTCCTCAGATACTCTCACACATAGATCCATCACCTCCTCAGAAACTCTCACACACATCTCCATCACCTCCTCAGAAACACTCACACACAGATCCATCATCTCCTCAGAAACTCACACACAGATCCATCACCTCCTCAGAAACACTCACACACAGATCCATCTCCTCCTCAGAAACACTCACACAGATCCATCACCTCCTCAGAAACACTCACACAGATCCATCACCTCCTCAGAAACACTCACAGACAGATCCATCACCTCCTCAGAAACTCTCACACACAGATCCATCACCTTCTCAGAAACTCACACACACAGATCCGTCACCTCCTCAGAAACTCTCACACACAGATCCATCACCTCCTCAGAAACACTCACACATTGATCCATCACCTCCTCAGAGACTCACACACAGATCCATCACCTCCTCAGAAACACTCACACACAGATCCATCACCTCCTCAGAAACACTCACACACAGATCCATCACCTCCTCTGAAACACTCATACACAGATCCATCACCTCCTCAGAAACTCACACACACAGATCCATCACCTCCTCAGAAACACTCACACACAGATCCATCACCTCCTCAGAAACACTCACACACAGATGAATCATCTCCTCCGAAACACTCACACACAGATCCATCACCTCCTCAGAAACACTCAAACCCAGATCCATCACCTCCTCCGAAACACTCACACACAGATCCGTCATCTCCTCGGAAACACTCACACACAGATCCGTCAACTCCTCAGAAACTCTCACACACAGATCCATCACCTCCTTAGAAATACTCACACACAGATCCGTCACCTCCTCAGAAACTCACACACACAGATCCATCACCTCCTCAGAAACTCACACACACAGTTCCATCACCTCCTCAGGAACACTCACACACAGGTCCATAACCTCCGCAGAAACACTCACAAACAGATCCATCACCCCCTCAGAAACTCACACACACAGATCCGTCACCTCCTCAGAAACTCTCACACACAGATCCATCACCTCCTCAGAAGCACTCACACACAGATCCATCACCTCCTCAGAAACTCTCACACACAGATCCATCACCTCCTCAGAAACACTCACACACAGATCCATCACCTCCTCAGAAAAACTCATACACAGATCCATCACCTCCTCAGAAACTCACACACACAGATCCATCACCTCCTCAGAAACACTCACACACAGATCCATCACCTCCTCAGAAACACTCATACACAGATCCATCACCTCCTCAGAAACTCACACACACAGATCCATCACCTCCTCAGAAACACTCACACACAGATCGATCAGCTCCTCAGAAACACTCACACATAGATCCATCACCTCCTCAGAAAAACTCACACACAGATCCATCATCTCCTCGGAAACACTCACACACAGATCCATCACCTCCTCGGAAACACTCACACACAGATCCATCACCTCCTCAGAAACACTCACACACAGATCCATCACCTCCTTAGAAACTCACACACAGATCCATCACCTCCTCAGAAACACTCACACAGATCCATCACTTCCTCAGAAACACTCACACAGATCCATCACCTCCTCAGAAACACTCACACACAGATCCATCACCTCATCGGAAACACTCACACACAGATCCGTCACCTCCTCAGAAACTCTCACACACAGATCCATCACCTCCTCAGAAACCCTCACACATAGATCCATCACCTCTTCAGAAACACTAACACACACAGAACCATCACCTCCTCAGAAACACTCACACACAGATCCATCACCTCCTCAGAAACACTGACACACAGATCCATCAAATCCTGAGAAACTCACAAACAGATCCATCACCTCCTCAGAAACTCACACACATAGATCCATCACCTCCTCAGAAACTCACACACATAGATCCGTCACCTCCTCAGAAACACTCACACACAGATCCATCATCTCCTCAGAAACACTCACACACTGATCCATCACCTCCTCGGAAACACTCACACACAGATCCATCACCTCCTCAGAAACTCTCACACACAGATCCATCACCTCCTCAGAAACACTCACACACAGATCCATCACCTCCTCGGAAACACTCACACACAGATCCATCACCTCCTCAGAAACTCTCACACACAGATCCATTACCTCCTCAGAAACCCTCACACATAGATCCATCACCTCCTCAGAGACTCACACACACAGATCCATCACCTCCTCAGAAAGACTCACACACAGATCCATCACCTCCTCAGGAACACTCACACACAGGTCCATCACCACCTCAGAAACACTCACACAGATCCATCACCACCTCAGAAACACTCACACAGATCCATCACCTCCTCAGCAACACTCACAGACAGATCCATCACCTCCTCAGAAACTCTCACACACAGATCCATCATCTCCTCGGATACACTCACAAACAGATCCATCACCTTCTCAGAAACTCACACACACAGATCCGTCACCTCCTCAGAAACTCTCACACACAGATCCATCACCTCCTCAGAAACACTCACACATAGATCCATCACCTCCTCAGAGACTCACACACAGATCCATCACCTCCTCAGAAACACTCACACACAGATCCATCACCTCCTGAGAAACTCACAAACAGATCCATCACCTCCTCAGAAACACTCACACACAGATCCATCACCTCCTCTGAAACACTCATACACAGATCCATCACCTCCTCAGAAACTCACACACACAGATCCATCACCTCCTCAGAAACACTCACACACAGATCCATCACCTCCTCAGAAACACTCACACACAGATGAATCATCTCCTCCGAAACACTCACACACAGATCCATCACCTCCTCAGAAACACTCAAACCCAGATCCATCACCTCCTCAGAAACACTCACACACAGATCCGTCATCTCCTCGGAAACACTCACACACAGATCCGTCAACTCCTCAGAAACTCTCACACACAGATCCATCACCTCCTTAGAAATACTCACACACAGATCCGTCACCTCCTCAGAAACTCACACACACAGATCCATCACCTCCTCAGAAACTCACACACACAGTTCCATCACCTCCTCAGGAACACTCACACACAGGTCCATAACCTCCTCAGAAACACTCACAAACAGATCCATCACCCCCTCAGAAACTCACACACACAGATCCGTCACCTCCTCAGAAACTCTCACACACAGATCCATCACCTCCTCAGAAGCACTCACACACAGATCCATCACCTCCTCAGAAACTCTCACACACAGATCCATCACCTCCTCAGAAACACTCACACACAGATCCATCACCTCCTCAGAAAAACTCATACACAGATCCATCACCTCCTCAGAAACTCACACACACAGATCCATCACCTCCTCAGAAACACTCATACACAGATCCATCACCTCCTCAGAAACTCACACACACAGATCCATCACCTCCTCAGAAACACTCACACACAGATCGATCAGCTCCTCAGAAACACTCACACATAGATCCATCACCTCCTCAGAAAAACTCACACACAGATCCATCATCTCCTCGGAAACACTCACACACAGATCCATCACCACCTCGGAAACACTCACACACAGATCCATCACCTCCTCAGAAACTCACACACAGATCCATCACCTCCTCAGAAACACTCACACACAGATCCGTCACCTCCTCAGATACTCTCACACATAGATCCATCACCTCCTCAGAAACTCTCACACACATCTCCATCACCTCCTCAGAAACACTCACACACAGATCCATCATCTCCTCAGAAACTCACACACAGATCCATCACCTCCTCAGAAACACTCACACACAGATCCATCTCCTCCTCAGAAACACTCACACAGATCCATCACCTCCTCAGAAACACTCACACAGATCCATCACCTCCTCAGAAACACTCACAGACAGATCCATCACCTCCTCAGAAACTCTCACACACAGATCCATCATCTCCTCGGAAACACTCACACACAGATCCATCACCTCCTCAGAAACTCTCACACACAGATCCATCACCTCCTCAGAAACACTCACACATTGATCCATCACCTCCTCAGAGACTCACACACAGATCCATCACCTCCTCAGAAACACTCACACACAGATCCATCACCTCCTCAGAAACACTCACACACAGATCCATCACCTCCTCTGAAACACTCATACACAGATCCATCACCTCCTCAGAAACTCACACACACAGATCCATCACCTCCTCAGAAACACTCACACACAGATCCATCACCTCCTCAGAAACACTCACACACAGATGAATCATCTCCTCCGAAACACTCACACACAGATCCATCACCTCCTCAGAAACACTCAAACCCAGATCCATCACCTCCTCCGAAACACTCACACACAGATCCATCATCTCCTCGGAAACACTCACACACAGATCCGTCAACTCCTCAGAAACTCTCACACACAGATCCATCACCTCCTTAGAAATACTCACACACAGATCCGTCACCTCCTCAGAAACTCACACACACAGATCCATCACCTCCTCAGAAACTCACACACACAGTTCCATCACCTCCTCAGGAACACTCACACACAGGTCCATAACCTCCGCAGAAACACTCACAAACAGATCCATCACCCCCTCAGAAACTCACACACACAGATCCGTCACCTCCTCAGAAACTCTCACACACAGATCCATCACCTCCTCAGAAGCACTCACACACAGATCCATCACCTCCTCAGAAACTCTCACACACAGATCCATCACCTCCTCAGAAACACTCACACACAGATCCATCACCTCCTCAGAAAAACTCATACACAGATCCATCACCTCCTCAGAAACTCACACACACAGATCCATCACCTCCTCAGAAACACTCACACACAGATCCATCACCTCCTCAGAAACACTCATACACAGATCCATCACCTCCTCAGAAACTCACACACACAGATCCATCACCTCCTCAGAAACACTCACACACCGATCGATCAGCTCCTCAGAAACACTCACACATAGATCCATCACCTCCTCAGAAAAACTCACACACAGATCCATCATCTCCTCGGAAACACTCACACACAGATCCATCACCTCCTCGGAAACACTCACACACAGATCCATCACCTCCTCAGAAACACTCACACACAGATCCATCACCTCCTTAGAAACTCACACACAGATCCATCACCTCCTCAGAAACACTCACACAGATCCATCACTTCCTCAGAAACACTCACACAGATCCATCACCTCCTCAGAAACACTCACACACAGATCCATCACCTCATCGGAAACACTCACACACAGATCCATCACCTCCTCAGAAACTCTCACACACAGATCCATCATCTCCTCGGAAACACTCACACACAGATCCGTCACCTCCTCAGAAACTCTCACACACAGATCCATCACCTCCTCAGAAACCCTCACACATACATCCATCACCTCTTCAGAAACACTAACACACACAGAACCATCACCTCCTCAGAAACACTCACACACAGATCCATCACCTCCTCAGAAACACTCACACACAGATCCATCAAATCCTGAGAAACTCACAAACAGATCCATCACCTCCTCAGAAACTCACACACATAGATCCATCACCTCCTCAGAAACTCACACACATAGATCCGTCACCTCCTCAGAAACACTCACACACAGATCCATCATCTCCTCAGAAACACTCACACACTGATCCATCACCTCCTCGGAAACACTCACACACAGATCCATCACCTCCTCAGAAACACTCACACACAGATCCATCACCTCCTCAGAAACACTCACACACAGATCCATCACCTCCTCGGAAACACTCACACACAGATCCATCACCTCCTCAGAAACTCTCACACACAGATCCATTACCTCCTCAGAAACCCTCACACATAGATCCATCACCTCCTCAGAGACTCACACACACAGATCCATCACCTCCTCAGAAAGACTCACACACAGATCCATCACCTCCTCAGGAACACTCACACACAGGTCCATCACCACCTCAGAAACACTCACACAGATCCATCACCTCCTCAGAAACACTCACACAGATCCATCACCTCCTCAGCAACACTCACAGACAGATCCATCACCTCCTCAGAAACTCTCACACACAGATCCATCATCTCCTCGGATACACTCACAAACAGATCCATCACCTTCTCAGAAACTCACACACACAGATCCGTCACCTCCTCAGAAACTCTCACACACAGATCCATCACCTCCTCAGAAACACTCACACATAGATCCATCACCTCCTCAGAGACTCACACACAGATCCATCACCTCCTCAGAAACACTCACACACAGATCCATCACCTCCTGAGAAACTCACAAACAGATCCATCACCTCCTCAGAAACACTCACACACAGATCCATCACCTCCTCTGAAACACTCATACACAGATCCATCACCTCCTCAGAAACTCACACACACAGATCCATCACCTCCTCAGAAACACTCACACACAGATCCATCACCTCCTCAGAAACACTCACACACAGATGAATCATCTCCTCCGAAACACTCACACACAGATCCGTCATCTCCTCGGAAACACTCACACACAGATCCGTCAACTCCTCAGAAACTCTCACACACAGATCCATCACCTCCTTAGAAATACTCACACACAGATCCGTCACCTCCTCAGAAACTCACACACACAGATCCATCACCTCCTCAGAAACTCACACACACAGTTCCATCACCTCCTCAGGAACACTCACACACAGGTCCATAACCTCCTCAGAAACACTCACAAACAGATCCATCACCCCCTCAGAAACTCACACACACAGATCCGTCACCTCCTCAGAAACTCTCACACACAGATCCATCACCTCCTCAGAAGCACTCACACACAGATCCATCACCTCCTCAGAAACTCTCACACACAGATCCATCACCTCCTCAGAAACACTCACACACAGATCCATCACCTCCTCAGAAAAACTCATACACAGATCCATCACCTCCTCAGAAACTCACACACACAGATCCATCACCTCCTCAGAAACACTCACACACAGATCCATCACCTCCTCAGAAACACTCATACACAGATCCATCACCTCCTCAGAAACTCACACACACAGATCCATCACCTCCTCAGAAACACTCACACACAGATCGATCAGCTCCTCAGAAACACTCACACATAGATCCATCACCTCCTCAGAAAAACTCACACACAGATCCATCATCTCCTCGGAAACACTCACACACAGATCCATCACCTCCTCGGAAACACTCACACACAGATCCATCACCTCCTCAGAAACTCACACACAGATCCATCACCTCCTCAGAAACACTCACACACAGATCCGTCACCTCCTCAGATACTCTCACACATAGATCCATCACCTCCTCAGAAACTCTCACACACATCTCCATCACCTCCTCAGAAACACTCACACACAGATCCGTCACCTCCTCAGAAACACTCACACAGATCCATCATCTCCTCAGAAACACTCACACAGATCCATCACCTCCTCAGAAACACTCACACAGATCCATCACCTCCTCAGAAACACTCACAGACAGATCCATCACCTCCTCAGAAACTCACACACAGATCCATCACCTCCTCAGAAACACTCACACACAGATCCATCTCCTCCTCAGAAACACTCACACAGATCCATCACCTCCTCAGAAACACTCACACAGATCCATCACCTCCTCAGAAACACTCACACAGATCCATCACCTCCTCAGAAACACTCACAGACAGATCCATCACCTCCTCAGAAACTCTCACACACAGATCCATCATCTCCTCGGAAACACTCACACACAGATCCATCACCTTCTCAGAAACTCACACACACAGATCCGTCACCTCCTCAGAAACTCTCACACACAGATCCATCACCTCCTCAGAAACACTCACACATTGATCCATCACCTCCTCAGAGACTCACACACAGATCCATCACCTCCTCAGAAACACTCACACACAGATCCATCACCTCCTCAGAAACACTCACACACAGATCCATCACCTCCTCTGAAACACTCATACACAGATCCATCACCTCCTCAGAAACTCACACACACAGATCCATCACCTCCTCAGAAACACTCACACACAGATCCATCACCTCCTCAGAAACACTCACACACAGATGAATCATCTCCTCCGAAACACTCACACACAGATCCATCACCTCCTCAGAAACACTCAAACCCAGATCCATCACCTCCTCCGAAACACTCACACACAGATCCGTCATCTCCTCGGAAACACTCACACACAGATCCGTCAACTCCTCAGAAACTCTCACACACAGATCCATCACCTCCTTAGAAATACTCACACACAGATCCGTCACCTCCTCAGAAACTCACACACACAGATCCATCACCTCCTCAGAAACTCACACACACAGTTCCATCACCTCCTCAGGAACACTCACACACAGGTCCATAACCTCCGCAGAAACACTCACAAACAGATCCATCACCCCCTCAGAAACTCACACACACAGATCCGTCACCTCCTCAGAAACTCTCACACACAGATCCATCACCTCCTCAGAAGCACTCACACACAGATCCATCACCTCCTCAGAAACTCTCACACACAGATCCATCACCTCCTCAGAAACACTCACACACAGATCCATCACCTCCTCAGAAAAACTCATACACAGATCCATCACCTCCTCAGAAACTCACACACACAGATCCATCACCTCCTCAGAAACACTCACACACAGATCGATCAGCTCCTCAGAAACACT
This sequence comes from Hypanus sabinus, assembly GCF_030144855.1. Classification (NCBI taxonomy): domain Eukaryota; kingdom Metazoa; phylum Chordata; class Chondrichthyes; order Myliobatiformes; family Dasyatidae; genus Hypanus; species Hypanus sabinus. The sequence continues at coordinate 89,609,788 of NC_082717.1, read as the reverse complement.
CACACATAGATCCATCACCTCCTCAGAAAAACTCACACACAGATCCATCATCTCCTCGGAAACACTCACACACAGATCCATCACCTCCTCGGAAACACTCACACACAGATCCATCACCTCCTCAGAAACACTCACACACAGATCCATCACCTCCTTAGAAACTCACACACAGATCCATCACCTCCTCAGAAACACTCACACAGATCCATCACTTCCTCAGAAACACTCACACAGATCCATCACCTCCTCAGAAACACTCACACACAGATCCATCACCTCATCGGAAACACTCACACACAGATCCATCACCTCCTCAGAAACTCTCACACACAGATCCATCATCTCCTCGGAAACACTCACACACAGATCCGTCACCTCCTCAGAAACTCTCACACACAGATCCATCACCTCCTCAGAAACCCTCACACATAGATCCATCACCTCTTCAGAAACACTAACACACACAGAACCATCACCTCCTCAGAAACACTCACACACAGATCCATCACCTCCTCAGAAACTCACACACATAGATCCATCACCTCCTCAGAAACTCACACACATAGATCCGTCACCTCCTCAGAAACACTCACACACAGATCCATCATCTCCTCAGAAACACTCACACACTGATCCATCACCTCCTCGGAAACACTCACACAGAGATCCATCACCTCCTCAGAAACTCTCACACACAGATCCATTACCTCCTCAGAAACCCTCACACATAGATCCATCACCTCCTCAGAGACTCACACACACAGATCCATCACCTCCTCAGAAAGACTCACACACAGATCCATCACCTCCTCAGGAACACTCACACACAACTCCATCACCTCCTCAGAAACACTCACACACAGATCCATCACCTCCTCAGAAACACTCACACACAGATCCATCACCTCCTTCAGAAACACTCACACACAGATCCATCACCTCCTCAGAAACTCTCACACACAGATCCATTACCTCCTCAGAAACCCTCACACATAGATCCATCACCTCCTCAGAGACTCACACACACAGATCCATCACCTCCTCAGAAAGACTCACACACAGATCCATCACCTCCTCAGGAACACTCACACACAGGTCCATCACCACCTCAGAAACACTCACACACAGATCCATCACCTCCTCAGAAACACTCACACACAGATCCATCACCTCCTCAGAAACTCTCACACATAGATCCATCACCTCCTCAGAAACTCTCACACACAGATCCATCACCTCCTCAGAAACACTCACACACAGATCCATCATCTCCTCAGAAACTCACACACAGATCCTTCACCTGCTCAGAAACACTCACACACAGATCCATCTCCTCCTCAGAAACACTCACACAGATCCATCACCTCCTCAGAAACACTCACACAGATCCATCACCTCCTCAGAAACACTCACACAGATCCATCACCTCCTCAGAATCACTCACAGACAGATCCATCACCTCCTCAGAAACTCTCACACACAGATCCATCATCTCCTCGGAAACACTCACACACAGATCCATCACCTCCTCAGAAACTCACACACAGATCCATCACCTCCTCAGAAACTCTCACACACAGATCCATCATCTCCTCGGAAACACTCACACACAGATCCATCACCTTCTCAGAAACTCACACACACAGATCCGTCACCTCCTCAGAAACTCTCACACACAGATCCATCACCTCCTCAGAAACACTCACACATAGATCCATCACCTCCTCAGAAACTCACACACAGATCCATCACCTCCTCAGAAACACTCACACACAGATCCATCACCTCCTGAGAAACTCACAAACAGATCAATCACCTCCTCAGAAACACTCACACACAGATCCATCACCTCCTCTGAAACACTCATACACAGATCCATCACCTCCTCAGAAACTCACACACACAGATCAATCACCTCCTCAGAAACACTCACACACAGATCCATCACCTCCTCTGAAACACTCATACACAGATCCATCACCTCCTCAGAAACTCACACACACAGATCCATCATCTCCTCGGAAACACTCACACACAGATCCATCACCTCCTCGGAAACACTCACACACAGATCCATCACCTCCACAGAAACACTCACACACAGATCCATCACCTCCTCAGAAACTCACACACACAGATCCGTCACCTCCTCAGAAACACTCACACACAGATCCATCACCTCCTCAGAAACACTCACACACAGGTCCATCACCACCTCAGAAACACTCACACACAGATCCATCACCTCCTCAGAAACACTCACACACAGATCCATCACCTCCTCAGAAACTCTCACACATAGATCCATCACCTCCTCAGAAACTCTCACACACAGATCCATCACCTCCTCAGAAACACTCACACACAGATCCATCATCTCCTCAGAAACTCACACACAGATCCATCACCTCCTCAGAAACACTCACACACAGTTCCATCTCCTCCTCAGAAACACTCACACACAGATCCATCACCTCCTCAGAAACAATCACACACAGATCCATCATCTCCTCAGAAACTCACACACACAGATCCATCACCTCCTCAGAAACACTCACACATAGATCCATCACCTCCTCAGAAACACTCACACAGATCCATCACCTCCTCAGAAACACTCACACACAGATCCATCTCCTCCTCAGAAACACTCACACACAGATCCATCTCCTCCTCAGAAACACTCACACACAGATCCATCACCTCCTCAGAAACACTCACACAGATCCATCACCTCCTCAGAAACACTCACACAGATCCATCACCTCCTCAGCAACACTCACAGACAGATCCATCACCTCCTCAGAAACACTCACACAGAGATCCATCACCTCCTCAGAAAAACTCACACACAGATCCATCATCTCCTCGGAAACACTCACAAACAGATCCATCACCTTCTCAGAAACTCACACACACAGATCCGTCACCTCCTCAGAAACTCTCACACACAGATCCATCACCTCCTCAGAAACACTCACACATAGATCCATCACCTCCTCAGAGACTCACACACAGATCCATCACCTCCTCAGAAACACTCACACACAGATCCATCACCTCCTGAGAAACTCACAAACAGATCCATCACCTCCTCAGAAACACTCACACACAGATCCATCACCTCCTCTGAAACACTCATACACAGATCCATCACCTCCTCAGAAACTCACACACACAGATCCATCACCTCCTCGGAAACACTCACACACAGATCCATCACCTCCTCAGATACACTCACACATAGATCCATCACCTCCTCAGAAACTCTCACACACAGATCCATCACCTCCTCAGAAACACTCACACACAGATCCATCATCTCCTCAGAAACTCACACACAGATCCATCACCTCCTCAGAAACACTCACACACAGATCCATCTCCTCCTCAGAAACACTCACACAGATCCATCACCTCCACAGAAACACTCACACAGATCCATCACCTCCTCAGAAACACTCACACACAGATGAATCATCTCCTCCGAAACACTCACACACAGATCCATCACCTCCTCAGAAACACTCAAACCCAGATCCATCACCTCCTCAGAAACACTCACACACAGATCCGTCATCTCCTCGGAAACACTCACACACAGATCCGTCAACTCCTCAGAAACTCTCACACACACATCCATCATCTCCTTAGAAATACTCACACACAGATCCGTCACCTCCTCAGAAACTCACACACACAGATCCATCACCTCCTCAGAAACTCACACACACAGTTCCATCACCTCCTCAGCAACACTCACAGACAGATCCATCACCTCCTCAGAAACTCTCACACACAGATCCATCATCTCCTCGGAAACACTCACAAACAGATCCATCACCTTCTCAGAAACTCACACACACAGATCCGTCACCTCCTCAGAAACTCTCACACACAGATCCATCACCTCCTCAGAAACACTCACACATAGATCCATCACCTCCTCAGAGACTCACACACAGATCCATCACCTCCTCAGAAACACTCACACACAGATCCATCACCTCCTCTGAAACACTCACACACAGATCCATCACCTCCTCAGAAACACTCATACACAGATCCATCACCTCCTCAGAAACTCACACACACAGATCCATCACCTCCTCAGAAACACTCACACACAGATCGATCAGCTCCTCAGAAACACTCACACATAGATCCATCACCTCCTCAGAAAAACTCACACACAGATCCATCATCTCCTCGGAAACACTCACACACAGATCCATCACCTCCTCGGAAACACTCACACACAGATCCATCACCTCCTCAGATACACTCACACATAGATCCATCACCTCCTCAGAAACTCTCACACACAGATCCATCACCTCCTCAGAAACACTCACACACAGATCCATCATCTCCTCAGAAACTCACACACAGATCCATCACCTCCTCAGAAACACTCACACACAGATCCATCTCCTCCTCAGAAACACTCACACAGATCCATCACCTCCTCAGAAACACTCACACAGATCCATCACCTCCTCAGAAACACTCACACAGATCCATCACCTCCTCAGAAACACTCACAGACAGATCCATCACCTCCTCAGAAACTCTCACACACAGATCCATCATCTCCTCAGAAACACTCACACACAGATCCATCATCTCCTCGGAAACACTCACACACAGATCCATCACCTTCTCAGAAACTCACACACACAGATCCGTCACCTCCTCAGAAACTCTCACACACAGATCCATCACCTCCTCAGAAACACTCACACATAGATCCATCACCTCCTCAGAGACTCACACACAGATCCATCACCTCCTCAGAAACACTCACACACAGATCCATCAACTCCTCAGAAACACTCACACACAGATCCATCACCTCCTCTGAAACACTCATACACAGATCCATCACCTCCTCAGAAACTCACACACACAGATCCATCACCTCCTCAGAAACACTCACACACAGATCCATCACCTCCTCAGAAACACTCACACACAGATGAATCATCTCCTCCGAAACACTCACACACAGATCCATCACCTCCTCAGAAACACTCAAACCCAGATCCATCACCTCCTCAGAAACACTCACACACAGATCCGTCATCTCCTCGGAAACACTCACACACAGATCCGTCAACTCCTCAGAAACTCTCACACACACATCCATCATCTCCTTAGAAATACTCACACACAGATCCGTCACCTCCTCAGAAACTCACACACACAGATCCATCACCTCCTCAGAAACTCACACACACAGTTCCATCACCTCCTCAGCAACACTCACAGACAGATCCATCACCTCCTCAGCAACACTCACAGACAGATCCATCACCTCCTCAGAAACTCTCACACACAGATCCATCATCTCCTCGGAAACACTCACAAACAGATCCATCACCTTCTCAGAAACTCACACACACAGATCCGTCACCTCCTCAGAAACTCTCACACACAGATCCATCACCTCCTCAGAAACACTCACACATAGATCCATCACCTCCTCAGAGACTCACACACAGATCCATCACCTCCTCAGAAACACTCACACACAGATCCATCACCTCCTCTGAAACACTCATACACAGATCCATCACCTCCTCAGAAACTCACACACACAGATCCATCACCTCCTCAGAAACACTCACACACAGATCCATCACCTCCTCAGAAACACTCATACACAGATCCATCACCTCCTCAGAAACTCACACACACAGATCCATCACCTCCTCAGAAACACTCACACACAGATCGATCAGCTCCTCAGAAACACTCACACATAGATCCATCACCTCCTCAGAAAAACTCACACACAGATCCATCATCTCCTCGGAAACACTCACACACAGATCCATCACCTCCTCGGAAACACTCACACACAGATCCATCACCTCCACAGAAACACTCACACACAGATCCATCACCTCCTCAGAAACTCACACACACAGATCCGTCACCTCCTCAGAAACACTCACACACAGATCCATCACCTCCTCAGAAACACTCACACACAGGTCCATCACCACCTCAGAAACACTCACACACAGATCCATCACCTCCTCAGAAACTCTCACACACAGATCCATCACCTCCTCAGAAACACTCACACACAGATCCATCATCTCCTCAGAAACTCACACACAGATCCATCACCTCCTCAGAAACACTCACACACAGTTCCATCTCCTCCTCAGAAACACTCACACACAGATCCATCACCTCCTCAGAAACAATCACACACAGATCCATCATCTCCTCAGAAACTCACACACAGATCCATCACCTCCTCAGAAACACTCACACACAGATCCATCACCTCCTCAGAAACACTCACACAGATCCATCACCTCCTCAGAAACTCTCACACACAGATCCATCATCTCCTCGGAAACACTCACAAACAGATCCATCACCTTCTCAGAAACTCACACACACAGATCCGTCACCTCCTCAGAAACTCTCACACACAGATCCATCACCTCCTCAGAAACACTCACACATAGATCCATCACCTCCTCAGAGACTCACACACAGATCCATCACCTCCTCAGAAACACTCACACACAGATCCATCACCTCCTGAGAAACTCACAAACAGATCCATCACCTCCTCAGAAACACTCACACACAGATCCATCTCCTCCTCTGAAACACTCATACACAGATCCATCACCTCCTCAGAAACTCACACACACAGATCCATCACCTCCTCAGAAACACTCACACACAGATCCATCACCTCCTCAGAAACACTCATACACAGATCCATCACCTCCTCAGAAACTCACACACACAGATCCATCACCTCCTCAGAAACACTCACACACAGATCGATCAGCTCCTCAGAAACACTCACACATAGATCCATCACCTCCTCAGAAAAACTCACACACAGATCCATCATCTCCTCGGAAACACTCACACACAGATCCATCACCTCCTCGGAAACACTCACACACAGATCCATCACCTCCTCAGAAACTCTCACACACAGATCCATCACCTCCTCAGAAACACTCACACACAGATCCATCATCTCCTCAGAAACTCACACACAGATCCATCACCTCCTCAGAAACACTCACACACAGATCCATCTCCTCCTCAGAAACACTCACACAGATCCATCACCTCCTCAGAAACACTCACACAGATCCATCACCTCCTCAGAAACACTCACACAGATCCATCACCTCCTCAGAAACACTCACAGACAGATCCATCACCTCCTCAGAAACTCTCACACACAGATCCATCATCTCCTCGGAAACACTCACACACAGATCCATCACCTCCTCAGAAACACTCATACACAGATCCGTCACCTCCTCAGAAACACTCACACAGATCCATCATCTCCTCAGAAACACTCACACACAGATCCATCACCTTCTCAGAAACTCACACACACAGATCCGTCACCTCCTCAGAAACTCTCACACACAGATCCATCACCTCCTCAGAAACACTCACACATAGATCCATCACCTCCTCAGAGACTCACACACAGATCCATCACCTCCTCAGAAACACTCACACACAGATCCATCACCTCCTCAGAAACACTCACACACAGATCCATCACCTCCTCTGAAACACTCATACACAGATCCATCACCTCCTCAGAAACTCACACACACAGATCCATCACCTCCTCAGAAACACTCACACACAGATCCATCACCTCCTCAGAAACACTCACACACAGATGAATCATCTCCTCCGAAACACTCACACACAGATCCATCACCTCCTCAGAAACACTCAAACCCAGATCCATCACCTCCTCAGAAACACTCACACACAGATCCGTCATCTCCTCGGAAACACTCACACACAGATCCGTCAACTCCTCAGAAACTCTCACACACACATCCATCATCTCCTTAGAAATACTCACACACAGATCCGTCACCTCCTCAGAAACTCACACACACAGATCCATCACCTCCTCAGCAACACTCACAGACAGATCCATCACCTCCTCAGCAACACTCACAGACAGATCCATCACCTCCTCAGAAACTCTCACACACAGATCCATCATCTCCTCGGAAACACTCACAAACAGATCCATCACCTTCTCAGAAACTCACACACACAGATCCGTCACCTCCTCAGAAACTCTCACAGACAGATCCATCACCTCCTCAGAAACTCTCACACACAGATCCATCACCTCCTCAGAAACACTCACACATAGATCCATCACCTCCTCAGAGACTCACACACAGATCCATCACCTCCTCAGAAACACTCACACACAGATCCATCACCTCCTCTGAAACACTCATACACAGATCCATCACCTCCTCAGAAACTCACACACACAGATCCATCACCTCCTCAGAAACACTCACACACAGATCCATCACCTCCTCAGAAACACTCATACACAGATCCATCACCTCCTCAGAAACTCACACACACAGATCCATCACCTCCTCAGAAACACTCACACACAGATCGATCAGCTCCTCAGAAACACTCACACATAGATCCATCACCTCCTCAGAAAAACTCACACACAGATCCATCATCTCCTCGGAAACACTCACACACAGATCCATCACCTCCTCGGAAACACTCACACACAGATCCATCATCTCCTCAGAAACACTCACACACAGATCCATCACCTCCTCAGAAACTCTCACACACAGATCCATCACCTCCTCAGAAACACTCACACACAGATCCATCACCTCCTCAGAAACTCTCACAAACAGATCCATCACCTCCTCAGATACTCTCACACATAGATCCATCACCTCCTCAGAAACTCTCACACACAGATCCATCACCTCCTCAGAAACACTCACACACAGATCCATCATCTCCTCAGAAACTCACTCACAGATCCATCACCTCCTCAGAAACACTCACACACAGATCCATCTCCTCCTCAGAAACACTCACACAGATCCATCACCTCCTCAGAAACACTCACACAGATCCATCACCTCCTCAGAAACACTCACACAGATCCATCACCTCCTCAGAAACACTCACAGACAGATCCATCACCTCCTCAGAAACTCTCACACACAGATCCATCATCTCCTCGGAAACACTCACACACAGATCCATCACCTTCTCAGAAACTCACACACACAGATCCGTCACCTCCTCAGAAACTCTCACACACAGATCCATCACCTCCTCAGAAACACTCACACAGATCCATCATCTCCTCAGAAACACTCACACACAGATCCATCACCTCCTCAGAGACTCACACACAGATCCATCACCTCCTCAGAAACACTCACACACAGATCCATCACCTCCTCAGAAACACTCACACACAGATCCATCACCTCCTCTGAAACACTCATACACAGATCCATCACCTCCTCAGAAACTCACACACACAGATCCATCACCTCCTCAGAAACACTCACACACAGATCCATCACCTCCTCAGAAACACTCACACACAGATGAATCATCTCCTCCGAAACACTCACACACAGATCCATCACCTCCTCAGAAACACTCAAACCCAGATCCATCACCTCCTCAGAAACACTCACACACAGATCCGTCATCTCCTCGGAAACACTCACACACAGATCCGTCACCTCCTCAGAAACTCACACACACAGATCCATCACCTCCTCAGAAACTCACACACACAGTTCCATCACCTCCTCAGGAACACTCACACACAGGTCCATAACCTCCTCAGAAACACTCACAAACAGATCCATCACCCCCTCAGAAACTCACACACACAGATCCGTCACCTCCTCAGAAACTCTCACACACAGATCCATCACCTCCTCAGAAGCACTCACACACAGATCCATCACCTCCTCAGAAACTCTCACACACAGATCCATCACCTCCTCAGAAACACTCACACACAGATCCATCACCTCCTCAGAAAAACTCATACACAGATCCATCACCTCCTCAGAAACTCACACACACAGATCCATCACCTCCTCAGAAACACTCACACACAGATCCATCACCTCCTCAGAAACACTCATACACAGATCCATCACCTCCTCAGAAACTCACACACACAGATCCATCACCTCCTCAGAAACACTCACACACAGATCGATCAGCTCCTCAGAAACACTCACACATAGATCCATCACCTCCTCAGAAAAACTCACACACAGATCCATCATCTCCTCGGAAACACTCACACACAGATCCATCACCTCCTCGGAAACACTCACACACAGATCCATCACCTCCTCAGAAACACTCACACACAGATCCATCACCTCCTTAGAAACTCACACACAGATCCATCACCTCCTCAGAAACACTCACACAGATCCATCACCTCCTCAGAAACACTCACACAGATCCATCACCTCCTCAGAAACACTCACACAGATCCATCACCTCCTCAGAAACACTCACACACAGATCCATCACCTCATCGGAAACACTCACACACAGATCCATCACCTCCTCAGAAACTCTCACACACAGATCCATCATCTCCTCGGAAACACTCACACACAGATCCGTCACCTCCTCAGAAACTCTCACACACAGATCCATCACCTCCTCAGAAACCCTCACACATAGATCCATCACCTCTTCAGAAACACTAACACACACAGAACCATCACCTCCTCAGAAACACTCACACACAGATCCATCACCTCCTCAGAAACACTCACACACAGATCCATCACCTCCTGAGAAACTCACAAACAGATCCATCACCTCCTCAGAAACTCACACACATAGATCCATCACCTCCTCAGAAACTCACACACATAGATCCGTCACCTCCTCAGAAACACTCACACACAGATCCATCATCTCCTCAGAAACACTCACACACAGATCCATCACCTCCTCGGAAACACTCACACACAGATCCATCACCTCCTCAGAAACTCACACACACAGATCCATCACCTCCTCAGAAACACTCACACACAGATCCATCACCTCCTCGGAAACACTCACACACAGATCCATCACCTCCTCAGAAACTCTCACACACAGATCCATCACCTCCTCAGAAACCCTCACACATAGATCCATCACCTCCTCAGAGAATCACACACACAGATCCATCACCTCCTCAGAAAGACTCACACACAGATCCATCACCTCCTCAGGAACACTCACACACAGGTCCATCACCACCTCAGAAACACTCACACACAGATCCATAACCTCCTCAGAAACACTCACACACAGATCCATCACCTCCTCAGAAACTCTCACACACAGATCCATCACCTCCTCAGAAACACTCACACACAGATCCATCACCTCCTCAGAAACACTCACACACAGATCCATCATCTCCTCAGAAACACTCACACATAGATCCATCACCTCCTCAGAAACTCTCACACACAGATCCATCACCTCCTCAGAAACACTCACACACAGATCCATCATCTCCTCAGAAACTCACACACAGATCCATCACCTCCTCAGAAACACTGACACACAGATCCATCTCCTCCTCAGAAACACACACACAGATCCATCACCTCCTCAGAAACACTCACACAGATCCATCACCTCCTCAGAAACACTCACACAGATCCATCACCTCCTCAGAATCACTCACAGACAGATCCATCACCTCCTCAGAAATTCTCACACACAGATCCATCATCTCCTCGGAAACACTCACACACAGATCCATCACCTCCTCAGAAACTCACACACACAGATCCGTCACCTCCTCAGAAACTCTCACACACAGATCCATCACCTCCTCAGAAACACTCACACATAGATCAATCACCTCCTCAGAAACACTCACACACAGATCCATCACCTCCTGAGAAACTCACAAACAGATCCATCACCTCCTCAGAAACACTCACACACAGATCCATCACCTCCTCAGAAACACTCACACACAGATCCATCACCTCCTCAGAAACACTCACACACAGATCCATCACCTCCTCAGAAACACTCACACACAGATGAATCATCTCCTCCGAAACACTCACACACAGATCCATTAGCTCCTCAGAAACACTCAAACACAGATCCATCACCTCCTCAGAAACACTCACACACAGATCCGTCATCTCCTCGGAAACACTCACACACAGATCCGTCAACTCCTCAGAAACTCTCACACACAGATCCATCACCTCCTTAGAAATACTCACACACAGATCCGTCACCTCCTCAGAAACTCACACACGCAGATCCATCCCCTCCTCAGAAACTCACACACACAGTTCCATCACCTCCTCAGGAACACTCACACACAGGTCCATAACCTCCTCAGAAACACTCACACACAGATCCATCACCCCCTCAGAAACTCACACACACAGATCCGTCACCTCCTCAGAAACTCTCACACACAGATCCATCACCTCCTCAGAAGCACTCACACACAGATCCATCACCTCCTCAGAAACTCTCACACACAGATCCATCACCTCCTCAGAAACACTCACACACAGATCCATCACCTCCTCAGAAAAACTCATACACAGATCCATCACCTCCTCAGAAACTCACACACACAGATCCATCACCTCCTCAGAAACACTCACACACAGATCCATCACCTCCTCAGAAACACTCATACACAGATCCATCACCTCCTCAGAAACTCACACACACAGATCCATCACCTCCTCAGAAACACTCACACACAGATCGATCAGCTCCTCAGAAACACTCACACATAGATCCATCACCTCCTCAGAAAAACTCACACACAGATCCATCATCTCCTCGGAAACTCACACACACAGATCCATCACCTCCTCAGAAACTCTCACACATAGATCCATCACCTCCTCAGAAACACTCACACACAGATCCATCACCTCCTCAGAAACACTCACACACAGATCCATCACCTCCTCAGAAACTCACACACAGATCCATCACCTCCTCAGAAACACTCACACCGATCCATCACCTCCTCAGAAACACTCACACAGATCCATCACCTCCTCAGAAACACTCACACAGATCCATCACCTCCTCAGAAACACTCACACACAGATCCATCACCTCCTCGGAAACACTCACACACAGATCCATCACCTCCTCAGAAACTCTCACACACAGATCCATCATCTCCTCGGAAACACTCACACACAGATCCGTCACCTCCTCAGAAACTCTCACACACAGATCCATCACCTCCTCAGAAACCCTCACACATACATCCATCACCTCCTCAGAGACTCACACACACAGATCCATCACCTCCTCAGAAACACTCACACACAGATCCATCACCTCCTGAGAAACTCACAAACAGATCCATCACCTCCACAGAAACACTCACACACAGATCCATCACCTCCTCAGAAACTCTCACACACAGATCCATCACCTCCTCAGAAACACTCACACACAGATCCATTACCTCCTCAGAAACACTCATACACAGATCCATCACCTCCTCAGAAACTCACACACACAGATCCATCATCTCCTCAGAAACACTCACACACAGATCCATCATCTCCTCAGAAACACTCACACACAGATCCATCACCTCCTCAGAAACACTCACACACAGATCCATCACCTCCTTGAAACACTCACACATAGATCCATCACCTCCTCAGAAACTCACACACACAGATCCGTCACCTCCTCAGAAACACTCACACACAGATCCATCATCTCCTCAGAAACACTCACACACAGATCCATCACCTCCTGAGAAACTCACAAACAGATCTATCACCTCCTCAGAAAAACTCACACACAGATCCATCACCTCCTCAGAAACTCTCACACACAGATCCATCACCTCCTCAGAAACACTCACACACAGATCCATCACCTCCTCAGAAACTCACACACACAGATCCATCACCTCCTCAGAAACACTCACACACAGATCCATCATCTCCTCAGAAACACTCACAAACAGATCCATCACCCCCTCAGAAACTCACACACACAGATCCGTCACCTCCTCAGAAACTCTCACACACAGATCCATCACCTCCTCAGAAGCACTCACACACAGATCCATCACCTCCTCAGAAACTCTCACACACAGATCCATCACCTCCTCAGAAACACTCACAGACAGATCCATCACCTCCTCAGAAAAACTCATACACAGATCCATCACCTCCTCAGAAACACACACACACAGATCCATCACCTCCTCAGAAACACTCACACACAGATCCATCACCTCCTCAGAAACACTCATACACAGATCCATCACCTCCTCAGAAACTCACACACACAGATCCATCACCTCCTCAGAAACACTCACACACAGATCGATCAGCTCCTCAGAAACACTCACACATAGATCCATCACCTCCTCAGAAAAACTCACACACAGATCCATCACCTCCTCAGAAACACTCAAACCCAGATCCATCACCTCCTCAGAAACACTCACACACAGATCCGTCATCTCCTCAGAAACACTCACACACAGATCCATCACCTCCTCGGAAACACTCACACACAGATCCATCACCTCCTCAGAAACTCTCACACACAGATCCATCATCTCCTCGGAAACACTCACACACAGATCCGTCACCTCCTCAGAAACTCTCACACACAGATCCATCACCTCCTCAGAAACCCTCACACATAGATCCATCACCTCCTCAGAGACTCACACACACAGATCCATCACCTCCTCAGAAACACTCACACACAGATCCATCACCTCCTGAGAAACTCACAAACAGATCCATCACCTCCTCAGAAACACTCACACACAGATCCATCACCTCCTCAGAAACTCTCACACACAGATCCATCACCTCCTCAGGAACTCTCACACACAGATCCATCACCTCCTCAGAAACACTCATACACAGATCCATCACCTCCTCAGAAACTCACACACACAGATCCATCATCTCCTCAGAAACACTCACACACAGATCCATCATCTCCTCAGAAACACTCACACACAGATCCATCACCTCCTCAGAAACACTCACACACAGATCCATCACCTCCTTGAAACACTCACACATAGATCCATCACCTCCTCAGAAACTCACACACACAGATCCGTCACCTCCTCAGAAACACTCACACACAGATCCATCATCTCCTCAGAAACACTCACACACAGATCCATCACCTCCTGAGAAACTCACAAACAGATCTATCACCTCCTCAGAAACACTCACACACAGATCCATCACCTCCTCAGAAACTCTCACACACAGATCCATCACCTCCTCAGAAACACTCACACACAGATCCATCACCTCCTCAGAAACTCACACACACAGATCCATCACCTCCTCAGAAACTCACACACACAGTTCCATCACCTCCTCAGGAACACTCACACACAGGTCCATAACCTCCTCAGAAACACTCACAAACTGATCCATCACCCCCTCAGAAACTCACACACACAGATCCGTCACCTCCTCAGAAACTCTCACACACAGATCCATCACCTCCTCAGAAGCACTCACACACAGATCCATCACCTCCTCAGAAACTCTCACACACAGATCCATCACCTCCTCAGAAACACTCACACACAGATCCATCACCTCCTCAGAAAAACTCATACACAGATCCATCACCTCCTCAGAAACTCACACACACAGATCCATCACCTCCTCAGAAACACTCACACACAGATCCATCACCTCCTCAGAAACACTCATACACAGATCCATCACCTCCTCAGAAACTCACACACACAGATCCATCACCTCCTCAGAAACACTCACACACAGATCGATCAGCTCCTCAGAAACACTCACACATAGATCCATCACCTCCTCAGAAAAACTCACACACAGATCCATCATCTCCTCGGAAACTCACACACACAGATCCATCACCTCCTCAGAAACTCTCACACATATATCCATCACCTCCTCAGAAACACTCACACACAGATCCATCACCTCCTCAGAAACACTCACACACAGATCCATCACCTCCTCAGAAACTCACACACAGATCCATCACCTCCTCAGAAACACTCACACAGATCCATCACCTCCTCAGAAACACTCACACAGATCCATCACCTCCTCAGAAACACTCACACAGATCCATCACCTCCTCAGAAACACTCACACACAGATCCATCATCTCCTCAGAAACTCTCAGACACAGATCCATCACCTCCTCGGAAACACTCACACACAGATCCATCACCTCCTCAGAAACTCTCACACACAGATCCATCATCTCCTCGGAAACACTCACACACAGATCCGTCACCTCCTCAGAAACTCTCACACACAGATCCATCACCTCCTCAGAAACCCTCACACATACATCCATCACCTCCTCAGAGACTCACACACACAGATCCATCACCTCCTCAGAAACACTCACACACAGATCCATCACCTCCTGAGAAACTCACAAACAGATCCATCACCTCCACAGAAACACTCACACACAGATCCATCACCTCCTCAGAAACTCTCACACACAGATCCATCACCTCCTCAGGAACTCTCACACACAGATCCATTACCTCCTCAGAAACACTCATACACAGATCCATCACCTCCTCAGAAACTCACACACACAGATCCATCATCTCCTCAGAAACACTCACACACAGATCCATCATCTCCTCAGAAACACTCACACACAGATCCATCACCTCCTCAGAAACACTCACACACAGATCCATCACCTCCTTGAAACACTCACACATAGATCCATCACCTCCTCAGAAACTCACACACACAGATCCGTCACCTCCTCAGAAACACTCACACACAGATCCATCATCTCCTCAGAAACACTCACACACAGATCCATCACCTCCTGAGAAACTCACAAACAGATCTATCACCTCCTCAGAAACACTCACACACAGATCCATCACCTCCTCAGAAACTCTCACACACAGATCCATCACCTCCTCAGAAACACTCACACACAGATCCATCACCTCCTCAGAAACTCACACACACAGATCCATCACCTCCTCAGAAACACTCACACACAGATCCATCATCTCCTCAGAAACACTCACAAACAGATCCATCACCCCCTCAGAAACTCACACACACAGATCCGTCACCTCCTCAGAAACTCTCACACACAGATCCATCACCTCCTCAGAAGCACTCACACACAGATCCATCACCTCCTCAGAAACTCTCACACACAGATCCATCACCTCCTCAGAAACACTCACAGACAGATCCATCACCTCCTCAGAAAAACTCATACACAGATCCATCACCTCCTCAGAAACACACACACACAGATCCATCACCTCCTCAGAAACACTCACACACAGATCCATCACCTCCTCAGAAACACTCATACACAGATCCATCACCTCCTCAGAAACTCACACACACAGATCCATCACCTCCTCAGAAACACTCACACACAGATCGATCAGCTCCTCAGAAACACTCACACATAGATCCATCACCTCCTCAGAAAAACTCACACACAGATCCATCACCTCCTCAGAAACACTCAAACCCAGATCCATCACCTCCTCAGAAACACTCACACACAGATCCGTCATCTCCTCAGAAACACTCACACACAGATCCATCACCTCCTCGGAAACACTCACACACAGATCCATCACCTCCTCAGAAACTCTCACACACAGATCCATCATCTCCTCGGAAACACTCACACACAGATCCGTCACCTCCTCAGAAACTCTCACACACAGATCCATCACCTCCTCAGAAACCCTCACACATAGATCCATCACCTCCTCAGAGACTCACACACACAGATCCATCACCTCCTCAGAAACACTCACACACAGATCCATCACCTCCTGAGAAACTCACAAACAGATCCATCACCTCCTCAGAAACACTCACACACAGATCCATCACCTCCTCAGAAACTCTCACACACAGATCCATCACCTCCTCAGGAACTCTCACACACAGATCCATCACCTCCTCAGAAACACTCATACACAGATCCATCACCTCCTCAGAAACTCACACACACAGATCCATCATCTCCTCAGAAACACTCACACACAGATCCATCATCTCCTCAGAAACACTCACACACAGATCCATCACCTCCTCAGAAACACTCACACACAGATCCATCACCTCCTTGAAACACTCACACATAGATCCATCACCTCCTCAGAAACTCACACACACAGATCCGTCACCTCCTCAGAAACACTCACACACAGATCCATCATCTCCTCAGAAACACTCACACACAGATCCATCACCTCCTGAGAAACTCACAAACAGATCTATCACCTCCTCAGAAACACTCACACACAGATCCATCACCTCCTCAGAAACTCTCACACACAGATCCATCACCTCCTCAGAAACACTCACACACAGATCCATCACCTCCTCAGAAACTCACACACACAGATCCATCACCTCCTCAGAAACACTCACACACAGATCCATCATCTCCTCAGAAACACTCACAAACAGATCCATCACCCCCTCAGAAACTCACACACACAGATCCGTCACCTCCTCAGAAACTCTCACACACAGATCCATCACCTCCTCAGAAGCACTCACACACAGATCCATCACCTCCTCAGAAACTCTCACACACAGATCCATCACCTCCTCAGAAACACTCACACACAGATCCATCACCTCCTCAGAAAAACTCATACACAGATCCATCACCTCCTCAGAAACTCACACACACAGATCCATCACCTCCTCAGAAACACTCACACACAGATCCATCACCTCCTCAGAAACACTCATACACAGATCCATCACCTCCTCAGAAACTCACACACACAGATCCATCACCTCCTCAGAAACACTCACACACAGATCGATCAGCTCCTCAGAAACACTCACACATAGATCCATCACCTCCTCAGAAAAACTCACACACAGATCCATCACCTCCTCAGAAACACTCAAACCCAGATCCATCACCTCCTCAGAAACACTCACACACAGATCCGTCATCTCCTCGGAAACACTCACACACAGATCCGTCAACACCTCAGAAACTCTCACACACAGATCCATCACCTCCTTAGAAATACTCACACACAGATCCGTCACCTCCTCAGAAACTCACACACACAGATCCATCACCTCCTCAGAAACTCACACACACAGTTCCATCACCTCCTCAGGAACACTCACACACAGGTCCATAACCTCCTCAGAAACACTCACAAACAGATCCATCACCCCCTCAGAAACTCACACACACAGATCAGTCACCTCCTCAGAAACTCTCACACACAGATCCATCACCTCCTCAGAAGCACTCACACACAGATCCATCACCTCCTCAGAAACTCTCACACACAGATCTATCACCTCCTCAGAAACACTCACACACAGATCCATCACCTCCTCAGAAAAACTCATACACAGATCCATCACCTCCTCAGAAACTCACACACACAGATCCATCACCTCCTCAGAAACACTCACACACAGATCCATCACCTCCTCAGAAACACTCATACACAGATCCATCACCTCCTCAGAAACTCACACACACAGATCCATCACATCCTCAGAAACACTCACACACAGATCGATCAGCTCCTCAGAAACACTCACACATAGATCCATCACCTCCTCAGAAAAACTCACACACAGATCCATCATCTCCTCGGAAACACTCACACACAGATCCATCACCTCCTCGGAAACACTCACACACAGATCCATCACCTCCTCAGAAACACTCACACACAGATCCATCACCTCCTTAGAAACTCACACACAGATCCATCACCTCCTCAGAAACACTCACACAGATCCATCACCTCCTCAGAAACACTCACACAGATCCATCACCTCCTCAGAAACACTCACACACAGATCCATCACCTCCTGAGAAACTCACAAACAGATCCATCACCTCCTCAGAAACTCACACACATAGATCCATCACCTCCTCAGAAACTCACACACACAGATCCGTCACCTCCTCAGAAACACTCACACACAGATCCATCATCTCCTCAGAAACACTCACACACAGATCCATCACCTCCTCAGAAACTCTCACACACAGATCCATCACCTCCTCAGAAACACTCACACACAGATCCATCACCTCCTCGGAAACACTCACACACAGATCCATCACCTCCTCAGAAACTCTCACACACAGATCCATCACCTCCTCAGAAACCCTCACACATAGATCCATCACCTCCTCAGAGACTCACACACACAGATCCATCACCTCCTCAGGAACACTCACACACAGGTCCATCACCACCTCAGAAACACTCACACACAGATCCATCACCTCCTCAGAAACACTCACACACAGATCCATCACCTCCTCAGAGACTCACACACACAGATCCATCACCTCCTCAGAAACACTCACACACAGATCCATCACCTCCTGAGAAACTCACAAACAGATCCATCACCTCCTCAGAAACACTCACACACAGATCCATCACCTCCTCAGAAACTCTCACACACAGATCCATCACCTCCTCAGGAACTCTCACACACAGATCCATCACCTCCTCAGAAACACTCATACACAGATCCATCACCTCCTCAGAAACTCACACACACAGATCCATCATCTCCTCAGAAACACTCACACACAGATCCATCATCTCCTCAGAAACACTCACACACAGATCCATCATCTCCTCAGAAACACTCACACACAGATCCATCATCTCCTCAGAAACTCTCACACACAGATCCATCACCTCCTCAGAAACACTCACACATAGATCCATCACCTCCTCAGAAACTCACACACACAGATCCGTCACCTCCTCAGAAACACTCACACACAGATCCATCATCTCCTCAGAAACACTCACACACAGATCCATCACCTCCTGAGAAACTCACAAACAGATCTATCACCTCCTCAGAAACTCACACACACAGATCCATCACCTCCTCAGAAACACTCACACACAGATCCATCATCTCCTCAGAAACTCACACACACAGATCCATCTCCTCCTCAGAAACACTCACAAACAGATCCATCACCCCCTCAGAAACACTCACACACAGATCCATCACCTCCTCAGAAACTCACACACACAGATCCATCACCTCCTCAGAAATTCACACACACAGATCCGTCACCTCCTCAGAAACTCACACACACAGATCCATCACCTCCTCAGAAACACTCACACACAGATCCATCACCCCCTCAGAAACTCACACACACAGATCCGTCACCTCCTCAGAAACTCTCACACACAGATCCATCACCTCCTCAGAAGCACTCACACACAGATCCATCACCTCCTCAGAAACTCTCACACACAGTTCCATCACCTCCTCAGAAACACTCACACACAGATCCATCACCTCCTCAGAAAAACTCATACACAGATCCATCACCTCCTCAGAAACTCACACACACAGATCCATCACCTCCTCAGAAACACTCACACACAGATCCATCACCTCCTCAGAAACACTCATACACAGATCCATCACCTCCTCAGAAACTCACACACACAGATCCATCACCTCCTCAGAAACACTCACACACAGATCGATCAGCTCCTCAGAAACACTCACACATAGATCCATCACCTCCTCAGAAAAACTCACACACAGATCCATCACCTCCTCAGAAACACTCAAACCCAGATCCATCACCTCCTCAGAAACACTCACACACAGATCCGTCATCTCCTCGGAAACACTCACACACAGATCCGTCAACTCCTCAGAAACTCTCACACACAGATCCATCACCTCCTTAGAAATACTCACACACAGATCCGTCACCTCCTCAGAAACTCACACACACAGATCCATCACCTCCTCAGAAACTCACACACACAGTTCCATCACCTCCTCAGGAACACTCACACACAGGTCCATAACCTCCTCAGAAACACTCACAAACAGATCCATCACCCCCTCAGAAACTCACACACACAGATCCGTCACCTCCTCAGAAACTCTCACACACAGATCCATCACCTCCTCAGAAGCACTCACACACAGATCCATCACCTCCTCAAAACCTCTCACACACAGATCCATCACCTCCTCAGAAACACTCACACACAGATCCATCACCTCCTCAGAAAAACTCATACACAGATCCATCACCTCCTCAGAAACTCACACACACAGATCCATCACCTCCTCAGAAACACTCACACACAGATCCATCACCTCCTCAGAAACACTCATACACAGATCCATCACCTCCTCAGAAACTCACACACACAGATCCATCACCTCCTCAGAAACACTCACACACAAATCGATCAGCTCCTCAGAAACACTCACACATAGATCCATCACCTCCTCAGAAAAACTCACACATAGATCCACCATCTCCTCGGAAACACTCACACACAGATCCATCACCTCCTCGGAAACACTCACACACAGATCCATCACCTCCTCAGAAACACTCACACACAGATCCATCACCTCCTTAGAAACTCACACACAGATCCATCACCTCCTCAGAAACACTCACACAGATCCATCACCTCCTCAGAAACACTCACACAGATCCATCACCTCCTCAGAAACACTCACACAGATCCATCACCTCCTCAGAAACACTCACACACAGATCCATCACCTCATCGGAAACACTCACACACAGATCCATCACCTCCTCAGAAACTCTCACACACAGATCCATCATCTCCTCGGAAACACTCACACACAGATCCGTCACCTCCTCAGAAACTCTCACACACAGATCCATCACCTCCTCAGAAACCCTCACACATAGATCCATCACCTCTTCAGAAACACTAACACACACAGAACCATCACCTCCTCAGAAACACTCACACACAGATCCATCACCTCCTCAGAAACACTCACACACAGATCCATCACCTCCTCAGAAACTCTCACACACAGATCCATCACCTCCTCAGAAACACTCACACACAGATCCATCACCTCCTCAGAAAAACTCATACACAGATCCATCACCTCCTCAGAAACTCACACACACAGATCCATCACCTCCTCAGAAACACTCACACACAGATCCATCACCTCCTCAGAAACACTCATACACAGATCCATCACCTCCTCAGAAACTCACACACACAGATCCATCACCTCCTCAGAAACACTCACACACAGATCGATCAGCTCCTCAGAAACACTCACACATAGATCCATCACCTCCTCAGAAAAACTCACACACAGATCCATCACCTCCTCAGAAACACTCAAACCCAGATCCATCACCTCCTCAGAAACACTCACACACAGATCCGTCATCTCCTCGGAAACACTCACACACAGATCCGTCAACTCCTCAGAAACTCTCACACACAGATCCATCACCTCCTTAGAAATACTCACACACAGATCCGTCACCTCCTCAGAAACTCACACACACAGATCCATCACCTCCTCAGAAACTCACACACACAGTTCCATCACCTCCTCAGGAACACTCACACACAGGTCCATAACCTCCTCAGAAACACTCACAAACAGATCCATCACCCCCTCAGAAACTCACACACACAGATCCGTCACCTCCTCAGAAAATCTCACACACAGATCCATCACCTCCTCAGAAGCACTCACACACAGATCCATCACCTCCTCAGAACCTCTCACACACAGATCCATCACCTCCTCAGAAACACTCACACACAGATCCATCACCTCCTCAGAAAAACTCATACACAGATCCATCACCTCCTCAGAAACTCACACACACAGATCCATCACCTCCTCAGAAACACTCACACACAGATCCATCACCTCCTCAGAAACACTCATACACAGATCCATCACCTCCTCAGAAACTCACACACACAGATCCATCACCTCCTCAGAAACACTCACACACAGATCGATCAGCTCCTCAGAAACACTCACACATAGATCCATCACCTCCTCAGAAAAACTCACACACAGATCCATCATCTCCTCGGAAACACTCACACACAGATCCATCACCTCCTCGGAAACACTCACACACAGATCCATCACCTCCTCAGAAACACTCACACACAGATCCATCACCTCCTTAGAAACTCACACACAGATCCATCACCTCCTCAGAAACACTCACACAGATCCATCACCTCCTCAGAAACACTCACACAGATCCATCACCTCCTCAGAAACACTCACGCAGATCCATCACCTCCTCAGAAACACTCACACACAGATCCATCACCTCATCGGAAACACTCACACACAGATCCATCACCTCCTCAGAAACTCTCACACACAGATCCATCATCTCCTCGGAAACACTCACACACAGATCCGTCACCTCCTCAGAAACTCTCACACACAGATCCATCACCTCCTCAGAAACCCTCACACATAGATCCATCACCTCTTCAGAAACACTAACACACACAGAACCATCACCTCCTCAGAAACACTCACACACAGATCCATCACCTCCTCAGAAACACTCACACACAGATCCATCACCTCCTGAGAAACTCACAAACAGATCCATCACCTCCTCAGAAACTCACACACATAGATCCATCACCTCCTCAGAAACTCACACACACAGATCCGTCACCTCCTCAGAAACACTCACACACAGATCCATCATCTCCTCAGAAACACTCACACACAGATCCATCACCTCCTCAGAAACTCTCACACACAGATCCATCACCTCCTCAGAAACACTCACACACAGATCCATCACCTCCTCAGAAACCCTCACACATAGATCCATCACCTCCTCAGAGACTCACACACACAGATCCATCACCTCCTCAGAAAGACTCACACACAGATCCATCACCTCCTCAGGAACACTCACACACAGGTCCATCACCACCTCAGAAACACTCACACACAGATCCATCAACTCCTCAGAAACACTCACACACAGATCCATCACCTCCTCAGAAACTCTCACACATAGATCCATCACCTCCTCAGAAACTCTCACACACAGATCCATCACCTCCTCAGAAACACTCACACACAGATCCATCATCTCCTCAGAAACTCACACACAGATCCATCACCTCCTCAGAAACACTCACACACAGATCCATCTCCTCCTCAGAAACACTCACACAGATCCATCACCTCCTCAGAAACACTCACACAGATCCATCACCTCCTCAGAAACACTCACACAGATCCATCACCTCCTCAGAATCACTCACAGACAGATCCATCACCTCCTCAGAAACTCTCACACACAGATCCATCATCTCCTCGGAAACACTCACACACAGATCCATCACCTCCTCAGAAACTCACACACACAGATCCGTCACCTCCTCAGAAACTCTCACACACAGATCCATCACCTCCTCAGAAACACTCACACATAGATCCATCACCTCCTCAGAAACACTCACACACAGATCCATCACCTCCTGAGAAACTCACAAACAGATCCATCACCTCCTCAGAAACACTCACACACAGATCCATCACCTCCTCTGAAACACTCATACACAGATCCATCACCTCCTCAGAAACTCACACACACAGATCCATCACCTCCTCAGAAACACTCACACACAGATCCATCACCTCCTCAGAAACACTCACACACAGATGAATCATCTCCTCCGAAACACTCACACACAGATCCATCACCTCCTCAGAAACACTCAAACACAGATCCATCACCTCCTCAGAAACACTCACACACAGATCCGTCATCTCCTCGGAAACACTCACACACAGATCCGTCAACTCCTCAGAAACTCTCACACACAGATCCATCACCTCCTTAGAAATACTCACACACAGATCCGTCACCTCCTCAGAAACTCACACACACAGATCCATCACCTCCTCAGAAACTCACACACGCAGATCCATCCCCTCCTCAGAAACACTCACACACAGGTCCATAACCTCCTCAGAAACACTCACACACAGATCCATCACCCCCTCAGAAACTCACACACACAGATCCGTCACCTCCTCAGAAACTCTCACACACAGATCCATCACCTCCTCAGAAGCACTCACACACAGATCCATCACCTCCTCAGAAACACTCACACACAGATCCATCACCTCCTCAGAAAAACTCATACACAGATCCATCACCTCCTCAGAAACTCACACACACAGATCCATCACCTCCTCAGAAACACTCACACACAGATCCATCACCTCCTCAGAAACACTCATACACAGATCCATCACCTCCTCAGAAACTCACACACACAGATCCATCACCTCCTCAGAAACACTCACACACAGATCGATCAGCTCCTCAGAAACACTCACACATAGATCCATCACCTCCTCAGAAAAACTCACACACAGATCCATCATCTCCTCGGAAACTCACACACACAGATCCATCACCTCCTCAGAAACTCTCACACATAGATCCATCACCTCCTCAGAAACACTCACACACAGATCCATCACCTCCTCAGAAACACTCACACACAGATCCATCACCTCCTCAGAAACTCACACACAGATCCATCACCTCCTCAGAAACACTCACACAGATCCATCACCTCCTCAGAAACACTCACACAGATCCATCACCTCCTCAGAAACACTCACACACAGATCCATCACCTCCTCAGAAACTCTCACACACAGATCCATCACCTCCTCAGAAACACTCACACACAGATCCATCACCTCCTCGGAAACACTCACACACAGATCCATCACCTCCTCAGAAACTCTCACACACAGATCCATCATCTCCTCGGAAACACTCACACACAGATCCGTCACCTCCTCAGAGACTCACACACACAGATCCATCACCTCCTCAGAAACACTCACACACAGATCCATCACCTCCTGAGAAACTCACAAACAGATCCATCACCTCCTCAGAAACACTCACACACAGATCCATCACCTCCTCAGAAACTCTCACACACAGATCCATCACCTCCTCAGGAACTCTCACACACAGATCCATCACCTCCTCAGAAACACTCATACACAGATCCATCACCTCCTCAGAAACACTCACACACAGATCCATCACCTCCTCAGAAACACTCACACACAGATCCATCACCTCCTTGAAACACTCACACATAGATCCATCACCTCCTCAGAAACTCACACACACAGATCCGTCACCTCCTCAGAAACACTCACACACAGATCCATCATCTCCTCAGAAACACTCACACACAGATCCATCACCTCCTGAGAAACTCACAAACAGATCTATCACCTCCTCAGAAACACTCACACACAGATCCATCACCTCCTCAGAAACTCTCACACACAGATCCATCACCTCCTCAGAAACACTCACACACAGATCCATCACCTCCTCTGAAACTCTCACACAGAGATCCATCACCTCCTCAGAATCACTCACAGACAGATCCATCACCTCCTCAGAAACTCTCACACACAGATCCATCATCTCCTCGGAAACACTCACACACAGATCCATCACCTCCTCAGAAACTCACACACACAGATCCGTCACCTCCTCAGAAACTCTCACACACAGATCCATCACCTCCTCAGAAACACTCACACATAGATCCATCACCTCCTCAGAAACACTCACACACAGATCCATCACCTCCTGAGAAACTCACAAACAGATCCATCACCTCCTCAGAAACACTCACACACAGATCCATCACCTCCTCTGAAACACTCATACACAGATCCATCACCTCCTCAGAAACTCACACACACAGATCCATCACCTCCTCAGAAACACTCACACACAGATCCATCACCTCCTCAGAAACACTCACACACAGATGAATCATCTCCTCCAAACACTCACACACAGATCCATCACCTCCTCAGAAACACTCAAACACAGATCCATCACCTCCTCAGAAACACTCACACACAGATCCGTCATCTCCTCGGAAACACTCACACACAGATCCGTCAACTCCTCAGAAACTCTCACACACAGATCCATCACCTCCTTAGAAATACTCACACACAGATCCGTCACCTCCTCAGAAACTCACACACACAGATCCATCACCTCCTCAGAAACTCACACACACAGTTCCATCACCTCCTCAGGAACACTCACACACAGGTCCATAACCTCCTCAGAAACACTCACACACAGATCCATCACCCCCTCAGAAACTCACACACACAGATCCGTCACCTCCTCAGAAACTCTCACACACAGATCCATCACCTCCTCAGAAGCACTCACACACAGATCCATCACCTCCTCAGAAACTCTCACACACAGATCCATCACCTCCTCAGAAACACTCACACACAGATCCATCACCTCCTCAGAAAAACTCATACACAGATCCATCACCTCCTCAGAAACTCACACACACAGATCCAGCACCTCCTCAGAAACACTCACACACAGATCCATCACCTCCTCAGAAACACTCATACACAGATCCATCACCTCCTCAGAAACTCACACACACAGATCCATCACCTCCTCAGAAACACTCACACACAGATCGATCAGCTCCTCAGAAACACTCACACATAGATCCATCACCTCCTCAGAAAAACTCACACACAGATCCATCATCTCCTCGGAAACTCACACACACAGATCCATCACCTCCTCAGAAACTCTCACACATAGATCCATCACCTCCTCAGAAACACTCACACACAGATCCATCACCTCCTCAGAAACACTCACACACAGATCCATCACCTCCTCAGAAACTCACACACAGATCCATCACCTCCTCAGAAACACTCACACAGATCCATCACCTCCTCAGAAACACTCACACAGATCCATCACCTCCTCAGAAACACTCACACACAGATCCATCACCTCCTCGGAAACACTCACACACAGATCCATCACCTCCTCAGAAACTCTCACACACAGATCCATCATCTCCTCGGAAACACTCACACACAGATCCGTCACCTCCTCAGAAACTCTCACACACAGATCCATCACCTCCTCAGAAACCCTCACACATAGATCCATCACCTCCTCAGAGACTCACACACACAGATCCATCACCTCCTCAGAAACACTCACACACAGATCCATCACCTCCTGAGAAACTCACAAACAGATCCATCACCTCCTCAGAAACACTCACACACAGATCCATCACCTCCTCAGAAACTCTCACACACAGATCCATCACCTCCTCAGGAACTCTCACACACAGATCCATCACCTCCTCAGAAACACTCATACACAGATCCATCACCTCCTCAGAAACTCACACACACAGATCCATCATCTCCTCAGAAACACTCACACACAGATCCATCATCTCCTCAGAAACACTCACACACAGATCCATCACCTCCTCAGAAACACTCACACACAGATCCATCACCTCCTTGAAACACTCACACATAGATCCATCACCTCCTCAGAAACTCACACACACAGATCCGTCACCTCCTCAGAAACACTCACACACAGATCCATCATCTCCTCAGAAACACTCACACACAGATCCATCACCTCCTGAGAAACTCACAAACAGATCTATCACCTCCTCAGAAACACTCACACACAGATCCATCACCTCCTCAGAAACTCTCACACACAGATCCATCACCTCCTCAGAAACACTCACACACAGATCCATCACCTCCTTGAAACACTCACACATAGATCCATCACCTCCTCAGAAACTCACACACACAGATCCGTCACCTCCTCAGAAACACTCACACACAGATCCATCATCTCCTCCGAAACACTCACACACAGATCCATCACCTCCTTAGAAACACTCACACACAGATCCATCACCTCCTCTGAAACACTCATACACAGATCCATCACCTCCTCAGAAACACTCACACACAGATGAATCATCTCCTCCGAAACACTCACACACAGATCCATCACCTCCTCAGAAACACTCAAACACAGATCCATCACCTCCTCAGAAACACTCACACACAGATCCGTCATCTCCTCGGAAACACTCACACACAGATCCGTCAACTCCTCAGAAACTCTCACACACAGATCCATCACCTCCTTAGAAATACTCACACACAGATCCGTCACCTCCTCAGAAACTCACACACACAGATCCATCACCTCCTCAGAAACTCACACACACAGTTCCATCACCTCCTCAGGAACACTCACACACAGGTCCATAACCTCCTCAGAAACACTCACACACAGATCCATCACCCCCTCAGAAACTCACACACACAGATCCGTCTCCTCCTCAGAAACTCT
Organism: Hypanus sabinus; assembly: GCF_030144855.1. Taxonomy (NCBI): domain Eukaryota; kingdom Metazoa; phylum Chordata; class Chondrichthyes; order Myliobatiformes; family Dasyatidae; genus Hypanus; species Hypanus sabinus. The sequence goes on along the minus strand of NC_082717.1, from coordinate 89,579,794 downwards.
CACACACAGATCCATCACCTCCTCAGAAGCACTCACACACAGATCCATCACCTCCTCAGAAACTCTCACACACAGATCCATCACCTCCTCAGAAACACTCACACACAGATCCATCACCTCCTCAGAAAAACTCATACACAGATCCATCACCTCCTCAGAAACTCACACACACAGATCCATCACCTCCTCAGAAACACTCACACACAGATCCATCACCTCCTCAGAAACACTCATACACAGATCCATCACCTCCTCAGAAACTCACACACACAGATCCATCACCTCCTCAGAAACACTCACACACAGATGGATCAGCTCCTCAGAAACACTCACACATAGATCCATCACCTCCTCAGAAAAACTCACACACAGATCCATCATCTCCTCGGAAACTCACACACACAGATCCATCACCTCCTCAGAAACTCTCACGCATAGATCCATCACCTCCTCAGAAACACTCACACACAGATCCATCACCTCCTCAGAAACACCCACACAGAGATCCATCACCTCCTCAGAAACTCACACACAGATCCATCACCTCCTCAGAAACACTCACACAGATCCATCACCTCCTCAGAAACACTCACACAGATCCATCACCTCCTCAGAAACACTCACACAGATCCATCACCTCCTCAGAAACACTCACACACAGATCCATCACCTCCTCGGAAACACTCACACACAGATCCATCACCTCCTCAGAAACTCTCACACACAGATCCATCATCTCCTCGGAAACACTCACACACAGATCCGTCACCTCCTCAGAAACTCTCACACACAGATCCATCACCTCCTCAGAAACCCTCACACATAGATCCATCACCTCCTCAGAGACTCACACACACAGATCCATCACCTCCTCAGAAACACTCACACACAGATCCATCACCTCCTGAGAAACTCACAAACAGATCCATCACCTCCTCAGAAACACTCACACACAGATCCATCACCTCCTCAGAAACTCTCACACACAGATCCATCACCTCCTCAGGAACTCTCACACACAGATCCATCACCTCCTCAGAAACACTCATACACAGATCCATCACCTCCTCAGAAACTCACACACACAGATCCATCATCTCCTCAGAAACACTCACACTCAGATCCATCATCTCCTCAGAAACACTCACACACAGATCCATCACCTCCTCAGAAACACTCACACACAGATCCATCACCTCCTTGAAACACTCACACATAGATCCATCACCTCCTCAGAAACTCACACACACAGATCCGTCACCTCCTCAGAAACACTCACACACAGATCCATCATCTCCTCAGAAACACTCACACACAGATCCATCACCTCCTGAGAAACTCACAAACAGATCTATCACCTCCTCAGAAACACTCACACACAGATCCATCACCTCCTCAGAAACTCTCACACACAGATCCATCACCTCCTCAGAAACACTCACACACAGATCCATCACCTCCTCAGAAACTCACACACACAGATCCATCACCTCCTCAGAAACACTCACACACAGATCCATCATCTCCTCCGAAACACTCACACACAGATCCATCACCTCCTTAGAAACACTCACACACAGATCCATCACCTCCTCAGAAACACTCACACACAGATCCATCACCTCCTCAGAAACTCACACACACAGATCCATCACCTCCTCAGAAACACTCACACACAGATCCATCATCTCCTCAGAAACACTCACACACAGATCCATCACCTCCTCAGAAACTCTCACACATAGATCCATCACCTCCTCAGAAACACTCACACACAGATCCATCACCTCCTCAGAAACACTCACACACAGATCCATCACCTCCTCAGAAACTCACACACAGATCCATCACCTCCTCAGAAACACTCACACAGATCCATCACCTCCTCAGAAACTCTCACACACAGATCCATCATCTCCTCGGAAACACTCACACACAGATCCGTCACCTCCTCAGAAACTCTCACACACAGATCCATCACCTCCTCAGAAACCCTCACACATAGATCCATCACCTCCTCAGAGACTCACACACACAGATCCATCACCTCCTCAGAAACACTCACACACAGATCCATCACCTCCTGAGAAACTCACAAACAGATCCATCACCTCCTCAGAAACACTCACACACAGATCCATCACCTCCTCAGAAACTCTCACACACAGATCCATCACCTCCTCAGAAACACTCACACACAGATCCATCACCTCCTCAGAAACACTCACACACAGATCTATCACCTCCTCAGAAACACTCATACACAGATCCATCACCTCCTCAGAAACTCACACACACAGATCCATCATCTCCTCAGAAACACTCACACACAGATCCATCATCTCCTCAGAAACACTCACACACAGATCCATCACCTCCTCAGAAACACTCACACACAGATCCATCACCTCCTCAGAAACACTCACACATAGATCCATCACCTCCTCAGAAACTCACACACACAGATCCATCACCTCCTCAGAAACTCTCACACACAGATCCATCACCTCCTGAGAAACTCACAAACAGATCCATCACCTCCTCAGAAACTCTCACACACAGATCCATCACCTCCTCAGAAACACTCACAAACAGATCCATCACCTCCTCAGAAACTCTCACACACAGATCCATCACCTCCTCAGAAACTCACACACACAGATCCATCACCTCCTCAGAAACACTCACACACAGATCCATCACCTCCTCAGAAACACTCACACATAGATCCATCACCTCCTCAGAAACTCACACACACAGATCCATCACCTCCTCAGAAACTCTCACACACAGATCCATCACCTCCTGAGAAACTCACAAACAGATCCATCACCTCCTCAGAAACTCTCACACACAGATCCATCACCTCCTCAGAAACACTCACACACAGATCCATCACCTCCTCAGAAACTCACACACACAGATCCATCACCTCCTCAGAAACACTCACACACAGATCCATCATCTCCTCCGAAACACTCACACACAGATCCATCACCTCCTTAGAAACACTCACACACAGATCCATCACCTCCTCAGAAACACTCACACACAGATCCATCACCTCCTCAGAAACTCACACACATAGATCCATCACCTCCTCAGAAACACTCACACACAGATCCATCATCTCCTCAGAAACACTCACACACAGATCCATCACCTCCTCAGAAACACTCACACATAGATCCATCACCTCCTCAGAAAAACTCACACACAGATCCATCATCTCCTCCGAAACACTCACACACAGATCCATCACCTCCTTAGAAACACTCACACACAGATCCATCATCTCCTCCGAAACACTCACACACAGATCCATCACCTCCTTAGAAACACTCACACATAGATCCATCACCTCCTCAGAAACACGCACACACAGATCCATCATCTCCTCGGAAACACTCACACACAGATCCATCACCTCCTCAGAAACACTCACACTAAGATCCATCACCTCCTCAGAAACACTCATACACAGATCCATCACCTCCTCAGAAACTCACACACACAGATCCATCATCTCCTCAGAAACACTCACACACAGATCCATCATCTCCTCAGAAACACTCACACACAGATCCATCACCTCCTCAGAAACTCACACACAGATCCATCACCTCCTCAGAAACACTCACACACAGATCCATCACCTCCTCAGAAACTCACACACACAGATCCATCACCTCCTCAGAAACACTCACACACAGATCCATCATCTCCTCAGAAACACTCACACACAGACCCATCACCTCCTGAGAAACTCACAAACAGATCCATCACCTCCTCAGAAACACTCACACACAGATCCATCATCTCCTCAGAAACACACACACACACAGATCCATCACCTCCTCAGAAACACTCACACAGATCCATCACCTCCTCAGAAACTCACACACACAGATCCATCACCTCCTCAGAAACACTCACACACAGATCATTCATCTCCTCCGAAACACTCACACACGGATCCATCACCTCCTTAGAAACACTCACACACAGATCCATCACCTCCTCAGAAACACTCACACACAGATCCATCACCTCCTCAGAAACTCACACACACAGATCCATCACCTCCTCAGAAACACTCACACACAGATCCATCATCTCCTCAGAAACACTCACACACAGATCCATCAACTCCTCAGAAACACTCACACATAGATCCATCACCTCCTCAGAAAAACTCACACACAGATCCATCATCTCCTCTGAAACACTCACACACAGATCCATCACCTCCTTAGAAACACTCACACACAGATCCATCATCTCCTCCGAAACACTCACACACAGATCCATCACCTCCTTAGAAACACTCACACATGGATCCATCACCTCCTCAGAAACACTCACACACAGATCCATCATCTCCTCGGAAACACTCACACACAGATCCATCACCTCCTCAGAAACACTCACACTAAGATCCATCACCTCCTCAGAAACACTCATACACAGATCCATCACCTCCTCAGAAACTCACACACACAGATACATCATCTCCTCAGAAACACTCACACACAGATCCATCATCTCCTCAGAAACACTCACACACAGATCCATCACCTCCTCAGAAACTCACACACAGATCCATCACCTCCTCAGAAACACTCACACACAGATCCATCACCTCCTCAGAAACTCACACACACAGATCAATCACCTCCTCAGAAACACTCACACACAGATCCATCATCTCCTCAGAAACACTCACACACAGACCCATCACCTCCTGAGAAACTCACAAACAGATCCATCACCTCCTCAGAAACACTCACACACAGATCCATCATCTCCTCAGAAACACACACACACACAGATCCATCACCTCCTCAGAAACACTCACACAGATCCATCACCTCCTCAGAAACACTCACACAGATCCATCACGTCCTCAGAATCACACACAGACAGATCCATCACCTCCTCAGAAACACTCACACACAGATCATTCATCTCCTCCGAAACACTCACACACAGATCCATCACCTCCTTAGAAACACTCACACACAGATCCATCACCTCCTCAGAAACACTCACACACAGATCCATCACCTCCTCAGAAACTCACACACACAGATCCATCTCCTCCTCAGAAACACTCACACACAGATCCATCATCTCCTCAGAAACACTCACACACAGATCCATCACCTCCTCAGAAACACTCACACATAGATCCATCACCTCCTCAGAAAAACTCACACACAGATCCATCATCTCCTCCGAAACACTCACACACAGATCCATCACCTCCTTAGAAACACTCACACACAGATCCATCATCTCCTCCGAAACACTCACACACAGATCCATCAACTCCTTAGAAACACTCACACATAGATCCATCACCTCCTCAGAAACACTCACACACAGATCCATCATCTCCTCGGAAACACTCACACACAGATCCATCACCTCCTCAGAAACACTCACACTAAGATCCATCACCTCCTCAGAAACACTCATACACAGATCCATCACCTCCTCAGAAACTCACACACACAGATACATCATCTCCTCAGAAACACTCACACACAGATCCATCATCTCCTCAGAAACACTCACACACAGATCCATCACCTCCTCAGAAACTCACACACAGATCCATCACCTCCTCAGAAACACTCACACACAGATCCATCACCTCCTCAGAAACTCACACACACAGATCAATCACCTCCTCAGAAACACTCACACACAGATCCATCATCTCCTCAGAAACACTCACACACAGACCCATCACCTCCTCAGAAACACTCACACACAGATCCATCATCTCCTCAGAAACACACACACACACAGATCCATCACCTCCTCAGAAACACTCACACAGATCCATCACCTCCTCAGAAACACTCACACAGATCCATCACCTCCTCAGAATCACTCACAGACAGATCCATCACCTCCTCAGAAACTCTCACACACAGATCCATCACCTCCTTAGAAACACTCACACAGATCCATCACCTCCTCAGAATCACTCACAGACAGATCCATCACCTCCTTGGAAACACTCACACACAGATCCATCACCTCCTCAGAAACACTCACACAGATCCATCACCTCCTCAGAAACACTCACACAGATCCATCACCTCCTCAGAAACACTCACACAGATCCATCACCTCCTCAGAAACACTCACACACAGATCCATCACCTCCTCAGAAACTCACACACACAGATCCATCACCTCCTCAGAAACACTCACACACAGATCCATCATCTCCTCAGAAACACTCACACACAGATCCATCACCTCCTCAGAAAAACTCACACACAGATACATCATCTCCTCAGAAACACTCACACACAGATCCATCATCTCATCAGAAACACTCACACACAGATCCATCACCTCCTCAGAAACTCACACACAGATCCATCACCTCCTCAGAAACACTCACACACAGATCCATCACCTCCTCAGAAACTCACACACACAGATCCATCACCTCCTCAGAAACACTCACACACAGATCGATCAGCTCCTCAGAAACACTCACACATAGATCCATCACCTCCTCAGAAAAACTCACACACAGATCCATCATCTCCTCGGAAACTCACACACACAGATCCATCACCTCCTCAGAAACTCTCACACATAGATCCATCACCTCCTCAGAAACACTCACACACAGATCCATCACCTCCTCAGAAACACTCACACACAGATCCATCACCTCCTCAGAAACTCACACACAGATCCATCACCTCCTCAGAAACACTCACACAGATCCATCACCTCCTCAGAAACACTCACACAGATCCATCACCTCCTCAGAAACACTCACACAGATCCATCACCTCCTCAGAAACACTCACACACAGATCCATCACCTCCTCGGAAACACTCACACACAGATCCATCACCTCCTCAGAAACTCTCACACACAGATCCATCATCTCCTCGGAAACACTCACACACAGATCCGTCACCTGCTCAGAAACTCTCACACACAGATCCATCACCTCCTCAGAAACTCACACACACAGATACATCATCTCCTCAGAAACACTCACACACAGATCCATCATCTCCTCAGAAACACTCACACACAGATCCATCACCTCCTCAGAAACTCACACACAGATCCATCACCTCCTCAGAAACACTCACACACAGATCCATCACCTCCTCAGAAACTCACACACACAGATCAATCACCTCCTCAGAAACACTCACACACAGATCCATCATCTCCTCAGAAACACTCACACACAGACCCATCACCTCCTCAGAAACACTCACACACAGATCCATCATCTCCTCAGAAACACACACACACACAGATCCATCACCTCCTCAGAAACACTCACACAGATCCATCACCTCCTCAGAAACACTCACACAGATCCATCACCTCCTCAGAATCACTCACAGACAGATCCATCACCTCCTCAGAAACTCTCACACACAGATCCATCACCTCCTTAGAAACACTCACACAGATCCATCACCTCCTCAGAATCACTCACAGACAGATCCATCACCTCCTTGGAAACACTCACACACAGATCCATCACCTCCTCAGAAACACTCACACAGATCCATCACCTCCTCAGAAACACTCACACAGATCCATCACCTCCTCAGAAACACTCACACAGATCCATCACCTCCTCAGAAACACTCACACACAGATCCATCACCTCCTCAGAAACTCACACACACAGATCCATCACCTCCTCAGAAACACTCACACACAGATCCATCATCTCCTCAGAAACACTCACACACAGATCCATCACCTCCTCAGAAAAACTCACACACAGATACATCATCTCCTCAGAAACACTCACACACAGATCCATCATCTCATCAGAAACACTCACACACAGATCCATCACCTCCTCAGAAACTCACACACAGATCCATCACCTCCTCAGAAACACTCACACACAGATCCATCACCTCCTCAGAAACTCACACACACAGATCCATCACCTCCTCAGAAACACTCACACACAGATCGATCAGCTCCTCAGAAACACTCACACATAGATCCATCACCTCCTCAGAAAAACTCACACACAGATCCATCATCTCCTCGGAAACTCACACACACAGATCCATCACCTCCTCAGAAACTCTCACACATAGATCCATCACCTCCTCAGAAACACTCACACACAGATCCATCACCTCCTCAGAAACACTCACACACAGATCCATCACCTCCTCAGAAACTCACACACAGATCCATCACCTCCTCAGAAACACTCACACAGATCCATCACCTCCTCAGAAACACTCACACAGATCCATCACCTCCTCAGAAACACTCACACAGATCCATCACCTCCTCAGAAACACTCACACACAGATCCATCACCTCCTCAGAAACTCTCACACACAGATCCATCATCTCCTCGGAAACACTCACACACAGATCCATCACCTCCTTGGAAACACTCACACACAGATCCATCACCTCCTCAGAAACACTCACACAGATCCATCACCTCCTCAGAAACACTCACACAGATCCATCACCTCCTCAGAAACACTCACACAGATCCATCACCTCCTCAGAAACACTCACACACAGATCCATCACCTCCTCAGAAACTCACACACACAGATCCATCACCTCCTCAGAAACACTCACACACAGATCCATCATCTCCTCAGAAACACTCACACACAGATCCATCACCTCCTCAGAAAAACTCACACACAGATACATCATCTCCTCAGAAACACTCACACACAGATCCATCATCTCATCAGAAACACTCACACACAGATCCATCACCTCCTCAGAAACTCACACACAGATCCATCACCTCCTCAGAAACACTCACACACAGATCCATCACCTCCTCAGAAACTCACACACACAGATCCATCACCTCCTCAGAAACACTCACACACAGATCGATCAGCTCCTCAGAAACACTCACACATAGATCCATCACCTCCTCAGAAAAACTCACACACAGATCCATCATCTCCTCGGAAACTCACACACACAGATCCATCACCTCCTCAGAAACTCTCACACATAGATCCATCACCTCCTCAGAAACACTCACACACAGATCCATCACCTCCTCAGAAACACTCACACACAGATCCATCACCTCCTCAGAAACTCACACACAGATCCATCACCTCCTCAGAAACACTCACACAGATCCATCACCTCCTCAGAAACACTCACACAGATCCATCACCTCCTCAGAAACACTCACACAGATCCATCACCTCCTCAGAAACACTCACACACAGATCCATCACCTCCTCAGAAACTCTCACACACAGATCCATCATCTCCTCGGAAACACTCACACACAGATCCGTCACCTGCTCAGAAACTCTCACACACAGATCCATCACCTCCTCAGAAACCCTCACACATAGATCCATCACCTCCTCAGAGACTCACACACACAGATCCATCACCTCCTCAGAAACACTCACACACAGATCCATCACCTCCTCAGAAACTCTCACACACAGATCCATCACCTGCTCAGAAACACTCACACACAGATCCATCACCTCCTCAGAAACTCTCACACACAGATCCATCACCTCCTCAGAAACACTCACACACAGATCCATCATCTCCTCAGAAACTCTCACACACAGATCCATCACCTCCTCAGAAACACTCACACACAGATCCGTCACCTCCTCAGAAACTCACACACAGATCCATCACCTCCTCAGAAACACTCATACACAGATCCATCACCTCCTCAGAAACTCACACACACAGATCCATCACCTCCTCAGAAACACTCATACACAGATCCATCACCTCCTCAGAAACTCACACACACAGATCCATCACCTCCTCAGAAACACTCACACATAGATCCATCACCTCCTCAGAAACTCACACACACAGATCCGTCACCTCCTCAGAAACACTCACACACAGATCCATCATCTCCTCAGAAACACTCACACACAGATCCATCACCTCCTCAGAAACTCTCACACACAGATCCATCACCTCCTCAGAAACTCTCACACACAGATCCATCACCTCCTCAGAAACACTCACACACAGATCCATCACCTCCTCAGAAACTCACACACACAGATCCATCACCTCCTCAGAAACACTCACACACAGATCCATCATCTCCTCCGAAACACTCACACACAGATCCATCACCTCCTCAGAAACACTCACACACAGATCCATCACCTCCTCAGAAACTCACACACAGATCCATCACCTCCTCAGAAACACTCACACAGATCCATCACCACCACAGAAACACTCACACAGATCCATCACCTCCTCAGAAACACTCACAGAGATCCATCACCTCCTCAGAAACTCACACACACAGATCCATCACCTCCTCAGAAACACTCACACACAGATCCATCACCTCCTCAGAAAAACTCACACAGAGATACATCATCTCCTCAGAAACACTCACACACAGATCCATCATCTCCTCAGAAACACTCACACACAGATCCATCACCTCCTCAGAAACTCACACACAGATCCATCACCTCCTCAGAAACACTCACACACAGATCCATCACCTCCTCAGAAACTCACACACAGATCCATCACCTCCTCAGAAACACTCACACACAGATCCATCACCTCCTCAGAAACAATCACACACAGATCCATCACCTCCTCAGAAACACTCACACACAGATCCATCATCTCCTCAGAAACACTCACACATAGATCCATCACCTCCTCAGAAAAACTCACACACAGATCCATCATCTCCTCGGAAACTCACACACACAGATCCATCACCTCCTCAGAAACTCTCACACATAGATCCATCACCTCCTCAGAAACACTCACACACAGATCCATCACCTCCTCAGAAACACTCACACACAGATCCATCACCTCCTCAGAAACTCACACACAGATCCATCACCTCCTCAGAAACACTCACACAGATCCATCACCTCCTCAGAAACACTCACACAGATCCATCACCTCCTCAGAAACACTCACACAGATCCATCACCTCCTCAGAAACACTCACACACAGATCCATCACCTCCTCAGAAACTCTCACACACAGATCCATCATCTCCTCGGAAACACTCACACACAGATCCGTCACCTGCTCAGAAACTCTCACACACAGATCCATCACCTCCTCAGAAACCCTCACACATAGGTCCATCACCTCCTCAGAGACTCACACACACAGATCCATCACCTCCTCAGAAACACTCACACACAGATCCATCACCTCCTCAGAAACTCTCACACACAGATCCATCACCTGCTCAGAAACACTCACACACAGATCCATCACCTCCTCAGAAACTCTCACACACAGATCCATCACCTCCTCAGAAACACTCACACACAGATCCATCATCTCCTCAGAAACTCTCACACACAGATCCATCACCTCCTCAGAAACACTCACACACAGATCCGTCACCTCCTCAGAAACTCACACACAGATCCATCACCTCCTCAGAAACACTCATACACAGATCCATCACCTCCTCAGAAACTCACACACACAGATCCATCACCTCCTCAGAAACACTCATACACAGATCCATCACCTCCTCAGAAACTCACACACACAGATCTATCACCTCCTCAGAAACACTCACACATAGATCCATCACCTCCTCAGAAACTCACACACACAGATCCGTCACCTCCTCAGAAACACTCACACACAGATCCATCATCTCCTCAGAAACACTCACACACAGATCCATCACCTCCTCAGAAACTCTCACACACAGATCCATCACCTCCTCAGAAACACTCACACACAGATCCATCACCTCCTCAGAAACTCACACACACAGATCCATCACCTCCTCAGAAACACTCACACACAGATCCATCATCTCCTCCGAAACACTCACACACAGATCCATCACCTCCTCAGAAACACTCACACACAGATCCATCACCTCCTCAGAAACACTCACACAGATCCATCACCACCTCAGAAACACTCACACAGATCCATCACCTCCTCAGAAACACTCACAGAGATCCATCACCTCCTCAGAAACACTCACACACAGATCCATCACCTCCTCGGAAACACTCACACACAGATCCATCACCTCCTCAGAAACTCTCACACACAGATCCATCATCTCCTCGGAAACACTCACACACAGATCCGTCACCTCCTCAGAAACTCTCACACACAGATCCATCACCTCCTCAGAAACCCTCACACACAGATCCATCACCTCCTCAGAAACACTCACACACAGATCCATCACCTCCTCGGAAACACTCACACACAGATCCATCACCTCCTCAGAAACTCTCACACACTGATCCATCATCTCCTCGGAAACACTCACACACAGATCCGTCACCTCCTCAGAAACTCACACACACAGATCCATCACCTCCTCAGAAACACTCACACACAGATCCATCACCTCCTGAGAAACTCACAAACAGATCCATCACCTCCTCAGAAACACTCACACACAGATCCATCACCTCCTCAGAAACTCTCACACACAGATCCATCACCTCCTCAGAAACACTCACACACAGATCCATCACCTCCTCAGAAACACTCACACACAGATCCATCACCTCCTCAGAAACACTCACACATAGATCCATCACCTCCTCAGAAACTCACACACACAGATCCGTCACCTCCTCAGAAACACTCACACACAGATCCATCATCTCCTCAGAAACACTCACACACAGATCCATCACCTCCTGAGAAACTCACAAACAGATCTATCACCTCCTCAGAAACACTCACACACAGATCCATCACCTCCTCAGAAACACTCACACAGATCCATCACCACCACAGAAACACTCACACAGATCCATCACCTCCTCAGAAACACTCACAGAGATCCATCACCTCCTCAGAAACTCACACACACAGATCCATCACCTCCTCAGAAAAACTCACACAGAGATACATCACCTCCTCAGAAACACTCACACACAGATCCATCACCTCCTCAGAAAAACTCACACACAGATCCATCACCTCCTCAGAAACACTCACAGAGATCCATCACCTCCTCAGAAACTCACACACACAGATCCATCAACTCCTCAGAAACTCACACACAGATCCATCACCTCCTCAGAAACTCACACACAGATCCATCACCTCCTCAGAAACTCACACACAGATCCATCACCTCCTCAGAAACACTCACACACAGATCCATCACCTCCTCAGAAAAACTCACACACAGATCCATCATCTCCTCGGAAACTCACACACACAGATCCATCACCTCCTCAGAAACTCTCACACATAGATCCATCACCTCCTCAGAAACACTCACACACAGATCCATCACCTCCTCAGAAACACTCACACACAGATCCATCACCTCCTCAGAAACTCACACACAGATCCATCACCTCCTCAGAAACACTCACACAGATCCATCACCTCCTCAGAAACACTCACACAGATCCATCACCTCCTCAGAAACACTCACACAGATCCATCACCTCCTCAGAAACACTCACACACAGATCCATCACCTCCTCAGAAACTCTCACACACAGATCCATCATCTCCTCGGAAACACTCACACACAGATCCGTCACCTGCTCAGAAACTCTCACACACAGATCCATCACCTCCTCAGAAACCCTCACACATAGGTCCATCACCTCCTCAGAGACTCACACACACAGATCCATCACCTCCTCAGAAACACTCACACACAGATCCATCACCTCCTCAGAAACTCTCACACACAGATCCATCACCTGCTCAGAAACACTCACACACAGATCCATCACCTCCTCAGAAACTCTCACACACAGATCCATCACCTCCTCAGAAACACTCACACACAGATCCATCATCTCCTCAGAAACTCTCACACACAGATCCATCACCTCCTCAGAAACACTCACACACAGATCCGTCACCTCCTCAGAAACTCACACACAGATCCATCACCTCCTCAGAAACACTCATACACAGATCCATCACCTCCTCAGAAACTCACACACACAGATCCATCACCTCCTCAGAAACACTCATACACAGATCCATCACCTCCTCAGAAACTCACACACACAGATCCATCACCTCCTCAGAAACACTCACACATAGATCCATCACCTCCTCAGAAACTCACACACACAGATCCGTCACCTCCTCAGAAACACTCACACACAGATCCATCATCTCCTCAGAAACACTCACACACAGATCCATCACCTCCTCAGAAACTCTCACACACAGATCCATCACCTCCTCAGAAACACTCACACACAGATCCATCACCTCCTCAGAAACTCACACACACAGATCCATCACCTCCTCAGAAACACTCACACACAGATCCATCATCTCCTCCGAAACACTCACACACAGATCCATCACCTCCTCAGAAACACTCACACACAGATCCATCACCTCCTCAGAAACACTCACACAGATCCATCACCACCTCAGAAACACTCACACAGATCCATCACCTCCTCAGAAACACTCACAGAGATCCATCACCTCCTCAGAAACACTCACACACAGATCCATCACCTCCTCGGAAACACTCACACACAGATCCATCACCTCCTCAGAAACTCTCACACACAGATCCATCATCTCCTCGGAAACACTCACACACAGATCCGTCACCTCCTCAGAAACTCTCACACACAGATCCATCACCTCCTCAGAAACCCTCACACACAGATCCATCACCTCCTCAGAAACACTCACACACAGATCCATCACCTCCTCGGAAACACTCACACACAGATCCATCACCTCCTCAGAAACTCTCACACACAGATCCATCATCTCCTCGGAAACACTCACACACAGATCCGTCACCTCCTCAGAAACTCACACACACAGATCCATCACCTCCTCAGAAACACTCACACACAGATCCATCACCTCCTGAGAAACTCACAAACAGATCCATCACCTCCTCAGAAACACTCACACACAGATCCATCACCTCCTCAGAAACTCTCACACACAGATCCATCACCTCCTCAGAAACACTCACACACAGATCCATCACCTCCTCAGAAACACTCACACACAGATCCATCACCTCCTCAGAAACACTCACACATAGATCCATCACCTCCTCAGAAACTCACACACACAGATCCGTCACCTCCTCAGAAACACTCACACACACATCCATCATCTCCTCAGAAACACTCACACACAGATCCATCACCTCCTGAGAAACTCACAAACAGATCTATCACCTCCTCAGAAACACTCACACACAGATCCATCACCTCCTCAGAAACTCTCACACACAGATCCATCACCTCCTCAGAAACACTCACACACAGATCCATCACCTCCTCAGAAACTCACACACACAGATCCATCACCTCCTCAGAAACACTCACACACAGATCCATCATCTCCTCCGAAACACTCACACACAGATCCATCATCTCCTCGGATACACTCACACACAGATCCATCACCTCCTCAGAAACACTCATACACAGATCCATCACCTCCTTAGAAACACTCACAGACAGATCCATCACCTCCTCGGAAACACTCACACACAGATCCATCACCTCCTCAGAAACTCACACACACAGATCCATCACCTCCTCAGAAACACTCACACACAGATCCATCACCTACTCAGAAACACTCACAGAGATCCATCACCTCCTCAGAAACACTCACACACAGATCCATCACCTCCTCAGAAACTCACACACAGATCCATCACCTCCTCAGAAACACTCACAGAGATCCATCACCTCCTCAGAAACACTCACACAGATCCATCACCTCCTCAGAATCACTCACACACAGATCCATCACCTCCTCAGAAACACTCACACACACAGATCCATCATCTCCTCAGAAACTCTCACACACAGATCCATCACCTCCTCAGAAACACTCACACACAGATCCATCATCTCCTCAGAAACACTCACACACAGATCCATCACCTCCTGAGAAACTCACAAACAGATCCATCATCTCCTCAGAAACACACACACACACAGATCCATCACCTCCTCAGAAACACTCACACAGATACATCACCTCCTCAGAAACACTCACACACAGATCCATCACCTCCTCAGAAACGCTCACACACAGATCCATCATCTCCTCGGAAACACTCACACACAGATCCGTCACCTCCTCAGAAACTCTCACACACAGATCCATCATCTCCTCGGAAACACTCACACACAGATCCATCACCTCCTCAGAAACACTCACAGACAGATCCGTCATCTCCTCAGAAACACTCACAGACAGATCCGTCATCTCCTCAGAAACTCACACACACAGATCCATCACCTCCTCAGAAATGCTCACACAGATCCATCACCTCCTCAGAAACACTCACAGACAGATCCGTCATCTCCTCAGAAACACTCACAGACAGATCCGTCATCTCCTCAGAAACTCACACACACAGATCCATCACCTCCTCAGAAACACTCACACACAGATCCATCATCTCCTCAGAAACACTCACACACAGATCCATCATCTCCTCGGAAACACTCACACACAGATCCGTCACCTCCTCAGAAACTCATACACAGATCCATCACCTCCTCAGAAACTCACACACACAGATCCATCACCTCCTCAGAAACACTCACACACAGATCCATCATCTCCTCAGAAACACTCACACACAGATCCATCATCTCCTCGGAAACACTCACACACAGATCCGTCACCTCCTCAGAAACTCATACACAGATCCATCACCTCCTCAGAAACTCTCACACACAGATCCATCATCTCCTCGGAAACACTCACACACAGATCCATCACCTCCTCAGAAACTCACACACACAGATCCGTCACCTCCTCAGAAACTCTCACACACAGATCGATCACCTCCTTAGAAATACTCACACACAGATCCATCACCTCCTCAGAAACTCACAAATAGATCCATCACCTCCTCAGAAACTCACACACAGATCCATCACCTCCACAGAAACTCTCACACACAGATCCATCACCTCCTTAGAAATACTCACACACAGATCCATCACCTCCTCAGAAACACTCACACACAGATCCATCACCTCCTCAGATAAACTCACACACAGATCCATCATCTCCTCAGAAACTCACACACAGATCCATCACCTCCTCAGAAACACTCACACTCAGATCCATCATCTCCTCAGAAACACTCACACAGATCCATCACCTCCACAGAAACACTCACACACAGGTCCATCACCTCCTCAGAAACTCACAAACACAGATCCATCACCTCCTCAGAAACTCACACACACACAGATCTATCAGCTCCTTAGAAATACTCACACACAGATCCATCACATCCTCAGAAACACTCACAAACAAATCAGTCATCTCCTCAGAAACTTTCACACAGATCCATCACCTCCTCAGAAACTCACACACAGATCCATCACCTCCTCAGAAACTCACAAACACAGATCCATCACCTCCTCAGAAACTCACACACACACAGATCTATCAGCTCCTTAGAAATACTCACACACAGATCCATCACCTCCTCAGAAACACTCACACACAGATCCGTCACCTCCTCAGAAACACTCACACACAGATCCATCACCTCCTCAGAAACACTCACACACAGATCCATCACCTCCTCAGAAACTCACACAGAGATCCATCACCTCCTCAGGAACACTCACACACAGATCCATCACCTCCTCAGAAACTCTCACACATAGATCCATCACCTCCTCAGAAACACTCACACACAGATCCATCACCTCCTCAGAAACTCACACACACAGATCCATCACCTCCTCAGAAACACTCACACACAGATCCATCCCCTCCTCAGAAACTCACACACAGATCCATCACCTCCTCAGGAACACTCACACATAGATCCATCACCTCCTCAGAAACACTCACACACAGATCCATCACCTCCTCGGAAACACTCACACACAGATCCATCACCTCCTCAGAAACGCACACACACAGATCCGTCACCTCCTCCGAAACACTCACACACAGATCCATCACCTCCTCAGAAACACTCACACACAGATCCATCACCTCCTCAGAAACTCACACACTGATCCATCATCTCCTCAGCAACTCACACAGATCCATCACCTCCTCAGAAACACTCACACACAGATCCATCACCTCCTCAGAAACTCACACACTGATCCATCATCTCCTCAGAAACACTCACACACAGATCCATCACCTCCTCAGAAACACTCACACACAGATCCATCACCTCCTCAGCAGCTCACACAGATCCATCACCTCCTCAGAAACTCTCACACACAGATTCATCATCTCCTCGGAAACACTCACACACAGATCCATCATCTCCTCAGAAACACTCACACACTGATCCATCACCTCCTCAGAAACTCTCACACACAGATCCATCATCTCCTCGGAAACACTCACACACAGATCCATCACCTCCTCAGAAACTCTCACACACAGATCCATCATCTCCTCGGAAACACTCACACACAGATCCATCACCTCCTCAGAAACTCACACACACAGATCCGTCACCTCCTCAGAAACTCTCACACACAGATCCATCACCTCCTCAGAAACACTCACACAGATCCATCACCTCCTCAGAAACACTCACACACAGATCCATCACCTCCTCAGAAACACTCACACACAGATCCATCACCTCCTCAGAAACTCTCACACACAGATCTGTCACCTCCTCAGAAACACTCACACACATAGATCCATCACCTCCTCAGAGACTCACACACACAGATCCATCATCTCCTCACAAACACTCACACACAGATCCATCACCTCCTCAGAATCACTCACAGACAGATCCATCACCTCTTCAGAAACTCACACACAGATCCATCACCTTCTCAGAAACACTCACACACAGATCCATCATCTCCTCAGAAAGACTCACACACAGATCCATCATCTCCTCAGAAACTCACACACAGATCCATCACCTCCTCAGAAACACTCACACACAGATCCATCACCTCCTCAGAAACACTCACACACAGATCCATCTCCTCCTCAGAAACACTCACACAGATCCATCACCTCCTCAGAAACACTCACACAGATCCATCACCTCCTCAGAAACACTCAAACAGATCCATCACCTCCTCAGAAACACTCACAGACAGATCCATCACCTCCTCAGAAACTCTCACACACAGATCCATCACCTCCTCTGAAACACTCATACACAGATCCGTCACCTCCTCAGAAACTCACACACACAGATCCATCACCTCCTCAGAAACACTCACACACAGATCCATCATCTCCTCGGAAACACTCACACACAGATCCATCACCTCCTCGGAAACACTCACACACAGATCCATCACCTCAACAGAAACACTCACACACAGATCCATCACCTCCTCAGAAACTCACACACACAGATCCGTCACCTCCTCAGAAACACTCACACACAGATCCATCACCTCCTCTGAAACTCTCACACACAGATCCATCATCTCCTCGGAAACACTCACACACAGATCCATCACCTCCTCAGAAACTCTCACACACAGATCCATCACATCCTCAGAAACACTCACACATAGATCCATCACCTCCTCAGAGACTCACACACACAGATCCATCATCTCCTCACAAACACTCACACACAGATCCATCACCTCCTCAGGAACACTCACACACAGGTCCATCACCACCTCAGAAACACTCACACACAGATCCATCACCTCCTCAGAAACACTCACACACAGATCCATCACCTCCTCAGAAACTCTCACACATAGATCCATCACCTCCTCAGAAACTCTCACACACAGATCCATCACCTCCTCAGAAACACTCACACACAGATCCATCATCTCCTCAGAAACACTCACGCACAGATCCATCATCTCCTCAGAAACTCACACACAGATCCATCACCTCCTCAGAAACACTCACACACAGATCCATCTCCTCCTCAGAAACACTCACACAGATCCATCACCTCCTCAGAAACACTCACACAGATCCATCACCTCCTCAGAAACACTCACACAGATCCATCACCTCCTCAGAAACACTCACACACAGATTCATCATCTCCTCGGAAACACTCACACACAGATCCATCACCTTCTCAGAAACTCACACACGCAGATCCGTCACCTCCTCAGAAACTCTCACACACAGATTCATCATCTCCTCGGAAACACTCACACACAGATCCATCACCTTCTCAGAAACTCACACACGCAGATCCGTCACCTCCTCAGAAACTCTCACACACAGATCCATCACCTCCTCAGAAACACTCACACATAGATCCATCACCTCCTCAGAGACTCACACACAGATCCATCACCTCCTCAGAAACACTCACACACAGATCCATCACCTCCTGAGAAACTCACAAACAGATCCATCACCTCCTCAGAAACACTCACACACAGATCCATCACCTCCTCTGAAACACTCACACACAGATCCATCACCTCCTCAGAAACACTCACACAGATCCATCACCTCCTCAGAAACTCACACACACAGATCCATCACCTCCTCAGAAACACTCACACACAGATCCATCACCTCCTCAGAAACACTCACACACAGATGAATCATCTCCTCCGAAACACTCACACACAGATCCATCACCTCCTCTGAAACACTCAAACCCAGATCCATCACCTCCTCAGAAACACTCACACACAGATCCGTCATCTCCTCGGAAACACTCACACACAGATCCGTCAACTCCTCAGAAACTTTCACACACAGATCCATCACCTCCTTAGAAATACTCACACACAGATCCGTCACCTCCTCAGAAACTCACACACACAGATCCATCACCTCCTCAGAAACTCACACACACAGTTCCATCACCTCCTCAGGAACACTCACACACAGGTCCATAACCTCCTCAGAAACACTCACAAACAGATCCATCACCCCCTCAGAAACTCACACACACAGATCCGTCACCTCCTCAGAAACTCTCACACACAGATCCATCACCTCCTCAGAAGCACTCACACACAGATCCATCACCTCCTCAGAAACTCACACACACAGATCCATCACCTCCTCAGAAACACTCACACACAGATCCATCACCTCCTCAGAAACACTCATACACAGATCCATCACCTCCTCAGAAACTCACACACACAGATCCATCACCTCCTCAGAAACACTCACACACAGATCGATCAGCTCCTCAGAAACACTCACACATAGATCCATCACCTCCTCAGAAAAACTCACACACAGATCCATCATCTCCTCGGAAACACTCACACACAGATCCATCATCTCCTCAGAAACACTCGCACACAGATCCACCATCTCCTCAGAAACTCACACACAGATCCATCACCTCCTCAGAAACACTCACACACAGATCCATCTCCTCCTCAGAAACACTCACACAGATCCATCACCTCCTCAGAAACACTCACACAGATCCATCACCTCCTCAGAAACACTCACACAGTTCCATCACCTCCTCAGAAACACTCACAGACAGATCCATCACCTCCTCAGAAACTCTCACACACAGATCCATCATCTCCTCGGAAACACTCACACACAGATCCATCACCTTCTCAGAAACTCACACACACAGATCCGTCACCTCCTCAGAAACTCTCACACACAGATCCATCACCTCCTCAGAAACACTCACACATAGATCCATCACCTCCTCAGAGACTCACACACAGATCCATCATCTCCTCGGAAACACTCACACACAGATCCATCACCTCCTGAGAAACTCACAAACAGATCCATCACCTCCTCAGAAACACTCACACACAGATCCATCACCTCCTCTGAAACACTCATACACAGATCCATCACCTCCTCAGAAACTCACACACACAGATCCATCACCTCCTCAGAAACACTCACACACAGATCCATCACCTCCTCAGAAACACTCACACACAGATGAATCATCTCCTCCGAAACACTCACACACAGATCCATCACCTCCTCAGAAACACACAAACCCAGATCCATCACCTCCTCAGAAACACTCACACACAAATCCGTCATCTCCTCGGAAACACTCACACACAGATCCGTCAACTCCTCAGAAACTCTCACACACAGATCCATCACCTCCTTAGAAATACTCACACACAGATCCGTCACCTCCTCAGAAACACTCACACACAGATCCATCACCTCCTCGGAAACACTCACACACAGATCCATCACCTCCACAGAAACACTCACACACAGATCCATCACCTCCTCAGAAACTCACACACACAGATCCATCACCTCCTCAGAAACACTCACACACAGATCGATCAGCTCCTCAGAAACACTCACACACAGATCCATCATCTCCTCAGAAACACTCACACATAGATCCATCACCTCCTCAGAAAAACTCACACACAGATCCATCATCTCCTCGGAAACACTCACACACAGATCCATCACCTCCTCGGAAACACTCACACACAGATCCATCACCTCCACAGAAACACTCACACACAGATCCATCACCTCCTCAGAAACTCACACACACAGATCCGTCACCTCCTCAGAA
The DNA here is from genome assembly GCF_030144855.1 of Hypanus sabinus. Classification (NCBI taxonomy): domain Eukaryota; kingdom Metazoa; phylum Chordata; class Chondrichthyes; order Myliobatiformes; family Dasyatidae; genus Hypanus; species Hypanus sabinus. The sequence continues at coordinate 89,557,297 of NC_082717.1, read as the reverse complement.
ACACTCACATACAGATCCATCACCTCCTCAGAAACTCTCACACACAGATCCATCATCTCCTCGGAAACACTCACACACAGATCCATCACCTCCTCAGAAACACTCACACACAGATCCATCATCTCCTCGGAAACACTCACACACAGATCCATCACCTCCTCAGAAACACTCACACACAGATCCATCACCTCCTCAGAAACTCTCACACACAGATCCGTCACCTCCTCAGAAACACTCACACACATAGATCCATCACCTCCTCAGAGACTCACACACACAGATCCATCATCTCCTCACAAACACTCACACACAGATCCATCACCTCCTCAGAATCACTCACAGACAGATCCATCACCTCCTCGGAAACACTCACACACAGATCCATCACCTCCTCAGAAACACTCACACAGATCCATCACCTCCTCAGAAACTCACACACAGATCCATCACCTCCTCAGAAACACTCACACACAGATCCATCATCTCCTCAGAAACACTCACACACAGATCCATCATCTCCTCAGAAACTCACACACAGATCCATCACCTCCTCAGAAACACTCACACACAGATCCATCTCCTCCACAGAAACACTCACATAGATCCATCACCTCCTCAGAAACACTCACACAGATCCATCACCTCCTCAGAAACACTCAAACAGATCCATCACCTCCTCAGAAACACTCACAGACAGATCCATCACCTCCTCAGAAACTCTCACACACAGATCCATCATCTCCTCGGAAACACTCACACACAGATCCATCACCTTCTCAGAAACTCACACACACAGATCCGTCACCTCCTCAGAAACTCTCACACACAGATCCATCACCTCCTCAGAAACACTCACACATAGATCCATCACCTCCTCAGAGACTCACACACAGATCCATCACCTCCACAGAAACACTCACACACAGATCCATCACCTCCTGAGAAACTCACAAACAGATCCATCACCTCCTCAGAAACACTCACACAGATCCATCACCTCCTCAGAAACTCTCACACACAGATCCATCACCTCCTCTGAAACTCACACACACAGATCCATCACCTCCTCAGAAACAGTCACACACAGATCGATCAGCTCCTCAGAAAAACTCACACATAGATCCATCACCTCCTCAGAAACACTCACACACAGATCCATCATCTCCTCGGAAACACTCACACACAGATCCATCACCTCCTCGGAAACACTCACACACAGATCCATCACCTCCACAGAAACACTCACACACAGATCCATCACCTCCTCAGAAACTCACACACACAGATCCGTCACCTCCTCAGAAACACTCACACACAGATCCATCACCTCCTCAGAAACTCTCACACACAGATCCATCATCTCCTCGGAAACACTCACACACAGATCCATCACCTCCTCAGAAACTCTCACACACAGATCCATCACATCCTCAGAAACACTCACACATAGATCCATCACCTCCTCAGAGACTCACACACACAGATCCATCATCTCCTCACAAACACTCACACACAGATCCATCACCTCCTCAGGAACACTCACACACAGGTCCATCACCACCTCAGAAACACTCACACACAGATCCATCACCTCCTCAGAAACACTCACACACAGATCCATCACCTCCTCAGAAACACTCACACACAGATCCATCACCTCCTCAGAAACACTCACACACAGATCAATCACCTCCTCAGAAACACTCACACACACAGATCCATCACCTCCTCAGAGACTCACACACAGATCCATCACCTCCTCAGAAACTCTCACACATAGATCCATCACCTCCTCAGAAACTCTCACACACAGATCCATCACCTCCTCAGAAACACTCACACACAGATCCATCATCTCCTCAGAAACACTCACACACAGATCCATCATCTCCTCAGAAACTCACACACAGATCCATCACCTCCTCAGAAACACTCACACACAGATCCATCTCCTCCTCAGAAACACTCACACAGATCCATCACCTCCTCAGAAACACTCACACAGATCCATCACCTCCTCAGAAACACTCACACAGATCCATCACCTCCTCAGAAACACTCACCCACAGATCCATCACCTCCTCAGAAACTCTCACACACAGATCCATCATCTCCTCGGAAACTCTCACACACAGATCCATCACCTCCTCAGAAACTCTCACACACAGATCCATCATCTCCTCGGAAACACTCACACACAGATCAATCACCTTCTCAGAAACTCACACACGCAGATCCGTCACCTCCTCAGAAACTCTCACACACAGATCCATCACCTCCTCAGAAACACTCACACATAGATCCATCACCTCCTCAGAGATTCACACACAGATCCATCACCTCCTCAGAAACACTCACACACAGATCCATCACCTCCTGAGAAACTCACAAACAGATCCATCACCTCCTCAGAAACACTCACACACAGATCCATCACCTCCTCTGAAACACTCATACACAGATCCATCACCTCCTCAGAAACTCACACACGCAGATCCATCACCTCCTCAGAAACACTCACACACAGATCCATCACCTCCTCAGAAACACTCACACACAGCTGAATCATCTCCTCCGAAACACTCACACACAGATCCATCACCTCCTCTGAAACACTCAAACCCAGATCCATCACCTCCTCAGAAACACTCACACACAGATCCGTCATCTCCTCGGAAACACTCACACACAGATCCGTCAACTCCTCAGAAACTCTCACACACAGATCCATCACCTCCTTAGAAATACTCACACACAGATCCGTCACCTCCTCAGGAACACTCACACAGATCCATCATCTCCTCGGAAACACTTACACACAGATCCATCACCTCCTCAGAAACTCACACACACAGATCCATCAGCTCCTCAGAAACTCACACACACAGTTCCATCACCTCCTCAGGAACACTCACACACAGGTCCATAACCTCCTCAGAAACACTCACAAACAGATCCATCACCCCCTCAGAAACTCACACGCACAGATCCGTCACCTCCTCAGAAACTCTCACACACAGATCCATCACCTCCTCAGAAGCACTCACACACAGATCCATCACCTCCTCAGAAACACTCACAAACAGATCCATCACCTCCTCAGAAACACTCACACACAGATCCATCACCTCCTCAGAAAAACTCATACACAGATCCATCACCTCCTCAGAAACTCACACACACAGATCCATCACCTCCTCAGAAACACTCATACACAGATCCATCACCTCCTCAGAAACTCACACACACAGATCCATCACCTCCTCAGAAACACTCACACACAGATCGATCAGCTCCTCAGAAACACTCACACATAGATCCATCACCTCCTCAGAAAAACTCACACACAGATCCATCATCTCCTCGGAAACACTCACACACAGATCCATCATCTCCTCAGAAACACTCGCACACAGATCCATCATCTCCTCAGAAACTCACACACAGATCCATCACCTCCTCAGAAACACTCACACACAGATCCATCTACTCCTCAGAAACACTCACACAGATCCATCACCTCCTCAGAAACACTCACACAGATCCATCACCTCCTCAGAAACACTCACACAGATCCATCACCTCCTCAGAAACACTCACAGACAGATCCATCACCTCCTCAGAAACTCTCACACACAGATCCATCATCTCCTCGGAAACACTCACACACAGATCCATCACCTTCTCAGAAACTCACACACACAGATCCGTCACCTCCTCAGAAACTCTCACACACAGATCCATCACCTCCTCAGAAACACTCACACACAGATCCATCACCTCCTCAGAAACTCACAAACAGATCCATCACCTCCTCAGAAACACTCACAAACAGATCCATCACCTCCTCTGAAACACTCATACACAGATCCATCACCTCCTCAGAAACTCACACACACAGATCCATCACCTCCTCAGAAACACTCACACACAGATCCATCACCTCCTCAGAAACACTCACACACAGATGAATCATCTCCTCCGAAACACTCACACACAGATCCATCACCTCCTCAGAAACACACAAACCCAGATCCATCACCTCCTCAGAAACACTCACACACAGATCCGTCATCTCCTCGGAAACACTCACACACAGATCCGTCAACTCCTCAGAAACTCTCACACACAGATCCATCACCTCCTTAGAAATACTCACACACAGATCCGTCACCTCCTCAGAAACTCACACACACAGATCCATCACCTCCTCAGAAACTCACACACACAGTTCCATCACCTCCTCAGGAACACTCACACACAGGTCCATAACCTCCGCAGAAACACTCACAAACAGATCCATCACCCCCTCAGAAACTCACACACACAGATCCGTCACCTCCTCAGAAACTCTCACACACAGATCCATCACCTCCTCAGAAGCACTCACACACAGATCCATCACCTCCTCAGAAACTCTCACACACAGATCCATCATCTCCTCAGAAGCACTCACACACAGATCCATCACCTCCTCAGAAACTCTCACACACAGATCCATCACCTCCTCAGAAACACTCACACACAGATCCATCACCTCCTCAGAAAAACTCATACACAGATCCATCACCTCCTCAGAAACTCACACACACAGATCCATCACCTCCTCAGAAACTCTCACACACAGATCCATCACCTCCTCAGAAACACTCATACACAGATCCATCACCTCCTCAGAAACTCACACACACAGATCCATCACCTCCTCAGAAACACTCACACACAGATCGATCAGCTCCTCAGAAACACTCACACATAGATCCATCACCTCCTCAGAAAAACTCACACACAGATCCATCATCTCCTCGGAAACACTCACACACAGATCCATCACCTCCTCGGAAACACTCACACACAGATCCATCACCTCCTCATAAACACTCACACACAGATACATCACCTCCTCAGAAACTCACACACAGATCCATCACCTCCTCAGAAACACTCACACAGATCCATCACCTCCTCAGAAACACTCACACAGATCCATCACCTCCTCAGAAACACTCACACAGATCCATCACCTCCTCAGAAACTCACACACACAGATCCATCACCTCCTCAGAAACTCACACACACAGATCCGTCACCTCCTCAGAAACTCACACACAGATCCATTACCTCCTCGGAAACACTCACACACAGATCCATCACCTATTCAGAAACTCTCACACACAGATCCATCATCTCCTCGGAAACACTCACACCCAGATCCGTCACCTCCTCAGAAACTCTCACACACAGATCCATCACCTCCTCAGAAACCCTCACACATAGATCCATCACCTCTTCAGAGACTCACACACACAGATCCATCACCTCCTCAGAAACACTCACACAGATCCATCACCTCCTCAGAAACACTCACACATAGATCCATCACCTCCTCAGAGACTCACACACAGATCCATCACCTCCTCAGAAACACTCACACACAGATCCATCACCTCCTCAGAAACTCACAAACAGATCCATCACCTCCTCAGAAACACTCACAAACAGATCCATCACCTCCTCTGAAACACTCATACACAGATCCATCACCTCCTCAGAAACTCACACACACAGATCCATCACCTCCTCAGAAACACTCACACACAGATCCATCACCTCCTCAGAAACACTCACACACAGATGAATCATCTCCTCCGAAACACTCACACACAGATCCATCACCTCCTCAGAAACACACAAACCCAGATCCATCACCTCCTCAGAAACACTCACACACAGATCCGTCATCTCCTCGGAAACACTCACACACAGATCCGTCAACTCCTCAGAAACTCTCACACACAGATCCATCACCTCCTCAGAAACACTCACACACAGATCGATCAGCTCCTCGGAAACACTCACACACAGATCCATCACCTCCTTAGAAATACTCACACACAGATCCGTCACCTCCTCAGAAACTCACACACACAGATCCATCACCTCCTCAGAAACTCACACACACAGTTCCATCACCTCCTCAGGAACACTCACACACAGGTCCATAACCTCCTCAGAAACACTCACAAACTGATCCATCACCCCCTCAGAAACTCACACACACAGATCCGTCACCTCCTCAGAAACTCTCACACACAGATCCATCACCTCCTCAGAAGCACTCACACACAGATCCATCACCTCCTCAGAAACTCTCACACACAGATCCATCACCTCCTCAGAAACACTCACACACAGATCCATCACCTCCTCAGAAAAACTCATACACAGATCCATCACCTCCTCAGAAACTCACACACACAGATCCATCACCTCCTCAGAAACACTCACACACAGATCCATCACCTCCTCAGAAACACTCATACACAGATCCATCACCTCCTCAGAAACTCACACACACAGATCCATCACCTCCTCAGAAACACTCACACACAGATCGATCAGCTCCTCAGAAACACTCACACATAGATCCATCACCTCCTCAGAAAAACTCACACACAGATCCATCATCTCCTCGGAAACACTCACACACAGATCCATCACCTCCTCGGAAACACTCACACACAGATCCATCACCTCCTCATAAACACTCACACACAGATACATCACCTCCTCAGAAACTCACACACAGATCCATCACCTCCTCAGAAACACTCACACAGATCCATCACCTCCTCAGAAACACTCACACAGATCCATCACCTCCTCAGAAACACTCACACAGATCCATCACCTCCTCAGAAACTCACACACAGATCCATCACCTCCTCAGAAACACTCACACAGATCCATCACCTCCTCAGAAACTCACACACACAGATCCATCACCTCCTCAGAAACTCACACACAGATCCATCACCTCCTCGGAAACACTCACACACAGATCCATCACCTATTCAGAAACTCTCACACACAGATCCATCATCTCCTCGGAAACACTCACACCCAGATCCGTCACCTCCTCAGAAACTCTCACACACAGATCCATCACCTCCTCAGAAACCCTCACACATAGATCCATCACCTCTTCAGAGACTCACACACACAGATCCATCACCTCCTCAGAAACACTCACACACAGATCCATCACCTCCTGAGAAACTCACAAACAGATCCATCACCTCCTCAGAAACACTCACACACAGATCCATCACCTCCTCAGAAACTCTCACACACAGATCCATCACCTCCTCAGAAACACTCACACAAAGATCCATCACCTCCTCAGAAACACTCACACACAGATCCATCACCACCTCAGAAACACTCACACACAGATCCATCACCTCCTCAGAAACACTCACACACAGATCCATCACCTCCTCAGAAACACTCACACACAGATCCATCACCTCCTCAGAAACACTCACACACATAGATCCGTCACCTCCTCAGAAACACTCACACACAGATCCATCACCTCCTCAGAAACACTCACACATAGATCCATCACCTCCTCAGAAACTCACACACATAGATCCGTCACCTCCTCAGAAACACTCACACACAGATCCATCATCTCCTCAGAAACACTCACACAGATCCATCACCTCCTCAGAAACACTCACACACAGATCCATCACCTCCTCGGAAACACTCACACACAGATCTATCACCTCCTCAGAAACTCTCACACACAGATCCATCACCTCCTCAGAAACCCTCACACATAGATCCATCACCTCCTCAGAGACTCACACACACAGATCCATCACCTCCTCAGAAACACTCACACACAGATCCATCACCTCCTCAGAAACACTCACACACAGATCCATCACCTCCTCAGAAACTCTCACACATAGATCCATCACCTCCTCAGAAACTCTCACACACAGATCCATCACCTCCTCAGAAACACTCACACACAGATACATCATCTCCTCAGAAACTCACACACAGATCCATCACCTCCTCAGAAACACTCACACAGATCCATCACCTCCTCAGAAACACTCACACAGATCCATCACCTCCTCAGAATCACTCACAGACAGATCCATCACCTCCTCAGAAACTCTCACACACAGATCCATCATCTCCTCGGAAACACTCACACACAGATCCATCACCTCCTCAGAAACTCACACACACAGATCCGTCACCTCCTCAGAAACTCTCACACACAGATCCATCACCTCCTCAGAAACACCTACACATAGATCCATCACCTCCTCAGAAACACTCACACACAGATCCATCACCTCCTGAGAAACTCACAAACAGATCCATCACCTCCTCAGAAACACTCACACACAGATCCATCACCTCCTCTGAAACACTCATACACAGATCCATCACCTCCTCAGAAACTCACACATACAGATCCATCACCTCCTCTGAAACACTCACACACAGATCCATCACCTCCTCAGAAACACTCAAACACAGATCCATCACCTCCTCAGAAACACTCACACACAGATCCGTCATCTCCTCGGAAACACTCACACACAGATCCGTCAACTCCTCAGAAACTCTCACACACAGATCCATCACCTCCTTAGAAATACTCACACACAGATCCGTCACCTCCTCAGAAACTCACACACACAGATCCATCACCTCCTCAGAAACTCTCACACACAGATCCATCACCTCCTCAGAAACACTCACACACAGATCCATCACCTCCTCAGAAAAACTCATACACAGATCCATCACCTCCTCAGAAACTCACACACACAGATCCATCACCTCCTCAGAAACACTCACACACAGATCCATCACCTCCTCAGAAACACTCATACACAGATCCATCACCTCCTCAGAAACTCACACACACAGATCCATCACCTCCTCAGAAACACTCACACACAGATCGATCAGCTCCTCAGAAACACTCACACATAGATCGATCACCTCCTCAGAAAAACTCACACACAGATCCATCATCTCCTCGGAAACACTCACACACAGATCCATCACCTCCTCGGAAACACTCACACACAGATCCATCACCTCCTCAGAAACACTCACACACAGATCCATCACCTCCTCAGAATCTCACACACAGATCCATCACCTCCTCAGAAACACTCACACAGATCTATCACCTCCTCAGAAACACTCACACAGATCCATCACCTCCTCAGAAACACTCACACAGATCCATCACCTCCTCGGAAACACTCACACACAGATCCATCACCTCCTCAGAAACTCTCACACACAGATCCATCATCTCCGCGGAAACACTCACACACAGATCCGTCACCTCCTCAGAAACTCTCACACACAGATCCATCACCTCCTCAGAAACCTTCACACATAGATCCATCACCTCCTCAGAGACTCACACACACAGATCCATCACCTCCTCAGAAACACTCACACACAGATCCATCACCTCCTGAGAAACTCACAAACAGATCCATCACCTCCTCAGAAACACTCATACACAGATCCATCACCTCCTCAGAAACTCACACACACAGATCCATCATCTCCTCAGAAACACTCACACACAGATCCATCATCTCCTCAGAAACACTCACACACAGATCCATCACCTCCTCAGAAACACTCACACACAGATCCATCACCTCCTCAGAAACACTCACACATAGATCCATCACCTCCTCAGAAACTCACACACACAGATCCGTCACCTCCTCAGAAACACTCACACAGAACCATCACCTCCTCAGAAACACTCACACAGATCCATCACCTCCTCAGAATCACTCACAGACAGATCCATCACCTCCTCAGAAACTCTCACACACAGATACATCATCTCCTCGGAAACACTCACACACAGATCCATCACCTCCTCAGAAACTCACACACACAGATCCGTCACCTCCTCAGAAACTCTCACACACAGATCCATCACCTCCTCAGAAACACCTACACATAGATCCATCACCTCCTCAGAAACACTCACACACAGATCCATCACCTCCTGAGAAACTCACAAACAGATCCATCACCTCCTCAGAAACACTCACACACAGATCCATCACCTCCTCTGAAACACTCATACACAGATCCATCACCTCCTCAGAAACTCACACATACAGATCCATCACCTCCTCAGAAACACTCACACACAGATCCATCACCTCCTCAGAAACACTCAAACACAGATCCATCACCTCCTCAGAAACACTCACACACAGATCCGTCATCTCCTCGGAAACACTCACACACAGATCCGTCAACTCCTCAGAAACTCTCACACACAGATCCATCACCTCCTTAGAAATACTCACACACAGATCCGTCACCTCCTCAGAAACTCACACACACAGATCCATCACCTCCTCAGAAACTCTCACATACAGATCCATCACCTCCTCAGAAACACTCACACACAGATCCATCACCTCCTCAGAAAAACTCACACACAGATCCATCACCTCCTCAGAAACACTCATACACAGATCCATCACCTCCTCAGAAACTCACACACACAGATCCATCACCTCCTCAGAAACACTCACACACAGATCGATCAGCTCCTCAGAAACACTCACACATAGATCGATCACCTCCTCAGAAAAACTCACACACAGATCCATCATCTCCTCGGAAACACTCACACACAGATCCATCACCTCCTCGGAAACACTCACACACAGATCCATCACCTCCTCAGAAACACTCACACACAGATCCATCACCTCCTCAGAAACTCACACACAGATCCATCACCTCCTCAGAAACACTCACACAGATCTATCACCTCCTCAGAAACACTCACACAGATCCATCACCTCCTCAGAAACACTCACACAGATCCATCACCTCCTCGGAAACACTCACACACAGATCCATCACCTCCTCAGAAACTCTCACACACAGATCCATCATCTCCGCGGAAACACTCACACACAGATCCGTCACCTCCTCAGAAACTCTCACACACAGATCCATCACCTCCTCAGAAACCTTCACACATAGATCCATCACCTCCTCAGAGACTCACACACAGATCCATCACCTCCTCAGAAACACTCACACACAGATCCATCACCTCCTCAGAAACACTCACACACAGATCCATCACCTCCTGAGAAACTCACAAACAGATCCATCACCTCCTCAGAAACACTCATACACAGATCCATCACCTCCTCAGAAACTCACACACACAGATCCATCATCTCCTCAGAAACACTCACACACAGATCCATCATCTCCTCAGAAACACTCACACACAGATCCATCACCTACTCAGAAACACTCACACACAGATCCATCACCTCCTCAGAAACACTCACACACAGATCCATCACCTCCTGAGAAACTCACAAACAGATCTATCACCTCCTCAGAAACACTCACACACAGATCCATCACCTCCTCAGAAACTCTCACACACAGATCCATCACCTCCTCAGAAACACTCACACACAGATCCATCACCTCCTCAGAAACTCACACACACAGTTCCATCACCTCCTCAGAAACACTCACACACAGATCCATCATCTCCTCCGAAACACTCACACACAGATCCATCACCTCCTCAGAAACACTCACACACAGATCCATCACCTCCTCAGAAACACTCACACACAGATCCATCACCTCCTGAGAAACTCACAAACAGATCCATCACCTCCTCAGAAACACTCACACACAGATCCATCACCTCCTCTGAAACACTCATACACAGATCCATCACCTCCTCAGAAACTCACACATACAGATCCATCACCTCCTCAGAAACACTCACACACAGATCCATCACCTCCTCAGAAACACTCAAACACAGATCCATCACCTCCTCAGAAACACTCACACACAGATCCGTCATCTCCTCGGAAACACTCACACACAGATCCGTCAACTCCTCAGAAACTCTCACACACAGATCCATCACCTCCTTAGAAATACTCACACACAGATCCGTCACCTCCTCAGAAACTCACACACACAGATCCATCACCTCCTCAGAAACTCTCACATACAGATCCATCACCTCCTCAGAAACACTCACACACAGATCCATCACCTCCTCAGAAAAACTCACACACAGATCCATCACCTCCTCAGAAACACTCATACACAGATCCATCACCTCCTCAGAAACTCACACACACAGATCCATCACCTCCTCAGAAACACTCACACACAGATCGATCAGCTCCTCAGAAACACTCACACATAGATCGATCACCTCCTCAGAAAAACTCACACACAGATCCATCATCTCCTCGGAAACACTCACACACAGATCCATCACCTCCTCGGAAACACTCACACACAGATCCATCACCTCCTCAGAAACACTCACACACAGATCCATCACCTCCTCAGAAACTCACACACAGATCCATCACCTCCTCAGAAACACTCACACAGATCTATCACCTCCTCAGAAACACTCACACAGATCCATCACCTCCTCAGAAACACTCACACAGATCCATCACCTCCTCGGAAACACTCACACACAGATCCATCACCTCCTCAGAAACTCTCACACACAGATCCATCATCTCCGCGGAAACACTCACACACAGATCCGTCACCTCCTCAGAAACTCTCACACACAGATCCATCACCTCCTCAGAAACCTTCACACATAGATCCATCACCTCCTCAGAGACTCACACACAGATCCATCACCTCCTCAGAAACACTCACACACAGATCCATCACCTCCTCAGAAACACTCACACACAGATCCATCACCTCCTGAGAAACTCACAAACAGATCCATCACCTCCTCAGAAACACTCATACACAGATCCATCACCTCCTCAGAAACTCACACACACAGATCCATCACCTCCTCAGAAACTCACACACACAGATCCATCATCTCCTCAGAAACACTCACACACAGATCCATCATCTCCTCAGAAACACTCACACACAGATCCATCATCTCCTCAGAAACACTCATACACAGATCCATCACCTCCTCAGAAACTCACACACACAGATCCATCATCTCCTCAGAAACACTCACACACAGATCCATCATCTCCTCAGAAACACTCACACACAGATCCATCACCTACTCAGAAACACTCACACACAGATCCATCACCTCCTCAGAAACACTCACACACAGATCCATCACCTCCTGAGAAACTCACAAACAGATCTATCACCTCCTCAGAAACACTCACACACAGATCCATCACCTCCTCAGAAACTCTCACACACAGATCCATCACCTCCTCAGAAACACTCACACACAGATCCATCACCTCCTCAGAAACTCACACACACAGTTCCATCACCTCCTCAGAAACACTCACACACAGATCCATCATCTCCTCCGAAACACTCACACACAGATCCATCACCTCCTCAGAAACACTCACACACAGATCCATCACCTCCTCAGAAACACTCACACACAGATCCATCACCTCCTCAGAAACTCACACACACAGATCCAGCACCTCCTCAGAAACTCACACACACAGATCCATCCCCTCCTCAGAAACACTCACACACAGATCCATCACCTCCTCAGAAACACTCACACACAGATCCATCATCTCCTCCGAAACACTCACACACAGATCCATCTCCTCCTTAGAAACACTCACACACAGATCCATCACCTCCTCAGAAACACTCACACAGATCCATCACCTCCTCAGAAACACTCACACACAGATCCATCACCTCCTCAGAAACACTCACACATAGATCCATCACCTACTCAGAAAAACTCACACACAGATCCATCATCTCCTCCGAAACACTCACACACAGATCCATCACCTCCTTAGAAACACTCACACACAGATCCATCATCTCCTCCGAAACACTCACACACAGATCCATCACCTCCTTAGAAACACTCACACATAGATCCATCACCTCCTCAGAAACACTCACACACAGATCCGTCACCTCCTCAGACACACTCACACACAGATCCATCATCTCCTCCGAAACACTCACACACAGATCCATCACCTCCTCAGAAACACTCACACACAGATCCATCACCTCCTCAGAAACTCACACACACAGATCCATCACCTCCTCAGAAACACTCACACACAGATCCATCATCTCCTCAGAAACACTCACACACAGATCCATCACCTCCTCAGAAACACTCACACATAGATCCATCACCTCCTCAGAAAAACTCACACACAGATCCATCATCTCCTCGGAAACACTCACACACAGATCCATCACCTCCTCGGAAACACTCACACACAGATCCATCACCTCCTCTGAAACACTCACACACAGATCCATCACCTCCTCAGAAACACTCACACACAAATCCGTTATCTCCTCGGAAACACTCACACACAGATCCGTGAACTCCTCAGAAACTCTCACACACAGATCCATCACCTCCTCAGAAACACTCACACACAGATCCATCACCTGCTCAGAAACTCACACACACAGATCCATCACCTCCTTAGAAATACCCACACACAGATCCATCACCTCCTCAGAAACTCACACACAGATCCGTCACCTCATCAGAAACTCACACACACAGATCCATCACCTCCTCAGAAACACTCACACACAGGTCCATATCCTCCTCAGAAACACTCACACACAGATCCATTACCTCCTCAGAAACACTCACACACAGATCCATCACCTCCTCAGAAACTCTCACATACAGATCCATCACCTCCTCAGAGACTCACACACACAGATCCATCACCTCCTCAGAAACTCACACACACAGATCCATCACCTCCTCAGAAACACTCACACACAGATCCATCATCTCCTCAGAAACACTCACACACAGATCCATCACCTCCTCAGAAACACTCACACATAGATCCATCACCTCCTCAGAAAAACTCACACACAGATCCATCATCTCCTCGGAAACACTCACACACAGATCCATCACCTCCTCGGAAACACTCACACACAGATCCATCACCTCCTCTGAAACACTCACACACAGATCCATCACCTCCTCAGAAACACTCACACACAAATCCGTCATCTCCTCGGAAACACTCACACACAGATCCGTGAACTCCTCAGAAACTCTCACACACAGATCCATCACCTCCTCAGAAACACTCACACACAGATCCATCACCTGCTCAGAAACTCACACACACAGATCCATCACCTCCTTAGAAATACCCACACACAGATCCATCACCTCCTCAGAAACTCACACACAGATCCGTCACCTCATCAGAAACTCACACACACAGATCCATCACCTCCTCAGAAACACTCACACACAGGTCCATATCCTCCTCAGAAACACTCACACACAGATCCATTACCTCCTCAGAAACACTCACACACAGATCCATCACCTCCTCAGAAACTCTCACATACAGATCCATCACCTCCTCAGAGACTCACACACACAGATCCATCACCTCCTCAGAAACCCTCACACACAGATCCATCACCTCCTGAGAAACTCACAAACAGATCCATCACCTCCTCAGAAACTCTCACATGCAGATCCATCAGCTCCTCAGAAACTCACACACAGATCTATCAACTCCTCAGAAACACTCACACACAGATCCATCACCTCCTCAGAAACACTCACACACAGATCCATCACCTCCTGAGAAACTCACAAACAGATCCATCACCTCCTCAGAAACTCTCACATGCAGATCCATCAGCTCCTCAGAAACTCACACACAGATCCATCAACTCCTCAGGAACACTCACACACAGATCCATCACCTCCTCGGAAACACTCACACACAGATCCATCACCTCCTCAGAAACTCACACACAGATCCATCACCTCCTCGGAAACACTCACACACAGATCCATCACCTCCTCAGAAACTCACACACAGATCCATCACCTCCTCGGAAACACTCACACACAGATCCATCACCTATTCAGAAACTCTCAAACACAGTTCCATCATCTCCTCGGAAACACTCACACACAGATCCGTCACCTCCTCAGAAACTCTCACACACAGATCCATCACCTCCTCAGAAACCCTCACACATAGATCCATCACCTCTTCAGAGACACACACACACAGATCCATCACCTCCTGAGAAACTCACAAACAGATCCATCACCTCCTCAGAAACACTCACACACAGATCCATCACCTCCTCAGAAACACTCACACACAGATCCATCACCTCCTCAGAAACACTCACACACAGATCCATCACCTCCTCAGAAACACTCACACACAGATCCATCACCTCCTCAGAAACACTCACACACAGATCCATCACCTCCTCAGAAACACTCACACACAGATCCGTCACCTCCTCAGAAACTCACACACACAGATCCATCATCTACTCAGAAACACTCACACACAGATCCATCATCTCCTCAGAAACACTCACACACAGATCCATCACCTCCTCAGAAACACTCACACAAAGATCCATCACCTCCTCAGAAACTCTCACACACAGATCCATCACCTCCTCGGAAACACTCACACAGATCCATCACCTCCTCAGAAACACTCACACACAGATCCATCACCTCCTCAGAAACACTCACACACAGATCCATCACCTCCTCAGAAACACTCACACATAGATCCATCACCTCCTCAGAAAAACTCACACACAGATCCATCATCTCCTCCGAAACACTCACACACAGATCCATCACCTCCTTAGAAACACTCACACACAGATCCATCATCTCCTCCGAAACACTCACACACAGATCCATCACCTCCTTAGAAACACTCACACATAGATCCATCACCTCCTCAGAAACACTCACACACAGATCCATCATCTCCTCAGAAACACTCACACACAGATCCATCACCTCCTCAGAAACACTCACACACAGATCCATCACCTCCTCAGAAACTCACACACACAGATCCATCACCTCCTCAGAAACACTCACACACAGATCCATCATCTCCTCGGAAACACTCACACACAGATCCATCACCTCCTCGGAAACACTCACACACAGATCCATCACCTCCTCTGAAACACTCACACACAGATCCATCACCTCCTCAGAAACACTCACACACAAATCCGTCATCTCCTCGGAAACACTCACACACAGATCCGTGAACTCCTCAGAAACTCTCACACACAGATCCATCACCTCCTCAGAAACACTCACACACAGATCCATCACCTGCTCAGAAACTCACACACACAGATCCATCACCTCCTTAGAAATACCCACACACAGATCCATCACCTCCTCAGAAACTCACACACAGATCCGTCACCTCATCAGAAACTCACACACACAGATCCATCACCTCCTCAGAAACACTCACACACAGGTCCATATCCTCCTCAGAAACACTCACACACAGATCCATTACCTCCTCAGAAACACTCACACACAGATCCATCACCTCCTCAGAAACTCTCACACACAGATCCGTCACCTCCTCAGAGACTCACACACACAGATCCATCACCTCCTCAGAAACCCTCACACACAGATCCATCACCTCCTGAGAAACTCACAAACAGATCCATCACCTCCTCAGAAACTCTCACATGCAGATCCATCAGCTCCTCAGAAACTCACACACAGATCCATCACCTCCTCAGAAACACTCAAACACAGATCCATCACCTCCTGAGAAACTCACAAACAGATCCATCACCTCCTCAGAAACTCTCACATGCAGATCCATCAGCTCCTCAGAAACTCACACACAGATCCATCAACTCCTCAGGAACACTCACACACAGATCCATCACCTCCTCGGAAACACTCACACACAGATCCATCACCTCCTCAGAAACTCACACACAGATCCATCACCTCCTCGGAAACACTCACACACAGATCCATCACCTCCTCAGAAACTCACACACAGATCCATCACCTCCTCGGAAACACTCACACACAGATCCATCACCTATTCAGAAACTCTCAAACACAGTTCCATCATCTCCTCGGAAACACTCACACACAGATCCGTCACCTCCTCAGAAACTCTCACACACAGATCCATCACCTCCTCAGAAACCCTCACACATAGATCCATCACCTCTTCAGAGACACACACACACAGATCCATCACCTCCTGAGAAACTCACAAACAGATCCATCACCTCCTCAGAAACACTCACACACAGATCCATCACCTCCTCAGAAACACTCACACACAGATCCATCACCTCCTCAGAAACACTCACACACAGATCCATCACCTCCTCAGAAACTCTCACACACAGATCCATCACCTCCTCAGAAACACTCACACACAGATCCATCACCTCCTCAGAAACACTCACACACAGATCCGTCACCTCCTCAGAAACTCACACACACAGATCCATCATCTACTCAGAAACACTCACACACAGATCCATCATCTCCTCAGAAACACTCACACACAGATCCATCACCTCCTCAGAAACACTCACACAAAGATCCATCACCTCCTCAGAAACTCTCACACAATGATCCATCACCTCCTCGGAAACACTCACACAGATCCATCACCTCCTCAGAAACACTCACACACAGATCCATCACCTCCTCAGAAACACTCACACACAGATCCATCACCTCCTCAGAAACCCTCACACTCAGATCCATCACCTCCTCAGAAACACTCACACACAGGTCCATCACCACCTCAGAAACCCTCACACATAGATCCATCACCTCCTCAGAGACTCACACACACAGATCCATCACCTCCGCAGAAACACTCACACACAGATCCATCACCTCCTCAGAAACACTCACACACAGGTCCATCACCACCTCAGAAACACTCACACACAGATCCATCACCTCCTCAGGAACACTCACACACAGGTCCATCACCACCTCAGAAACACTCACACACAGATCCATCACCTCCTCAGGAACACTCACACACAGGTCCATCACCACCTCAGAAACACTCACACACAGATCCATCACCTCCTCAGGAACACTCACACACAGGTCCATCACCACCTCAGAAACACTCACACACAGATCCATCACCTCCTCAGAAACACTCACACACAGATCCATCACCTCCTCAGAAACTCTCACACATAGATCCATCACCTCCTCAGAAACTCTCACACACAGATCCATCACCTCCTCAGAAACACTCACACACAGATCCATCATCTCCTCAGAAACTCACACACAGATCCATCACCTCCTCAGAAACACTCACACACAGATCCATCTCCTCCTCAGAAACACTCACACAAATCCATCACCTCCTCAGAAACACTCACACAGATCCATCACCTCCTCAGAATCACTCACAGACAGATCCATCACCTCCTCAGAAACTCTCACACACAGATCCATCATCTCCTCGGAAACACTCACACACAGATCCATCACCTCCTCAGAAACTCACACACACAGATCCGTCACCTCCTCAGAAACTCTCACACACAGATCCATCACCTCCTCAGAAACACTCACACATAGATCCATCACCTCCTCAGAAACACTCACACACAGATCCATCACCTCCTGAGAAACTCACAAACAGATCCATCACCTCCTCAGAAACACTCACACACAGATCCATCACCTCCTCTGAAACACTCATACACAGATCCATCACCTCCTCACAAACTCACACACAGAGATCCATCACCTCCTCAGAAACACTCACACACAGATCCATCACCACCTCAGAAACACTCACACACAGATGAATCATCTCCTCCGAAACACTCACACACAGATCCATCACCTCCTCAGAAACACTCAAACACAGATCCATCTCCTCCTCAGAAACACTCACACACAGATCCGTCATCTCCTCGGAAACACTCACACACAGATCCGTCAACTCCTCAGAAACTCTCACACACAGATCCATCACCTCCTTAGAAATACTCACACACAGATCCGTCACCTCCTCAGAAACTCACACACACAGATCCATCACCTCCTCAGAAACTCTCACACACAGATCCATCACCTCCTCAGAAACACTCACACACAGATCCATCACCTCCTCAGAAAAACTCATACACAGATCCATCACCTCCTCAGAAACTCACACACACAGATCCATCACCTCCTCAGAAACACTCACACACAGATCCATCACCTCCTCAGAAACACTCATACACAGATCCATCACCTCCTCAGAAACTCACACACACAGATCCATCACCTCCTCAGAAACACTCACACACAGATCGATCAGCTCCTCAGAAACACTCACACATAGATCCATCACCTCCTCAGAAAAACTCACACACAGATCCATCATCTCCTCGGAAACACTCACACACAGTTCCATCACCTCCTCGGAAACACTCACACACAGATCCATCACCTCCTCAGAAACACTCACACACAGATCCATCACCTCCTCAGAAACTCACACACAGATCCATCACCTCCTCAGAAACACTCACACAGATCCATCACCTCCTCAGAAACACTCACACAGATCCATCACCTCCTCAGAAACACTCACACAGATTCATCACCTCCTCGGAAACACTCACACACAGATCCATCACCTCCTCAGAAACTCTCACACACAGATCCATCATCTCCTCAGAAACACTCACACACAGATCCGTCACCTCCTCAGAAACTCTCACACACAGATCCATCACCTCCTCAGAAACCCTCACACATAGATCCATCACCTCCTCAGAGACTCACACACACAGATCCATCACCTCCTCAGAAACACTCACACACAGATCCATCACCTCCTGAGAAACTCACAAACAGATCCATCACCTCCTCAGAAACACTCACACACAGATCCATCACCTCCTCAGAAACTCTCACACACAGATCCATCACCTCCTCAGAAACACTCATACACAGATCCATCACCTCCTCAGAAACTCACACACACAGATCCATCATCTCCTCAGAAACACTCACACACAGATCCATCATCTCCTCAGAAACACTCACACACAGATCCATCACCTCCTCAGAAACACTCACACACAGATCCATCACCTCCTCAAAAACACTCACACATAGATCCATCACCTCCTCAGAAACTCACACACACAGATCCGTCACCTCCTCAGAAACACTCACACACAGATCCATCATCTCCTCAGAAACACTCACACACAGATCCATCACCTCCTGAGAAACTCACAAACAGATCTATCACCTCCTCAGAAACACTCACACACAGATCCATCACCTCCTCAGAAACTCTCACACACAGATCCATCACCTCCTCAGAAACACTCACACACAGATCCATCACCTCCTCAGAAACTCACACACACAGATCCATCACCTCCTCAGAAACACTCACACACAGATCCATCATCTCCTCCGAAACACTCACACACAGATCCATCACCTCCTTAGAAACACTCACACACAGATCCATCACCTCCTCAGAAACACTCACACAGATCCATCACCTCCTCAGAAACACTCACACACAGATCCATCACCTCCTCAGTAACACTCACACATAGATCCATCACCTCCTCAGAAAAACTCACACACAGATCCATCATCTCCTCCGAAACACTCACACACAGATCCATCACCTCCTTAGAAACACTCACACACAGATCCATCACCTCCTCAGAAACACTCACACACAGATCCATCATCTCCTCCGAAACACTCACACACAGATCCATCACCTCCTTAGAAACACTCACACATAGATCCATCACCTCCTCAGAAACACTCACACACAGATCCATCATCTCCTCCGAAACACTCACACACAGATCCATCACCTCCTCAGAAACACTCACACACAGATCCATCACCTCCTCAGAAACTCACACACACAGATCCATCACCTCCTCAGAAACACTCACACACAGATCCATCATCTCCTCCGAAACACTCACACACAGATCCATCACCTCCTCAGAAACACTCACACACAGATCCATCACCTCCTCAGAAACTCACACACACAGATCCATCACCTCCTCAGAAACACTCACACACAGATCCATCATCTCCTCAGAAACACTCACACACAGATCCATCACCTCCTCAGAAACACTCACACATAGATCCATCACCTCCTCAGAAAAACTCACACACAGATCCATCATCTCCTCGGAAACACTCACACACAGATCCATCACCTCCTCGGAAACACTCACACACAGATCCATCACCTCCTCCGAAACACTCACACACAGATCCATCACCTCCTCAGAAACACTCACACACAGATCCGTCATCTCCTCGGAAACACTCACACACAGATCCGTCAACTCCTCAGAAACTCTCACACACAGATCCATCACCTCCTCAGAAACACTCACACACAGATCCATCACCTCCTCAGAAACTCACACACACAGATCCATCACCTCCTTAGAAATACCCACACACAGATCCATCACCTCCTCAGAAACTCACACACAGATCCATCACCTCCTCAGAAACACTCACACACAGATCCATCACCTCCTCAGAAACTCACACACAGATCCATCACCTCCTTAGAAATACCCACACACAGATCCGTCACCTCATCAGAAACTCACAAACACAGATCCATCACCTCCTCAGAAACACTCACACACAGGTCCATATCCTCTTCAGAAACACTCACACACAGATCCATTACCTCCTCAGAAACACTCACACACAGATCCATCACCTCCTCAGAAACTCTCACACACAGATCCATCACCTCCTCAGAGACTCACACACACAGATTCATCACCTCCTCGGAAACACTCACACACAGATCCATCACCTCCTCAGAAACTCTCACACACAGATCCATCATCTCCTCGGAAACACTCACACACAGATCCGTCACCTCCTCAGAAACTCTCACACACAGATCCATCACCTCCTCAGAAACCCTCACACATAGATCCATCACCTCCTCAGAGACTCACACACACAGATCCATCACCTCCTCAGAAACACTCACACACAGATCCATCACCTCCTGAGAAACTCACAAACAGATTCATCACCTCCTCAGAAACACTCACACACAGATCCATCACCTCCTCAGAAACTCTCACACACAGATCCATCACCTCCTCAGAAACACTCATACACAGATCCATCACCTCCTCAGAAACTCACACACACAGATCCATCATCTCCTCAGAAACACTCACACACAGATCCATCATCTCCTCAGAAACACTCACACACAGATCCATCACCTCCTCAGAAACACTCACACACAGATCCATCACCTCCTCAAAAACACTCACACATAGATCCATCACCTCCTCAGAAACTCACACACACAGATCCGTCACCTCCTCAGAAACACTCACACACAGATCCATCATCTCCTCGGAAACACTCACACACAGATCCATCACCTCCTCGGAAACACTCACACACAGATCCATCACCTCCTCTGAAACACTCACACACAGATCCATCACCTCCTCAGAAACACTCACACACAAATCCGTCATCTCCTCGGAAACACTCACACACAGATCCGTGAACTCCTCAGAAACTCTCACACACAGATCCATCACCTCCTCAGAAACACTCACACACAGATCCATCACCTGCTCAGAAACTCACACACACAGATCCATCACCTCCTTAGAAATACCCACACACAGATCCATCACCTCCTCAGAAACTCACACACAGATCCGTCACCTCATCAGAAACTCACACACACAGATCCATCACCTCCTCAGAAACACTCACACACAGGTCCATATCCTCCTCAGAAACACTCACACACAGATCCATTACCTCCTCAGAAACACTCACACACAGATCCATCACCTCCTCAGAAACTCTCACACACAGATCCATCACCTCCTCAGAGACTCACACACACAGATCCATCACCTCCTCAGAAACCCTCACACACAGATCCATCACCTCCTGAGAAACTCACAAACAGATCCATCACCTCCTCAGAAACTCTCACATGCAGATCCATCAGCTCCTCAGAAACTCACACACAGATCCATCAACTCCTCAGAAACACTCACACACAGATCCATCACCTCCTCAGAAACACTCAAACACAGATCCATCACCTCCTGAGAAACTCACAAACAGATCCATCACCTCCTCAGAAACTCTCACATGCAGATCCATCAGCTCCTCAGAAACTCACACACAGATCCATCAACTCCTCAGGAACACTCACACACAGATCCATCACCTCCTCGGAAACACTCACACACAGATCCATCACCTCCTCAGAATCTCACACACAGATCCATCACCTCCTCGGAAACACTCACACACAGATCCATCACCTCCTCAGAAACTCACACACAGATCCATCACCTCCTCGGAAACACTCACACACAGATCCATCACCTATTCAGAAACTCTCAAACACAGTTCCATCATCTCCTCGGAAACACTCACACACAGATCCGTCACCTCCTCAGAAACTCTCACACACAGATCCATCACCTCCTCAGAAACCCTCACACATAGATCCATCACCTCTTCAGAGACACACACACACAGATCCATCACCTCCTGAGAAACTCACAAACAGATCCATCACCTCCTCAGAAACACTCACACACAGATCCATCACCTCCTCAGAAACACTCACACACAGATCCATCACCTCCTCAGAAACACTCACACACAGATCCATCACCTCCTCAGAAACTCACACACACAGATCCATCACCTCCTCAGAAACTCTCACACACAGATCCATCACCTCCTCAGAAACACTCACACACAGATCCATCACCTCCTCAGAAACACTCACACACAGATCCGTCACCTCCTCAGAAACTCACACACACAGATCCATCATCTACTCAGAAACACTCACACACAGATCCATCATCTCCTCAGAAACACTCACACACAGATCCATCACCTCCTCAGAAACACTCACACAAAGATCCATCACCTCCTCAGAAACTCTGACACACTGATCCATCACCTCCTCGGAAACACTCACACAGATCCATCACCTCCTCAGAAACACTCA
The DNA here is from genome assembly GCF_030144855.1 of Hypanus sabinus. Lineage (NCBI taxonomy): Eukaryota > Metazoa > Chordata > Chondrichthyes > Myliobatiformes > Dasyatidae > Hypanus > Hypanus sabinus. The sequence continues at coordinate 89,532,554 of NC_082717.1, read as the reverse complement.
CACACAGATCCATCACCTCCTCAGAAACACTCACACACAGATCCATCACCTCCTCAGAAACCCTCACACTCAGATCCATCACCTCCTCAGAAACACTCACACACAGGTCCATCACCACCTCAGAAACCCTCACACATAGATCCATCACCTCCTCAGAGACTCACACACACAGATCCATCACCTCCGCAGAAACACTCACACACAGATCCATCACCTCCTCAGAAACACTCACACACAGGTCCATCACCACCTCAGAAACACTCACACACAGATCCATCACCTCCTCAGGAACACTCACACACAGGTCCATCACCACCTCAGAAACACTCACACACAGATCCATCACCTCCTCAGGAACACTCACACACAGGTCCATCACCACCTCAGAAACACTCACACACAGATCCATCACCTCCTCAGGAACACTCACACACAGGTCCATCACCACCTCAGAAACACTCACACACAGATCCATCATCTCCTCCGAAACACTCACACACAGATCCATCACCTCCTCAGAAACACTCACACACAGATCCATCACCTCCTCAGAAACTCTCACACATAGATCCATCACCTCCTCAGAAACTCTCACACACAGATCCATCACCTCCTCAGAAACACTCACACACAGATCCATCATCTCCTCAGAAACTCACACACAGATCCATCACCTCCTCAGAAACACTCACACACAGATCCATCTCCTCCTCAGAAACACTCACACAAATCCATCACCTCCTCAGAAACACTCACACAGATCCATCACCTCCTCAGAATCACTCACAGACAGATCCATCACCTCCTCAGAAACTCTCACACACAGATCCATCATCTCCTCGGAAACACTCACACACAGATCCATCACCTCCTCAGAAACTCACACACACAGATCCGTCACCTCCTCAGAAACTCTCACACACAGATCCATCACCTCCTCAGAAACACTCACACATAGATCCATCACCTCCTCAGAAACACTCACACACAGATCCATCACCTCCTGAGAAACTCACAAACAGATCCATCACCTCCTCAGAAACACTCACACACAGATCCATCACCTCCTCTGAAACACTCATACACAGATCCATCACCTCCTCACAAACTCACACACAGAGATCCATCACCTCCTCAGAAACACTCACACACAGATCCATCACCACCTCAGAAACACTCACACACAGATGAATCATCTCCTCCGAAACACTCACACACAGATCCATCACCTCCTCAGAAACACTCAAACACAGATCCATCTCCTCCTCAGAAACACTCACACACAGATCCGTCATCTCCTCGGAAACACTCACACACAGATCCGTCAACTCCTCAGAAACTCTCACACACAGATCCATCACCTCCTTAGAAATACTCACACACAGATCCGTCACCTCCTCAGAAACTCACACACACAGATCCATCACCTCCTCAGAAACTCTCACACACAGATCCATCACCTCCTCAGAAACACTCACACACAGATCCATCACCTCCTCAGAAAAACTCATACACAGATCCATCACCTCCTCAGAAACTCACACACACAGATCCATCACCTCCTCAGAAACACTCACACACAGATCCATCACCTCCTCAGAAACACTCATACACAGATCCATCACCTCCTCAGAAACTCACACACACAGATCCATCACCTCCTCAGAAACACTCACACACAGATCGATCAGCTCCTCAGAAACACTCACACATAGATCCATCACCTCCTCAGAAAAACTCACACACAGATCCATCATCTCCTCGGAAACACTCACACACAGTTCCATCACCTCCTCGGAAACACTCACACACAGATCCATCACCTCCTCAGAAACACTCACACACAGATCCATCACCTCCTCAGAAACTCACACACAGATCCATCACCTCCTCAGAAACACTCACACAGATCCATCACCTCCTCAGAAACTCTCACACACAGATCCATCACCTCCTCAAAAACTCACACACACAGATCCATCACCTCCTCAGAAACTCACACACACAGATCCATCACCTCCTCAGAAACACTCACACAGATTCATCACCTCCTCGGAAACACTCACACACAGATCCATCACCTCCTCAGAAACTCTCACACACAGATCCATCATCTCCTCGGAAACACTCACACACAGATCCGTCACCTCCTCAGAAACTCTCACACACAGATCCATCACCTCCTCAGAAACCCTCACACATAGATCCATCACCTCCTCAGAGACTCACACACACAGATCCATCACCTCCTCAGAAACACTCACACACAGATCCATCACCTCCTGAGAAACTCACAAACAGATCCATCACCTCCTCAGAAACACTCACACACAGATCCATCACCTCCTCAGAAACTCTCACACACAGATCCATCACCTCCTCAGAAACACTCATACACAGATCCATCACCTCCTCAGAAACTCACACACACAGATCCATCATCTCCTCAGAAACACTCACACACAGATCCATCATCTCCTCAGAAACACTCACACACAGATCCATCACCTCCTCAGAAACACTCACACACAGATCCATCACCTCCTCAAAAACACTCACACATAGATCCATCACCTCCTCAGAAACTCACACACACAGATCCGTCACCTCCTCAGAAACACTCACACACAGATCCATCATCTCCTCAGAAACACTCACACACAGATCCATCACCTCCTGAGAAACTCACAAACAGATCTATCACCTCCTCAGAAACACTCACACACAGATCCATCACCTCCTCAGAAACTCTCACACACAGATCCATCACCTCCTCAGAAACACTCACACACAGATCCATCACCTCCTCAGAAACTCACACACACAGATCCATCACCTCCTCAGAAACACTCACACACAGATCCATCATCTCCTCCGAAACACTCACACACAGATCCATCACCTCCTTAGAAACACTCACACACAGATCCATCACCTCCTCAGAAACACTCACACAGATCCATCACCTCCTCAGAAACACTCACACACAGATCCATCACCTCCTCAGAAACACTCACACATAGATCCATCACCTCCTCAGAAAAACTCACACACAGATCCATCATCTCCTCCGAAACACTCACACACAGATCCATCACCTCCTTAGAAACACTCACACACAGATCCATCACCTCCTCAGAAACACTCACACACAGATCCATCATCTCCTCCGAAACACTCACACACAGATCCATCACCTCCTTAGAAACACTCACACATAGATCCATCACCTCCTCAGAAACACTCACACACAGATCCATCATCTCCTCCGAAACACTCACACACAGATCCATCACCTCCTCAGAAACACTCACACACAGATCCATCACCTCCTCAGAAACTCACACACACAGATCCATCACCTCCTCAGAAACACTCACACACAGATCCATCATCTCCTCAGAAACACTCACACACAGATCCATCACCTCCTCAGAAACACTCACACATAGATCCATCACCTCCTCAGAAAAACTCACACACAGATCCATCATCTCCTCGGAAACACTCACACACAGATCCATCACCTCCTCGGAAACACTCACACACAGATCCATCACCTCCTCCGAAACACTCACACACAGATCCATCACCTCCTCAGAAACACTCACACACAGATCCGTCATCTCCTCGGAAACACTCACACACAGATCCGTCAACTCCTCAGAAACTCTCACACACAGATCCATCACCTCCTCAGAAACACTCACACACAGATCCATCACCTCCTCAGAAACTCACACACACAGATCCATCACCTCCTTAGAAATACCCACACACAGATCCATCACCTCCTCAGAAACTCACACACAGATCCGTCACCTCATCAGAAACTCACACACACAGATCCATCACCTCCTCAGAAACACTCACACACAGGTCCATATCCTCTTCAGAAACACTCACACACAGATCCATTACCTCCTCAGAAACACTCACACACAGATCCATCACCTCCTCAGAAACTCTCACACACAGATCCATCACCTCCTCAGAGACTCACACACACAGATTCATCACCTCCTCGGAAACACTCACACACAGATCCATCACCTCCTCAGAAACTCTCACACACAGATCCATCATCTCCTCGGAAACACTCACACACAGATCCGTCACCTCCTCAGAAACTCTCACACACAGATCCATCACCTCCTCAGAAAAACTCATACACAGATCCATCACCTCCTCAGAAACTCACACACACAGATCCATCACCTCCTCAGAAACACTCACACACAGATCCATCACCTCCTCAGAAACACTCATACACAGATCCATCACCTCCTCAGAAACTCACACACACAGATCCATCACCTCCTCAGAAACACTCACACACAGATCGATCAGCTCCTCAGAAACACTCACACATAGATCCATCACCTCCTCAGAAAAACTCACACACAGATCCATCATCTCCTCGGAAACACTCACACACAGTTCCATCACCTCCTCGGAAACACTCACACACAGATCCATCACCTCCTCAGAAACACTCACACACAGATCCATCACCTCCTCAGAAACTCACACACAGATCCATCACCTCCTCAGAAACACTCACACAGATCCATCACCTCCTCAGAAACACTCACACAGATCCATCACCTCCTCAGAAACACTCACACAGATTCATCACCTCCTCGGAAACACTCACACACAGATCCATCACCTCCTCAGAAACTCTCACACACAGATCCATCATCTCCTCGGAAACACTCACACACAGATCCGTCACCTCCTCAGAAACTCTCACACACAGATCCATCACCTCCTCAGAAACCCTCACACATAGATCCATCACCTCCTCAGAGACTCACACACACAGATCCATCACCTCCTCAGAAACACTCACACACAGATCCATCACCTCCTGAGAAACTCACAAACAGATCCATCACCTCCTCAGAAACACTCACACACAGATCCATCACCTCCTCAGAAACTCTCACACACAGATCCATCACCTCCTCAGAAACACTCATACACAGATCCATCACCTCCTCAGAAACTCACACACACAGATCCATCATCTCCTCAGAAACACTCACACACAGATCCATCATCTCCTCAGAAACACTCACACACAGATCCATCACCTCCTCAGAAACACTCACACACAGATCCATCACCTCCTCAAAAACACTCACACATAGATCCATCACCTCCTCAGAAACTCACACACACAGATCCGTCACCTCCTCAGAAACACTCACACACAGATCCATCATCTCCTCAGAAACACTCACACACAGATCCATCACCTCCTGAGAAACTCACAAACAGATCTATCACCTCCTCAGAAACACTCACACACAGATCCATCACCTCCTCAGAAACTCTCACACACAGATCCATCACCTCCTCAGAAACACTCACACACAGATCCATCACCTCCTCAGAAACTCACACACACAGATCCATCACCTCCTCAGAAACACTCACACACAGATCCATCATCTCCTCCGAAACACTCACACACAGATCCATCACCTCCTTAGAAACACTCACACACAGATCCATCACCTCCTCAGAAACACTCACACAGATCCATCACCTCCTCAGAAACACTCACACACAGATCCATCACCTCCTCAGAAACACTCACACATAGATCCATCACCTCCTCAGAAAAACTCACACACAGATCCATCATCTCCTCCGAAACACTCACACACAGATCCATCACCTCCTTAGAAACACTCACACACAGATCCATCACCTCCTCAGAAACACTCACACACAGATCCATCATCTCCTCCGAAACACTCACACACAGATCCATCACCTCCTTAGAAACACTCACACATAGATCCATCACCTCCTCAGAAACACTCACACACAGATCCATCATCTCCTCCGAAACACTCACACACAGATCCATCACCTCCTCAGAAACACTCACACACAGATCCATCACCTCCTCAGAAACTCACACACACAGATCCATCACCTAATCAGAAACACTCACACACAGATCCATCATCTCCTCAGAAACACTCACACACAGATCCATCACCTCCTCAGAAACACTCACACATAGATCCATCACCTCCTCAGAAAAACTCACACACAGATCCATCATCTCCTCGGAAACACTCACACACAGATCCATCACCTCCTCGGAAACACTCACACACATCCATCACCTCCTCCGAAACACTCACACACAGATCCATCACCTCCTCAGAAACACTCACACACAGATCCGTCATCTCCTCGGAAACACTCACACACAGATCCGTCAACTCCTCAGAAACTCTCACACACAGATCCATCACCTCCTCAGAAACACTCACACACAGATCCATCACCTCCTCAGAAACTCACACACACAGATCCATCACCTCCTTAGAAATACCCACACACAGATCCATCACCTCCTCAGAAACTCACACACAGATCCGTCACCTCATCAGAAACTCACACACACAGATCCATCACCTCCTCAGAAACACTCACACACAGGTCCATATCCTCTTCAGAAACACTCACACACAGATCCATTACCTCCTCAGAAACACTCACACACAGATCCATCACCTCCTCAGAAACTCTCACACACAGATCCATCACCTCCTCAGAGACTCACACACACAGATTCATCACCTCCTCGGAAACACTCACACACAGATCCATCACCTCCTCAGAAACTCTCACACACAGATCCATCATCTCCTCGGAAACACTCACACACAGATCCGTCACCTCCTCAGAAACTCTCACACACAGATCCATCACCTCCTCAGAAACCCTCACACATAGATCCATCACCTCCTCAGAGACTCACACACACAGATCCATCACCTCCTCAGAAACACTCACACACAGATCCATCACCTCCTGAGAAACTCACAAACAGATTCATCACCTCCTCAGAAACACTCACACACAGATCCATCACCTCCTCAGAAACTCTCACACACAGATCCATCACCTCCTCAGAAACACTCATACACAGATCCATCACCTCCTCAGAAACTCACACACACAGATCCATCATCTCCTCAGAAACACTCACACACAGATCCATCATCTCCTCAGAAACACTCACACACAGATCCATCACCTCCTCAGAAACACTCACACACAGATCCATCACCTCCTCAAAAACACTCACACATAGATCCATCACCTCCTCAGAAACTCACACACACAGATCCGTCACCTCCTCAGAAACACTCACACACAGATCCATCACCTCCTCAGAAACTCACACACACAGATCCGTCACCTCCTCAGAAACACTCACACACAGATCCATCACCTCCTCAGAAACACTCACACACATAGATCCATCACCTCCTCAGAAACTCACACACACAGATCCGTCACCTCCTCAGAAACACTCACACACAGATCCATCACCTCCTCAGAAACTCACACACACAGATCCATCACCTCCTCAGAAACACTCACACACAGATCCATCATCTCCTCCGAAACACTCACACACAGATCCATCCCCTCCTTAGAAACACTCACACACAGATCCATCACCTCCTCAGAAACACTCACACAGATCCATCACCTCCTCAGAAACACTCACACACAGATCCATCACCTCCTCAGAAACACTCACACATAGATCCATCACCTCCTCAGAAAAACTCACACACAGATCCATCATCTCCTCCGAAACACTCACACACAGATCCATCACCTCCTTAGAAACACTCACACACAGATCCATCACCTCCTCAGAAACACTCACACACAGATCCATCATCTCCTCCGAAACACTCACACACAGATCCATCACCTCCTTAGAAACACTCACACATAGATCCATCACCTCCTCAGAAACACTCACACACAGATCCATCATCTCCTCCGAAACACTCACACACAGATCCATCACCTCCTCAGAAACACTCACACACAGATCCATCACCTCCTCAGAAACTCACACACACAGATCCATCACCTCCTCAGAAACACTCACACACAGATCCATCATCTCCTCAGAAACACTCACACACAGATCCATCACCTCCTCAGAAACACTCACACATAGATCCATCACCTCCTCAGAAAAACTCACACACAGATCCATCATCTCCTCGGAAACACTCACACACAGATTCATCACCTCCTCGGAAACACTCACACACAGATCCATCACCTCCTCCGAAACACTCACACACAGATCCATCACCTCCTCAGAAACACTCACACACAGATCCGTCATCTCCTCGGAAACACTCACACACAGATCCGTCAACTCCTCAGAAACTCTCACACACAGATCCATCACCTCCTCAGAAACACTCACACACAGATCCATCACCTCCTCAGAAACTCACACACACAGATCCATCACCTCCTTAGAAATACCCACACACAGATCCATCACCTCCTCAGAAACTCACACACAGATCCGTCACCTCATCAGAAACTCACACACACAGATCCATCACCTCCTCAGAAACACTCACACACAGGTCCATATCCTCCTCAGAAACACTCACACACAGATCCATTACCTCCTCAGAAACACTCACACACAGATCCATCACCTCCTCAGAAACTCTCACACACAGATCCATCACCTCCTCAGAGACTCACACACACAGATCCATCACCTCCTCAGAAACACTCACACACAGATCCATCACCTCCTGAGAAACTCACAAACAGATCCATCACCTCCTCAGAAACTCTCACATGCAGATCCATCAGCTCCTCAGAAACTCACACACAGATCCATCAACTCCTCAGAAACACTCACACACAGATCCATCACCTCCTCAGAAACACTCACACACAGATCCATCACCTCCTAAGAAACTCACAAACAGATCCATCACCTCCTCAGAAACTCTCACATGCAGATCCATCAGCTCCTCAGAAACTCACACACAGATCCATCAACTCCTCAGGAACACTCACACGCAGATCCATCACCTCCTCGGAAATACTCACACACAGATCCATCACCTCCTCAGAAACACTCACACACAGATCCATCACCTCCTCGGAAATATTCACACACAGATCCATGACCTCCTCAGAAACACTCACACACAGATCCATCACCTCCTCGGAAATACTCACACACAGATCCGTCACCTCCTCAGAAACACTCACACACAGATCCATCACCTCCTCAGAAACACTCACACACAGATCCGTCACCTCCTCAGACTCTGTCACACACAGATCCGTCAACTCCTCAGAAACACTCACACACAGATCCATCACCTCCTCGGAAACTCACACACAGATCCATCACCTCCTCAGAAACTCTCACACACAGATCCGTCACCTCCTCAGAAACTCACACACACAGATCCATCACCTCCTCTGAAACTCACACACACAGATCCATCACCTCCTCAGAAACTCACACACAGATCCATCACCTCCTCAGAAACACTCACACACAGATCCATAACCTCCTCAGAAACACTCACACACAGATCCATCATCTCCTCAGAAACACTCACACACAGATCCATCACCTCCTCAGAAACTCTCACACACAGATCCATCACCTCCTCTGAAACTCACACACACAGATCCATCACCTCCTCAGAAACTCACACACAGATCCATCACCTCCTCATAAACACTCACACACAGATCCGTCACCTCCTCAGAAACTCACACACACAGATCCATCACCTCCTCTGAAACTCACACACACAGATCCATCACCTCCTCAGAAACTCACACACAGATCCGTCACCTACTCAGACACTGTCACACACAGATCCGTCAACTCCTCAGAAACACTCACACACAGATCCATCACCTCCTCGGAAACTCACACACACAGATCCATCTCCTCCTCTGAAACTCACACACACAGATCCATCACCTCCTCAGAAACACTGACACACAGATCCATCATCTCCTCGGAAACTCACACACACAGATCCATCACCTCCTCAGAAACTCACACACACAGATCCATCACCTCCTCAGAAACTCACACACACAGATCCATCACCTCCTCAGAAACACTCACACACAGATCCATCATCTCCTCAGAAACACTCACACACAGATCCATCACCTCCTCTGAAACTCTCACACAGAGATCCATCACCTCCTCAGAAACACTCACACACAGATCCGTCACCTCCTCAGAAACTCACACACACAGATCCATCATCACCTCCGAAACACTCACACACTGATCCATCACCTCCTCAGAAACTCACACACACAGATCCATCACCTCCTCGGAAACACTCACACACAGATCCATAACCTCCTCAGAAACACTCACACACAGATCCATCAGCTCCTCAGAAACACTCACACACAGATCCATCACCTCCTCTGAAACTCTCACACAGAGATCCATCACCTCCTCAGAAACACTCACACACAGATCCATCACCTCCTCAGATACTCACACACAGATCCATCACCTCCTCAGAAACACTCACACACAGATCCATCACCTCCTCAGAAACACTCACACACAGATCCATCACCTCCTCAGAAACACTCACACACAGATCCATCACCTCCTCGGAAATATTCACACACAGATCCATCACCTCCTCAGAAACACTCACACACAGATCCATCACCTCCTCGGAAATACTCACACACAGATCCGTCACCTCCTCAGAAACACTCAAAAACAGATCCATCACCTCCTCAGAAACACTCACACACAGATCCGTCACCTCCTCAGACACTGTCAAACACAGATCCGTCAACTCCTCAGAAACACTCACACACAGATCCATCACCTCCTCAGAAACTCTCACACACAGATCCGTCACCTCCTCAGAAACTCACACACACAGATCCATCACCTCCTCTGAAACTCACACACACAGATCCATCACCTCCTCAGAAACTCACACACAGATCCATCACCTCCTCAGAAACACTCACACACAGATCCATAACCTCCTCAGAACACTCACACACAGATCCATCATCTCCTCAGAAACACTCACACACAGATCCATCACCTCCTCAGAAACTCTCACACACAGATCCATCACCTCCTCTGAAACTCACACACACAGATCCATCACCTCCTCAGAAACTCACACACAGATCCATCACCTCCTCAGAAACACTCACACACAGATCCGTCACCTCCTCAGAAACTCACACACACAGATCCATCACCTCCTCTGAAACTCACACACACAGATCCATCACCTCCTCAGAAACTCACACACAGATCCGTCACCTCCTCAGACACTGTCACACACAGATCCGTCAACTCCTCAGAAACACTCACACACAGATCCATCACCTCCTCGGAAACTCACACACACAGATCCATCTCCTCCTCTGAAACTCACACACACAGATCCATCACCTCCTCAGAAACACTGACACACAGATCCATCACCTCCTCAGAAACACTCACACAGATCCATCACCCCCTCAGAAACACTCACACACAGATCCGTCACCTCCTCAGAAACACTCACACACAGATCCATCATCTCCTCAGAAACACTCACACACAGATCCATCACCTCCTCTGAAACTCTCACACAGAGATCCATCACCTCCTCAAAAACACTCACACACAGATCCGTCACCTCCTCAGAAACTCACACACACAGATCCATCATCTCCTCCGAAACACTCACACACTGATCCATCACCTCCTCAGAAACTCACACACACAGATCCATCACCTCCTCGGAAACACTCACACACAGATCCATAACCTCCTCAGAAACACTCACACACATATCCATCATCTCCTCAGAAACACTCACACACAGATCCATCACCTCCTCTGAAACTCTCACACAGAGATCCATCACCTCCTCAGAAACACTCACACACAGATCCATCACCTCCTCAGATACTCACACACAGATCCATCACCTCCTCAGAAACACTCACACACAGATCCATAACCTCCTCAGAAACACTCACACACAGATCCATCATCTCCTCAGAAACACTCACACACAGATCCATCACCTCCTCTGAACCTCTCACACAGAGATCCATCACCTCCTCAGAAACACTCACACACAGATCCATCACCTCCTCAGATACTCACACACAGATCCGTCACATCCTCAGAAACACTCACACACAGATCCATCACCTCCTCAGAAACACTCACACACAGATCCATCACCTCCTCGGAAATACTCACACACAGATCCGTCACCTCCTCAGAAACACTCACACACAGATCGATCACCTCCTCAGAAACTCACACACACAGATCCATCACCTCCTCAGAAACACTCACACACAGATCCATCACCTCCTCAGAAACACTCACACACAGATCCATCACCTCCTCGGAAATATTCACACACAGATCCATCACCTCCTCAGAAACACTCACACACAGATCCATCACCTCCTCGGAAATACTCACACACAGATCCGTCACCTCCTCAGAAACACTCAAAAACAGATCCATCACCTCCTCAGAAACACTCACACACAGATCCGTCACCTCCTCAGACACTGTCAAACACAGATCCGTCAACTCCTCAGAAACACTCACACACAGATCCATCACCTCCTCAGAAACTCTCACACACAGATCCGTCACCTCCTCAGAAACTCACACACACAGATCCATCACCTCCTCTGAAACTCACACACACAGATCCATCACCTCCTCAGAAACTCACACACAGATCCATCACCTCCTCAGAAACACTCACACACAGATCCATAACCTCCTCAGAACACTCACACACAGATCCATCATCTCCTCAGAAACACTCACACACAGATCCATCACCTCCTCAGAAACTCTCACACACAGATCCATCACCTCCTCTGAAACTCACACACACAGATCCATCACCTCCTCAGAAACTCACACACAGATCCATCACCTCCTCAGAAACACTCACACACAGATCCGTCACCTCCTCAGAAACTCACACACACAGATCCATCACCTCCTCTGAAACTCACACACACAGATCCATCACCTCCTCAGAAACTCACACACAGATCCGTCACCTCCTCAGACACTGTCACACACAGATCCGTCAACTCCTCAGAAACACTCACACACAGATCCATCACCTCCTCGGAAACTCACACACACAGATCCATCTCCTCCTCTGAAACTCACACACACAGATCCATCACCTCCTCAGAAACACTGACACACAGATCCATCACCTCCTCAGAAACACTCACACAGATCCATCACCCCCTCAGAAACACTCACACACAGATCCGTCACCTCCTCAGAAACACTCACACACAGATCCATCATCTCCTCAGAAACACTCACACACAGATCCATCACCTCCTCTGAAACTCTCACACAGAGATCCATCACCTCCTCAAAAACACTCACACACAGATCCGTCACCTCCTCAGAAACTCACACACACAGATCCATCATCTCCTCCGAAACACTCACACACTGATCCATCACCTCCTCAGAAACTCACACACACAGATCCATCACCTCCTCGGAAACACTCACACACAGATCCATAACCTCCTCAGAAACACTCACACACATATCCATCATCTCCTCAGAAACACTCACACACAGATCCATCACCTCCTCTGAAACTCTCACACAGAGATCCATCACCTCCTCAGAAACACTCACACACAGATCCATCACCTCCTCAGATACTCACACACAGATCCATCACCTCCTCAGAAACACTCACACACAGATCCATAACCTCCTCAGAAACACTCACACACAGATCCATCATCTCCTCAGAAACACTCACACACAGATCCATCACCTCCTCTGAACCTCTCACACAGAGATCCATCACCTCCTCAGAAACACTCACACACAGATCCATCACCTCCTCAGATACTCACACACAGATCCGTCACATCCTCAGAAACACTCACACACAGATCCATCACCTCCTCAGAAACACTCACACACAGATCCATCACCTCCTCGGAAATACTCACACACAGATCCGTCACCTCCTCAGAAACACTCACACACAGATCGATCACCTCCTCAGAAACTCACACACACAGATCCATCACCTCCTCAGAAACACTCACACACAGATCCATCACCTCCTCAGAAACACTCACACACAGATCCATCATCTCCTCAGAAACACTCACACACAGATCCATCACCTCCTCTGAAACTCTCACACAGAGATCCATCACCTCCTCAGAAACACTCACACACAGATCCGTCACCTCCTCAGAAACTCACACACACAGATCCATCATCTCCTCCGAAACACTCACACACTGATCCATCACCTCCTCAGAAACTCACACACACAGATCCATCACCTCCTCGGAAACACTCACACACAGATCCATCATCTCCTCAGAAACACTCACACACAGATCCATCACCTCCTCTGAAACTCTCACACAGAGATCCATCACCTCCTCAGAAACACTCACACACAGATCCATCACCTCCTCAGATACTCACACACAGATCCATCACCTCCTCAGAAACACTCACACACAGATCCATAACCTCCTCAGAAACACTCACACACAGATCCATCATCTCCTCAGAAACACTCACACACAGATCCATCACCTCCTCTGAAACTCACACACAGAGATCCATCACCTCCTCAGAAACACTCACACACAGATCCATCACCTCCTCAGATACTCACACACAGATCCATCACCTCCTCAGAAACACTCACACACAGATCCGTCACCTCCTCAGAAACACTCACACACAGATCCATCACCTCCTCAGAAACACTCACACACAGATCCATCATCTCCTCAGAAACACTCACACACAGATCCGTCACCTCCTCAGAAACACTCACACACAGATCCGTCACCTCCTCAGAAACACTCACACACAGATCCATCACCTCCTCAGAAACACTCACACACAGATCCGTCACCTCCTCAGAAACACTCACACACAGATCGATCATCTCCTCAGAAACTCACACACACAGATCCGTCACCTCCTCAGAAACTCACACACACAGATCCATCATCTCCTCAGAAACACTCACACACAGATCCGTCACCTCCTCAGAAACTCACACACAGATCCATCACCTCCTCAGAAACTCACAAACAGATCCATCACCTCCTCAGAAACACTCACACACAGATCCGTCACCTCCTCAGAAACTCACACACAGATCCATCACCTCCTCAGAAACTAACAAACAGATCCATCACCTCCTCAGAAACACTAACACACAGATCCATCACCTCCTCAGAAACACTCATACACAGATCTATCACCTCCTCAGAAACACTCACACACAGATCCGTCACCTCCTCAGAAACACTCACACACAGATCCGTCACCTCCTCAGAAACACTCACACACAGATCCATCACCTCCTCAGAAACACTCACACACAAATCCGTCACCTCCTCAGAAACACTCACACACAGATCGATCACCTCCTCAGAAACTCTCACACACAGATCCATCACCTCCTCAGATACTCACACACAGATCCGTCACCTCCTCAGAAACACTCACACACAGATCGATCACCTCCTCAGAAACTCTCACACACAGATCCATCACCTCCTCAGAAACACTCACACAGATCCATCATCTCCTCAGAAACACTCACACACAGATCCATCACCTCCTCAGAAACACTCACACACAGATCCATCATCTCCTCAGAAACACTCACACACAGATCCGTCACCTCCTCAGAAACACTCACACACAGATCCGTCACCTCCTCGGAAACACTCACACACAGATCCATCATCTCCTCAGAAACACTCACACACAGATCATCACCTCCTCAGAAACTCTCACACAGATCCACCACCTCCTCAGAAACACTCACACACAGATCCATCATCTCCTCAGAAACACTCACACACAGATCCGTCACCTCCTCAGAAACACTCACACACAGATCCGTCACCTCCTCGGAAACACTCACACACAGATCCATCATCTCCTCAGAAACACTCACACACAGATCATCACCTCCTCAGAAACTCTCACACAGATCCACCACCTCCTCAGAAACACTCACACACAGATCCATCATCTCCTCAGAAACACTCACACACTGATCCATCATCTCCTCAGAAACACTCACACACAGATCCATCACCTCCTCAGAAACACTCACACACTGATCCATCATCTCCTCAGAAACACTCACACACGGATCCATCATCTCCTCAGAAACACTCACACACAGATCCGTCACCTCCTCAGAAACTCACACACACAGATCCATCATCTCCTCAGAAACACTCACACACAGATCCGTCACCTCCTCAGAAACTCACACACAGATCCATCACCTCCTCAGAAACTCACAAACAGATCCATCACCTCCTCAGAAACACTCACACACAGATCCGTCACCTCCTCAGAAACTCACACACAGATCCATCACCTCCTCAGAAACTCACAAACAGATCCATCACCTCCTCAGAAACACTCACACACAGATCCATCACCTCCTCTGAAACTCTCACACAGAGATCCATCACCTCCTCAGAAACACTCACACACAGATCCATCACCTCCTCAGATACTCACACACAGATCCATCACCTCCTCAGAAACACTCACACACAGATCCATCACCTCCTCAGAAACACTCACACACAGATCCATCACCTCCTCAGAAACACTCACACACAGATCCATCACCTCCTCGGAAATATTCACACACAGATCCATCACCTCCTCAGAAACACTCACACACAGATCCATCACCTCCTCGGAAATACTCACACACAGATCCGTCACCTCCTCAGAAACACTCACACACAGATCCATCACCTCCTCAGAAACACTCACACACAGATCCATCACCTCCTCAGACACTGTCACACACAGATCCGTCAACTCCTCAGAAACACTCACACACAGATCCATCACCTCCTCGGAAACTCACACACAGATCCATCACCTCCTCAGAAACTCTCACACACAGATCCGTCACCTCCTCAGAAACTCACACACACAGATCCATCAACTCCTCTGAAACTCACACACACAGATCCATCACCTCCTCAGAAACTCACACACAGATCCATCACCTCCTCAGAAACACTCACACACAGATCCATAACCTCCTCAGAACACTCACACACAGATCCATCATCTCCTCAGAAACACTCACACACAGATCCATCACCTCCTCAGAAACTCTCACACACAGATCCATCACCTCCTCTGAAACTCACACACACAGATCCATCACCTCCTCAGAAACTCACACACAGATCCATCACCTCCTCAGAAACACTCACACACAGATCCGTCACCTCCTCAGAAACTCACACACACAGATCCATCACCTCCTCTGAAACTCACACACACAGATCCATCACCTCCTCAGAAACTCACACACAGATCCGTCACCTCCTCAGACACTGTCACACACAGATCCGTCAACTCCTCAGAAACACTCACACACAGATCCATCACCTCCTCGGAAACTCACACACACAGATCCATCTCCTCCTCTGAAACTCACACACACAGATCCATCACCTCCTCAGAAACACTGACACACAGATCCATCATCTCCTCGGAAACTCACACACACAGATCCATCACCTCCTCAGAAACTCACACACACAGATCCATCACCTCCTCAGAAACTCACACACACAGATCCATCACCTCCTCAGAAACACTCACACACAGATCCATCATCTCTTCAGAAACACTCACACACAGATCCATCACCTCCTCTGAAACTCTCACACAGAGATCCATCACCTCCTCAAAAACACTCACACACAGATCCGTCACCTCCTCAGAAACTCACACACACAGATCCATCATCTCCTCCGAAACACTCACACACTGATCCATCACCTCCTCAGAAACTCACACACACAGATCCATCACCTCCTCGGAAACACTCACACACAGATCCATAACCTCCTCAGAAACACTCACACACAGATCCATCATCTCCTCAGAAACACTCACACACAGATCCATCACCTCCTCTGAAACTCTCACACAGAGATCCATCACCTCCTCAGAAACACTCACACACAGATCCATCACCTCCTCAGATACTCACACACAGATCCATCACCTCCTCAGAAACACTCACACACAGATCCATAACCTCCTCAGAAACACTCACACACAGATCCATCATCTCCTCAGAAACACTCACACACAGATCCATCACCTCCTCTGAACCTCTCACACAGAGATCCATCACCTCCTCAGAAACACTCACACACAGATCCATCACCTCCTCAGATACTCACACACAGATCCGTCACATCCTCAGAAACACTCACACACAGATCCATCACCTCCTCAGAAACACTCACACACAGATCCATCACCTCCTCGGAAATACTCACACACAGATCCGTCACCTCCTCAGAAACACTCACACACAGATCGATCACCTCCTCAGAAACTCACACACACAGATCCATCACCTCCTCAGAAACACTCACACACAGATCCATCACCTCCTCAGAAACACTCACACACAGATCCATCACCTCCTCAGAAACACTCACACACAGATCCATCATCTCCTCAGAAACACTCACACACAGATCCATCACCTCCTCTGAAACTCTCACACAGAGATCCATCACCTCCTCAGAAACACTCACACACAGATCCGTCACCTCCTCAGAAACTCACACACACAGATCCATCATCTCCTCCGAAACACTCACACACTGATCCATCACCTCCTCAGAAACTCACACACACAGATCCATCACCTCCTCGGAAACACTCACACACAGATCCATCATCTCCTCAGAAACACTCACACACAGATCCATCACCTCCTCTGAAACTCTCAGACAGAGATCCATCACCTCCTCAGAAACACTCACACACAGATCCATCACCTCCTCAGATACTCACACACAGATCCATCACCTCCTCAGAAACACTCACACACAGATCCATAACCTCCTCAGAAACACTCACACACAGATCCATCATCTCCTCAGAAACACTCACACACAGATCCATCACCTCCTCTGAAACTCACACACAGAGATCCATCACCTCCTCAGAAACACTCACACACAGATCCATCACCTCCTCAGATACTCACACACAGATCCATCACCTCCTCAGAAACACTCACACACAGATCCGTCACCTCCTCAGAAACACTCACACACAGATCCATCACCTCCTCAGAAACACTCACACACAGATCCATCATCTCCTCAGAAACACTCACACACAGATCCGTCACCTCCTCAGAAACACTCACACACAGATCCGTCACCTCCTCAGAAACACTCACACACAGATCCATCACCTCCTCAGAAACCCTCACACATAGATCCATCACCTCCTCAGAAACACTCACACACAGATCCGTCACCTCCTCAGAAACACTCACACACAGATCGATCACCTCCTCAGAAACTCTCACACACAGATCCATCACCTCCTCAGATACTCACACACAGATCCGTCACCTCCTCAGAAACACTCACACACAGATCGATCACTTCCTCAGAAACTCTCACACACAGATCCATCACCTCCTCAGAAACACTCACACAGATCCATCATCTCCTCAGAAACACTCACACACAGATCCATCACCTCCTCAGAAACACTCACACACAGATCCATCATCTCCTCAGAAACACTCACACACAGATCCGTCACCTCCTCAGAAACACTCACACACAGATCCATCACCTCCTCAGAAACTCACACACAGATCCATCACCTCCTCAGAAACACTCACACACAGATCCATCATCTCCTCAGAAACACTCACACACGGATCCATCATCTCCTCAGAAACTCACACAGATCCATCACCTCCTCAGAAACACTCACACACAGATCCGTCACCTCCTCAGAAACACTCACACACAGATCCGTCACCTCCTCAGAAACACTCACACACAGATCCATCACCTCCTCAGAAACTCTCACACACACAGATCCATCACCTGCTCAGAAACTCACACACAGATCCATCATCTCCTCAGAAACACTCACACACAGATCCGTCACCTCCTCAGAAACACTCACACATAGATCCATCACCTCCTCGGAAACACTCACACACAGATCCATCATCTCCTCAGAAACACTCACACACAGATCCGTCACCTCCTCGGAAACACTCACACACAGATCCATCATCTCCTCAGAAACACTCACACACTGATCCATCATCTCCTCAGAAACACTCACACACAGATCCATCACCTCCTCAGAAACACTCACACACTGATCCATCATCTCCTCAGAAACACTCACACCCGGATCCATCATCTCCTCAGAAACACACACACACAGATCCGTCACCTCCTCAGAAACTCACACACACAGATCCATCATCTCCTCAGAAACACTCACACACAGATCCGTCACCTCCTCAGAAACTCACACACAGATCCATCACCTCCTCAGAAACTCACAAACAGATCCATCACCTCCTCAGAAACACTCACACACAGATCCGTCACCTCCTCAGAAACTCACACACAGATCCATCACCTCCTCAGAAACTAACAAACAGATCCATCACCTCCTCAGAAACACTCACACACAGATCCATCACCTCCTCAGAAACACTCATACACAGATCCATCACCTCCTCAGAAACACTCACACACAGATCCGTCACCTCCTCAGAAACACTCACACACAGATCCGTCACCTCCTCAGAAACACTCACACACAGATCCATCACCTCCTCAGAAACACTCACACACAGATCCGTCACCTCCTCAGAAACACTCACACACAGATCGATCACCTCCTCAGAAACTCTCACACACAGATCCATCACCTCCTCCGAAACACTCACACACTGATCCATCACCTCCTCAGAAACTCACACACACAGATCCATCACCTCCTCGGAAACACTCACACACAGATCCATCATCTCCTCAGAAACACTCACACACAGATCCATCACCTCCTCTGAAACTCTCAGACAGAGATCCATCACCTCCTCAGAAACACTCACACACAGATCCATCACCTCCTCAGATACTCACACACAGATCCATCACCTCCTCAGAAACACTCACACACAGATCCATAACCTCCTCAGAAACACTCACACACAGATCCATCATCTCCTCAGAAACACTCACACACAGATCCATCACCTCCTCTGAAACTCACACACAGAGATCCATCACCTCCTCAGAAACACTCACACACAGATCCATCACCTCCTCAGATAATCACACACAGATCCATCACCTCCTCAGAAACACTCACACACAGATCCGTCACCTCCTCAGAAACACTCACACACAGATCCATCACCTCCTCAGAAACACTCACACACAGATCCATCATCTCCTCAGAAACACTCACACACAGATCCGTCACCTCCTCAGAAACACTCACACACAGATCCGTCACCTCCTCAGAAACACTCACACACAGATCCATCACCTCCTCAGAAACACTCACACACAGATCCGTCACCTCCTCAGAAACACTCACACACAGATCGATCACCTCCTCAGAAACTCTCACACACAGATCCATCACCTCCTCAGATACTCACACACAGATCCGTCACCTCCTCAGAAACACTCACACACAGATCGATCACCTCCTCAGAAACTCTCACACACAGATCCATCACCTCCTCAGAAACACTCACACAGATCCATCATCTCCTCAGAAACACTCACACACAGATCCATCACCTCCTCAGAAACACTCACACACAGATCCATCATCTCCTCAGAAACACTCACACACAGATCCGTCACCTCCTCAGAAACACTCACACACAGATCCATCACCCCTCAGAAACTCACACACAGATCCATCACCTCCTCAGAAACACTCACACACAGATCCATCATCTCCTCAGAAACACTCACACACGGATCCATCATCTCCTCAGAAACTCACACAGATCCATCACCTCCTCAGAAACACTCACACACAGATCCGTCAACTCCTCAGAAACACTCACACACAGATCCGTCACCTCCTCAGAAACACTCACACACAGATCCATCACCTCCTCAGAAACACTCACACACAGATCCATCACCTCCTCAGAAACTCTCACACACACAGATCCATCACCTGCTCAGAAACTCACACACAGATCCATCATCTCCTCAGAAACACTCACACACAGATCCGTCACCTCCTCAGAAACACTCACACATAGATCCATCACCTCCTCGGAAACACTCACACACAGATCCATCATCTCCTCAGAAACACTCACACACAGATCCGTCACCTCCTCGGAAACACTCACACACAGATCCATCATCTCCTCAGAAACACTCACACACAGATCCATCACCTCCTCAGAAACTCTCACACAGATCCACCACCTCCTCAGAAACACTCACACACAGATCCATCATCTCCTCAGAAACACTCACACACTGATCCATCATCTCCTCAGAAACACTCACACACAGATCCATCACCTCCTCAGAAACACTCACACACTGATCCATCATCTCCTCAGAAACACTCACACCCGGATCCATCATCTCCTCAGAAACACACACACACAGATCCGTCACCTCCTCAGAAACTCACACACACAGATCCATCATCTCCTCAGAAACACTCACACACAGATCCGTCACCTCCTCAGAAACTCACACACAGATCCATCACCTCCTCAGAAACTCACAAACAGATCCATCACCTCCTCAGAAACACTCACACACAGATCCGTCACCTCCTCAGAAACTCACACACAGATCCATCACCTCCTCAGAAACTAACAAACAGATCCATCACCTCCTCAGAAACACTCACACACAGATCCATCACCTCCTCAGAAACACTCATACACAGATCCATCACCTCCTCAGAAACACTCACACACAGATCCGTCACCTCCTCAGAAACACTCACACACAGATCCGTCACCTCCTCAGAAACACTCACACACAGATCCATCACCTCCTCAGAAACACTCACACACAGATCCGTCACCTCCTCAGAAACACTCACACACAGATCGATCACCTCCTCAGAAACTCTCACACACAGATCCATCACCTCCTCAGATACTCACACACAGATCCATCATCTCCTCAGAAACACTCACACACAGATCCATCACCTCCTCAGAAACACTCACACACAGATCCATCATCTCCTCAGAAACACTCACACACAGATCCGTCACCTCCTCAGAAACACTCACACACAGATCCATCACCTCCTCAGAAACTCACACACAGATCCATCACCTCCTCAGAAACACTCACACACAGATCCATCATCTCCTCAGAAACACTCACACACGGATCCATCATCTCCTCAGAAACTCACACAGATCCATCACCTCCTCAGAAACACTCACACACAGATCCGTCTCCTCCTCAGAAACACTCACACACAGATCCGTCACCTCCTCAGAAACACTCACACACAGATCCATCACCTCCTCAGAAACTCTCACACACACAGATCCATCACCTGCTCAGAAACTCACACACAGATCCATCATCTCCTCAGAAACACTCACACACAGATCCGTCACCTCCTCAGAAACACTCACACATAGATCCATCACCTCCTCGGAAACACTCACACACAGATCCATCATCTCCTCAGAAACACTCACACACAGATCCGTCACCTCCTCGGAAACACTCACACACAGATCCATCATCTCCTCAGAAACACTCACACACAGATCATCACCTCCTCAGAAACTCTCACACAGATCCACCACCTCCTCAGAAACACTCACACACAGATCCATCATCTCCTCAGAAACACTCACACACTGATCCATCATCTCCTCAGAAACACTCACACACAGATCCATCACCTCCTCAGAAACACTCACACACTGATCCATCATCTCCTCAGAAACACTCACACACGGATCCATCATCTCCTCAGAAACACTCACACACAGATCCGTCACCTCCTCAGAAACTCACACACACAGATCCATCATCTCCTCAGAAACACTCACACACAGATCCGTCACCTCCTCAGAAACTCACACACAGATCCATCACCTCCTCAGAAACTCACAAACAGATCCATCACCTCCTCAGAAACACTCACACACAGATCCGTCACCTCCTCAGAAACTCACACACAGATCCATCACCTCCTCAGAAACTCACAAACAGATCCATCACCTCCTCAGAAACACTCACACACAGATCCATCACCTCCTCAGAAACTCACAAACAGATCCATCACCTCCTCAGATACTCACACACAGATCTGTCACCTCCTCAGAAACACTCACACACAGATCGATCACCTCCTCAGAAACTCTCACACACAGATCCATCACCTCCTCAGAAACACTCACACAGATCCATCATCTCCTCAGAAACACTCACACACAGATCCATCACCTCCTCAGAAACACTCACACACAGATCCGTCACCTCCTCAGAAACACTCACACACAGATCCATCACCTCCTCAGAAACTCACACACAGATCCATCACCTCCTCAGAAACACTCACACACAGATCCATCATCTCCTCAGAAACACTCACACACGGATCCATCATCTCCTCAGAAACTCACACAGATCCATCACCTCCTCAGAAACACTCACACACAGATCCGTCACCTCCTCAGAAACACTCACACACAGATCCGTCACCTCCTCAGAAACACTCACACACAGATCCATCACCTCCTCAGAAACACTCACACACAGATCCATCACCTCCTCAGAAACTCTCACACACACAGATCCATCACCTGCTCAGAAACTCACACACAGATCCATCATCTCCTCAGAAACACTCACACACAGATCCGTCACCTCCTCAGAAACACTCACACATAGATCCATCACCTCCTCGGAAACACTCACACACAGATCCATCATCTCCTCAGAAACACTCACACACAGATCCGTCACCTCCTCGGAAACACTCACACACAGATCCATCATCTCCTCAGAAACACTCACACACAGATCCATCACCTCCTCAGAAACTCTCACACAGATCCACCACCTCCTCAGAAACACTCACACACAGATCCATCATCTCCTCAGAAACACTCACACACTGATCCATCATCTCCTCAGAAACACTCACACACAGATCCATCACCTCCTCAGAAACACTCACACACTGATCCATCATCTCCTCAGAAACACTCACACCCGGATCCATCATCTCCTCAGAAACACACACACACAGATCCGTCACCTCCTCAGAAACTCACACACAGATCCATCACCTCCTCAGAAACTAACAAACAGATCCATCACCTCCTCAGAAACACTCACACACAGATCCATCACCTCCTCAGAAACACTCATACACAGATCCATCACCTCCTCAGAAACACTCACACAAAGATCCGTCACCTCCTCAGAAACACTCACACACAGATCCGTCACCTCCTCAGAAACACTCACACACAGATCCATCACCTCCTCAGAAACACTCACACACAGATCCGTCACCTCCTCAGAAACACTCACACACAGATCGATCACCTCCTCAGAAACTCTCACACACAGATCCATCACCTCCTCAGATACTCACACACAGATCTGTCACCTCCTCAGAAACACTCACACACAGATCGATCACCTCCTCAGAAACTCTCACACACAGATCCATCACCTCCTCAGAAACACTCACACAGATCCATCATCTCCTCAGAAACACTCACACACAGATCCATCACCTCCTCAGAAACACTCACACACAGATCCGTCACCTCCTCAGAAACACTCACACACAGATCCATCATCTCCTCAGAAACACTCACACACAGATCCGTCACCTCCTCAGAAACACTCACACACAGATCCATCACCTCCTCAGAAACTCACACACAGATCCATCACCTCCTCAGAAACACTCACACACAGATCCATCATCTCCTCAGAAACACTCACACACGGATCCATCATCTCCTCAGAAACTCACACAGATCCATCACCTCCTCAGAAACACTCACACACAGATCCGTCTCCTCCTCAGAAACACTCACACACAGATCCGTCACCTCCTCAGAAACACTCACACACAGATCCATCACCTCCTCAGAAACTCTCACACACACAGATCCATCACCTGCTCAGAAACTCACACACAGATCCATCATCTCCTCAGAAACACTCACACACAGATCCGTCACCTCCTCAGAAACAGTCACACATAGATCCATCACCTCCTCGGAAACACTCACACACAGATCCATCATCTCCTCAGAAACACTCACACACAGATCCGTCACCTCCTCGGAAACACTCACACACAGATCCATCATCTCCTCAGAAACACTCACACACAGATCATCACCTCCTCAGAAACTCTCACACAGATCCACCACCTCCTCAGAAACACTCACACACAGATCCATCATCTCCTCAGAAACACTCACACACTGATCCATCATCTCCTCAGAAACACTCACACACAGATCCATCACCTCCTCAGAAACACTCACACACTGATCCATCATCTCCTCAGAAACACTCACACACGGATCCATCATCTCCTCAGAAACACTCACACACAGATCCGTCACCTCCTCAGAAACTCACACACACAGATCCATCATCTCCTCAGAAACACTCACACACAGATCCGTCACCTCCTCAGAAACTCACACACAGATCCATCACCTCCTCAGAAACTCACAAACAGATCCATCACCTCCTCAGAAACACTCACACACAGATCCGTCACCTCCTCAGAAACTCACACACAGATCCATCACCTCCTCAGAAACTCACAAACAGATCCATCACCTCCTCAGAAACACTCACACACAGATCCATCACCTCCTCAGAAACTCACAAACAGATCCATCACCTCCTCAGAAACTCACACACACAGATCAATCACCTCCTCAGAAACTCGCACACACAGATCCATCTCCTCCTCAGAAACACTCACACACAGATCCATCATCTCCTCAGAAACACTCACACACAGATCCATCATCTCCTCAGAAACACTCACGCACAGATCCATCACCTCCTCAGAAACTCGCACACACAGATCCATCACCTCCTTAGAAACTCACACACACAGATCCGTCACCTCCTCAGAAACTCTCACACACAGATCCATCACCTCCTCAGAAACACTCACACACAGATCCATCACCTCCTCAGAAACTCACACACACAGATCCATCACCTCCTCAGAAACACTCACACACAGATCCATCACCTCCTCAGAAACACTCACACACAGATCCGTCACCTCCTCAGAAACACTCACACACAGATCCATCACCTCCTCAGAAACACTCACACACAGATCCATCATCTCCTCAGAAACACTCACACACAGATCCGTCACCTCCTCAGAAACACTCACACACAGATCCGTCACCTCCTCAGAAACACTCACACACAGATCCATCACCTCCTCAGAAACACTCACACACAGATCCGTCACCTCCTCAGAAACACTCACACACAGATCGATCACCTCCTCAGAAACTCTCACACACAGATCCATCACCTCCTCAGATACTCACACACAGATCCGTCACCTCCTCAGAAACACTCACACACAGATCGATCACCTCCTCAGAAACTCTCACACACAGATCCATCACCTCCTCAGAAACACTCACACAGATCCATCATCTCCTCAGAAACACTCACACACAGATCCATCACCTCCTCAGAAACACTCACACACAGATCCATCATCTCCTCAGAAACACTCACACACTGATCCATCATCTCCTCAGAAACACTCACACACAGATCCATCACCTCCTCAGAAACACTCACACACTGATCCATCATCTCCTCAGAAACACTCACACACGGATCCATCATCTCCTCAGAAACACTCACACACAGATCCGTCACCTCCTCAGAAACTCACACACACAGATCCATCATCTCCTCAGAAACACTCACACACAGATCCGTCACCTCCTCAGAAACTCACACACAGATCCATCACCTCCTCAGAAACTCACAAACAGATCCATCACCTCCTCAGAAACACTCACACACAGATCCGTCACCTCCTCAGAAACTCACACACAGATCCATCACCTCCTCAGAAACTCACAAACAGATCCATCACCTCCTCAGAAACACTCACACACAGATCCATCACCTCCTCAGAAACTCACAAACAGATCCATCACCTCCTCAGAAACTCACACACACAGATCAATCACCTCCTCAGAAACTCGCACACACAGATCCATCTCCTCCTCAGAAACACTCACACACAGATCCATCATCTCCTCAGAAACACTCACACACAGATCCATCATCTCCTCAGAAACACTCACGCACAGATCCATCACCTCCTCAGAAACTCGCACACACAGATCCATCACCTCCTTAGAAACTCACACACACAGATCCGTCACCTCCTCAGAAACTCTCACACACAGATCCATCACCTCCTCAGAAACACTCACACACAGATCCATCACCTCCTCAGAAACTCACACACACAGATCCATCACCTCCTCAGAAACACTCACACACAGATCCATCACCTCCTCAGAAACACTCACACACAGATCCGTCACCTCCTCAGAAACACTCACACACAGATCCATCACCTCCTCAGAAACACTCACACACAGATCCATCATCTCCTCAGAAACACTCACACACAGATCCGTCACCTCCTCAGAAACACTCACACACAGATCCGTCACCTCCTCAGAAACACTCACACACAGATCCATCACCTCCTCAGAAACACTCACACACAGATCCGTCACCTCCTCAGAAACACTCACACACAGATCGATCACCTCCTCAGAAACTCTCACACACAGATCCATCACCTCCTCAGATACTCACACACAGATCCGTCACCTCCTCAGAAACACTCACACACAGATCGATCACCTCCTCAGAAACTCTCACACACAGATCCATCACCTCCTCAGAAACACTCACACAGATCCATCATCTCCTCAGAAACACTCACACACAGATCCATCACCTCCTCAGAAACACTCACACACAGATCCATCATCTCCTCAGAAACACTCACACACAGATCCGTCACCTCCTCAGAAACACTCACACACAGATCCATCACCTCCTCAGAAACTCACACACAGATCCATCACCTCCTCAGAAACACTCACACACAGATCCATCATCTCCTCAGAAACACTCACACACGGATCCATCATCTCCTCAGAAACTCACACAGATCCATCACCTCCTCAGAAACACTCACACACAGATCCGTCACCTCCTCAGAAACACTCACACACAGATCCGTCACCTCCTCAGAAACACTCACACACAGATCCATCACCTCCTCAGAAACACTCACACACAGATCCATCACCTCCTCAGAAACTCTCACACACACAGATCCATCACCTGCTCAGAAACTCACACACAGATCCATCATCTCCTCAGAAACACTCACACACAGATCCGTCACCTCCTCAGAAACACTCACACATAGATCCATCACCTCCTCGGAAACACTCACACACAGATCCATCATCTCCTCAGAAACACTCACACACAGATCCGTCACCTCCTCGGAAACACTCACACACAGATCCATCATCTCCTCAGAAACACTCACACACAGATCCATCACCTCCTCAGAAACTCTCACACAGATCCACCACCTCCTCAGAAACACTCACACACAGATCCATCATCTCCTCAGAAACACTCACACACAGATCCATCACCTCCTCAGAAACACTCACACACTGATCCATCATCTCCTCAGAAACACTCACACCCGGATCCATCATCTCCTCAGAAACACACACACACAGATCCGTCACCTCCTCAGAAACTCACACACACAGATCCATCATCTCCTCAGAAACACTCACACACAGATCCGTCACCTCCTCAGAAACTCACACACAGATCCATCACCTCCTCAGAAACTCACAAACAGATCCATCACCTCCTCAGAAACACTCACACACAGATCCGTCACCTCCTCAGAAACTCACACACAGATCCATCACCTCCTCAGAAACTAACAAACAGATCCATCACCTCCTCAGAAACACTCACACACAGATCCATCACCTCCTCAGAAACACTCATACACAGATCCATCACCTCCTCAGAAACACTCACACAAAGATCCGTCACCTCCTCAGAAACACTCACACACAGATCCGTCACCTCCTCAGAAACACTCACACACAGATCCATCACCTCCTCAGAAACACTCACACACAGATCCGTCACCTCCTCAGAAACACTCACACACAGATCAATCACCTCCTCAGAAACTCTCACACACAGATCCATCACCTCCTCAGATACTCACACACAGATCCGTCACCTCCTCAGAAACACTCACACACAGATCGATCACCTCCTCAGAAACTCTCACACACAGATCCATCACCTCCTCAGAAACACTCACACAGATCCATCATCTCCTCAGAAACACTCACACACAGATCCATCACCTCCTCAGAAACACTCACACACAGATCCGTCACCTCCTCAGAAACACTCACACACAGATCCATCATCTCCTCAGAAACACTCACACACAGATCCGTCACCTCCTCAGAAACACTCACACACAGATCCATCACCTCCTCAGAAACTCACACACAGATCCATCACCTCCTCAGAAACACTCACACACAGATCCATCATCTCCTCAGAAACACTCACACACGGATCCATCATCTCCTCAGAAACTCACACAGATCCATCACCTCCTCAGAAACACTCACACACAGATCCGTCTCCTCCTCAGAAACACTCACACACAGATCCGTCACCTCCTCAGAAACACTCACACACAGATCCATCACCTCCTCAGAAACTCTCACACACACAGATCCATCACCTGCTCAGAAACTCACACACAGATCCATCATCTCCTCAGAAACACTCACACACAGATCCGTCACCTCCTCAGAAACAGTCACACATAGATCCATCACCTCCTCGGAAACACTCACACACAGATCCATCATCTCCTCAGAAACACTCACACACAGATCCGTCACCTCCTCGGAAACACTCACACACAGATCCATCATCTCCTCAGAAACACTCACACACAGATCATCACCTCCTCAGAAACTCTCACACAGATCCACCACCTCCTCAGAAACACTCACACACAGATCCATCATCTCCTCAGAAACACTCACACACTGATCCATCATCTCCTCAGAAACACTCACACACAGATCCATCACCTCCTCAGAAACACTCACACACTGATCCATCATCTCCTCAGAAACACTCACACACGGATCCATCATCTCCTCAGAAACACTCACACACAGATCCGTCACCTCCTCAGAAACTCACACACACAGATCCATCATCTCCTCAGAAACACTCACACACAGATCCGTCACCTCCTCAGAAACTCACACACAGATCCATCACCTCCTCAGAAACTCACAAACAGATCCATCACCTCCTCAGAAACACTCACACACAGATCCGTCACCTCCTCAGAAACTCACACACAGATCCATCACCTCCTCAGAAACTCACAAACAGATCCATCACCTCCTCAGAAACACTCACACACAGATCCATCACCTCCTCAGAAACTCACAAACAGATCCATCACCTCCTCAGAAACTCACACACACAGATCAATCACCTCCTCAGAAACTCGCACACACAGATCCATCTCCTCCTCAGAAACACTCACACACAGATCCATCATCTCCTCAGAAACACTCACACACAGATCCATCATCTCCTCAGAAACACTCACGCACAGATCCATCACCTCCTCAGAAACTCGCACACACAGATCCATCACCTCCTTAGAAACTCACACACACAGATCCGTCACCTCCTCAGAAACTCTCACACACAGATCCATCACCTCCTCAGAAACACTCACACACAGATCCATCACCTCCTCAGAAACTCACACACACAGATCCATCACCTCCTCAGAAACACTCACACACAGATCCATCACCTCCTCAGAAACTCACAAACAGATCTATCACCTCCTCAGAAACACTCACACACAGATCCATCACCTCCTCAGAAACTCTCACACACAAATCCATCACCTCCTCAGAAACACTCACACACAGATCCATCACCTCCTCAGAAACTCACACACAGAGATCCATCACCTCCTCAGAAACTCACACACAGAGAACCATCACCTCCTCAGAAACACTCACACTCAGATCCATCACCTCCTCAGAAACACTCACACACAGATCCATCACCTCCTCAGAAACTCACACACAGATCCATCACCTCCTCAGAAACACTCAGACACAGATCCATCACCTCCTCAGAAACTCACACACACAGATCAATCATCTCCTCCGAAACACTCACACACAGATCCATCACCTCCTCAGAAACTCACACACACAGATCCATCATCTCCTCCGAAACACTCACACACAGATCCATCACCTCCTCAGAAACACTCAGACACAGATCCATCACCTCCTCAGAAACTCACACACACAGATCCATCACCTCCTCAGAAACACTCACACACAGATCCATCACCTCCTCAGAAACACTCACACACAGATCCATCACCTCCTCAGAAACACTCACACATAGATCCATCACCTCCTCAGAAACACTCACACACAGATCCGTCACCTCCTCAGAAACACTCACACACAGATCCATCACCTCCTCAGAAACTCACACACACACATCCATCACCTCCTCAGAAACACTCACACACAGATCCGTCACCTCCTCAGAAAAACTCCCACACAGATCCATCACCTCCTCAGAAACACTCACACACAGATCAATCACCTCCTCGGAAACACTCACACACAGATCCATCACCTCCTCAGAAACACTCACACACAGATCCATCATCTCCTCAGAAACACTCACACACAGATCCGTCACCTCCTCAGAAACACTCACACACAGATCCGTCATCTCCTCACAAACACTCACACACAGATCCATCACCTCCTCAGAAACACTCACACACAGATCCGTCATCTCCTCAGAAACACTCACACACAGATCCATCGCCTCCTCAGAAACTCTCACACACAGATCCATCACCTCCTTCAGAAACACTCACACACAGATCCATCACCTCCTCAGAAACACTCACACACAGATCCATCACCTCCTCAGAAACACTCACACACAGATCCGTCATCTCCTCAGAAACACTCACACACAGATCCATCACCTCCTCAGAAACTTTCACACACAGATCCATCACCTCCTTCAGAAACACTCACACACAGATCCATCACCTCCTTCAGAAACACTCACACACAGATCCATCGCCTCCTCAGAAACTTTCACACACAGATCCATCACCTCCTTCAGAAACACTAACACACAGATCCATCGCCTCCTCAGAAACTTTCACACACAGATCCATCACCTCCTTCAGAAACACTCACACACAGATCCATCACCTCCTCAGAAACACTCACACACTGATCCATCACCTCCTCAGAAACACTCACACACAGATCCATCGCCTCCTCAGAAACTCTCACACACAGATCCATCACCTCCTCAGAAACTCACACACACAGATCCATCACCTCCTTCAGAAACACTCACACACAGATCCATCACCTCCTCAGAAACACTCACACACTGATCCATCACCTCCTCAGAAACACTCACACACAGATCCATCGCCTCCTCAGAAACTCTCACACACAGATCCATCACCTCCTCAGAAACTCACACACACAGATCCATCACCTCCTTCAGAAACACTCACACACAGATCCATCACCTCCTCAGAAACACTCACACACTGATCCATCACCTCCTCAGAAACTCACACACACAGATCCATCACCTCCTCAGAAACACTCACACACAGATCCATCACCTCCTCAGAAACACTCACACACTGATCCATCTCCTCCTCAGAAACACTCACACACAGATCCATCACCTCCTCGGAAACACTCACACACAGATCCGTCATCTCCTCGGAAACACTCACACACAGATCCATCACCTCCTCAGAATCACTCACACACAGATCCGTCATCTCCTCGGAAACACTCACACACAGATCCATCACCTCCTCAGAAACACTCACACACAGATCCGTCACCTCCTCAGAAACACTCACACACAGATCCATCACCTCCTCAGAAACACTCACACACAGATCCATCACCTCCTCAGAAACTCTCACACTCAGATCCATCACCTCCTCACAAACACTCACACACAGATCCATCATCTCCTCCGAAACACTCACACACAGATCCATCACCTCTTCAGAAACACTCACACACAACTCCATCACCTCCTCAGAAACACTCACACACAGATCCATCACCTCCTCAGAAACACTCACACACAGATCTGTCATCTCCTCGGAAACACTCACACACAGATCCATCACCTCCTCAGAAACACTCACACACAGATCCGTCATCTCCTCGGAAACACTCACACACAGATCCATCACCTCCTCAAAAACACTCACACACAGATCCTTCACCTCCTCAGAAACACTCACACACAGATCCGTCACCTCCTCAGAAACACTCACACACAGATCCATCACCTCCTCAGAAACACTCACACACAGATCCATCACCTCCTCAGAAACTCTCACACTCAGATCCATCACCTCCTCACAAACACTCACACACAGATCCATCATCTCCTCCGAAACACTCACACACAGATCCATCACCTCCTCAGAAACACTCACACACAACTCCATCACCTCCTCAGAAACACTCACACACAGATCCATCACCTCCTCAGAAACACTCACACACAGATCCATCACCTCCTTCAGAAACACTCACACACAGATCCATCATCTCCTCGGAAACACACACACACAGATCCATCACCTCCTCAGAAACACTCACACACACAGATCCATCACCTCCTCGGAAACACTCACACAGATCCATCACCTCCTTTGAAACTCACACACAGATCCGTCACCTCCTCAGAAACACTCACACACAGATCCATCACCTCCTCAGAAACTCTCACACACAAATCCATCACCTCCTCAGAAACACTCACACACAGATCCATCACCTCCTCAGAAACTCACACACAGAGATCCATCACCTCCTCAGAAACTCACACACAGAGAACCATCACCTCCTCAGAAACACTCACACTCAGATCCATCACCTCCTCAGAAACACTCACACACAGATCCATCACCTCCTCAGAAACTCACACACAGATCCATCACCTCCTCAGAAACACTCAGACACAGATCCATCACCTCCTCAGAAACTCACACACACAGATCCATCATCTCCTCCGAAACACTCACACACAGATCCATCACCTCCTCAGAAACTCACACACACAGATCCATCATCTCCTCCGAAACACTCACACACAGATCCATCACCTCCTCAGAAACACTCAGACACAGATCCATCACCTCCTCAGAAACTCACACACACAGATCCATCACCTCCTCAGAAACACTCACACACAGATCCATCACCTCCTCAGAAACACTCACACACAGATCCATCACCTCCTCAGAAACACTCACACACAGATCCGTCACCTCCTCAGAAACACTCACACACAGATCCATCACCTCCTCAGAAACTCACACACACACATCCATCACCTCCTCAGAAACACTCACACACAGATCCGTCACCTCCTCAGAAAAACTCCCACACAGATCCATCACCTCCTCAGAAACACTCACACACAGATCAATCACCTCCTCGGAAACACTCACACACAGATCCATCACCTCCTCAGAAACACTCACACACAGATCCATCACCTCCTCAGAAACTCACACACAGATCCATCACCTCCTCAGAAACACTCACACACAGATCCGTCACCTCCTCAGAAACACTCACACACAGATCCGTCATCTCCTCGGAAACACTCACACACATATCCATCACCTCCTCAGAAACACTCACACACAGATCCGTCATCTCCTCAGAAACACTCACACACAGATCCATCGCCTCCTTCAGAAACACTCACACACAGATCCATCACCTCCTCAGAAACACTCACACACAGATCCATCACCTCCTCAGAAACACTCACACACAGATCCGTCATCTCCTCAGAAACACTCACACACAGATCCATCACCTCCTCAGAAACACTCACACACTGATCCATCACCTCCTCAGAAACACTCACACACAGATCCATCGCCTCCTCAGAAACTCTCACACACAGATCCATCACCTCCTCAGAAACTCACACACACAGATCCATCACCTCCTTCAGAAACACTCACACACAGATCCATCACCTCCTCAGAAACACTCACACACTGATCCATCACCTCCTCAGAAACACTCACACACAGATCCATCGCCTCCTCAGAAACTCTCACACACAGATCCATCACCTCCTCAGAAACTCACACACACAGATCCATCACCTCCTTCAGAAACACTCACACACAGATCCATCACCTCCTCAGAAACACTCACACACTGATCCATCACCTCCTCAGAAACTCACACACACAGATCCATCACCTCCTCAGAAACACTCACACACAGATCCATCACCTCCTCAGAAACACTCACACACTGATCCATCTCCTCCTCAGAAACACTCACACACAGATCCATCACCTCCTCGGAAACACTCACACACAGATCCGTCATCTCCTCGGAAACACTCACACACGGATCCATCACCTCCTCAGAATCACTCACACACAGATCCGTCATCTCCTCGGAAACACTCACACACAGATCCATCACCTCCTCAGAAACACTCACACACAGATCCGTCACCTCCTCAGAAACACTCACACACAGATCCGTCACCTCCTCAGAAACACTCACACACAGATCCATCACCTCCTCAGAAACACTCACACATAGATCCATCACCTCCTCAGAAACACTCACACACAGATCCATCACCTCCTCAGAAACACTCACACACAGATCCATCACCTCCTCAGAAACTCTCACACTCAGATCCATCACCTCCTCACAAACACTCACACACAGATCCATCATCTCCTCCGAAACACTCACACACAGATCCATCACCTCTTCAGAAACACTCACACACAACTCCATCACCTCCTCAGAAACACTCACACACAGATCCATCACCTCCTCAGAAACACTCACACACAGATCTGTCATCTCCTCGGAAACACTCACACACAGATCCATCACCTCCTCAGAAACACTCACACACAGATCCGTCATCTCCTCGGAAACACTCACACACAGATCCATCACCTCCTCAAAAACACTCACACACAGATCCTTCACCTCCTCAGAAACACTCACACACAGATCCGTCACCTCCTCAGAAACACTCACACACAGATCCATCACCTCCTCAGAAACACTCACACACAGATCCATCACCTCCTCAGAAACTCTCACACTCAGATCCATCACCTCCTCACAAACACTCACACACAGATCCATCATCTCCTCCGAAACACTCACACACAGATCCATCACCTCCTCAGAAACACTCACACACAACTCCATCACCTCCTCAGAAACACTCACACACAGATCCATCACCTCCTCAGAAACACTCACACACAGATCCATCACCTCCTTCAGAAACACTCACACACAGATCCATCATCTCCTCGGAAACACACACACACAGATCCATCACCTCCTCAGAAACACTCACACACACAGATCCATCACCTCCTCGGAAACACTCACACAGATCCATCACCTCCTTTGAAACTCACACACAGATCCGTCACCTCCTCAGAAACACTCACACACAGATCCATCACCTCCTCAGAAACTCTCACACACAGATCCATCACCTCCTCAGAAACACTCACACACAGATCCGTCATCTCCTCAGAAACACTCACACACAGATCCATCACCTCCTCAGAACTGGTGTGGAATTATGTCATAACTAGTCCGAACGATCTGTCTAAGAAGCATGTTATAATTGCATATGTTAATTTGTTATGTAAAAAGTTAAATTAAGTCCACTTGTATTCCTTTATTTTGTGTTTGCCATTTTAGTGATTTTGCTGCTTTAACAGAGAAGAATATCTGAAGACCATGTAATGATTTTGCTGTTCACAAGCTGACCTGTTTCCTCTGAAGATTCATGTTGTCTAGTTTCCTCGCAGACCAGTGAAATGTAATCATTCAATGTGACTATCAGTACAGATGATGACTGTGTTTTTCTGAAATTTTTGGACATTGTCAATACTTATTACACAAAAGCAGCAGTTTCCATGGATGGCTGTTAGTCGTGATTTAATAGGATGAGATTTTGATGCCAGGGCAAATTTGATATTGTCATGCTGCATTAGAATCCTTTGTCACAGTGTGCAATGTTCTCAGAATCAGAATGAAAGTTAGCAGGCTCCACAAGCCTGCATGAATTCCTATGGGACTCATGAACTCACGCTGAGCCTCGTGACTCTGTGAGCTGCTGAAATTGCAATCAGCTTGTTCACAGGAGTTCCCAAGTGAGCATTCACAAGAATATGCCCGCTGCTTTGGACACTTCTTTTAAAAATGATTAAGCAGGATTCAATGTGTTGAAGTAAAAAGAGGGTTTGTGAGGGCCTGGCGTTGGGAGTCTGTGGCAAGGAGCCGCAGTTGGAGTCTATAGATGGTGGTCAGTAGGTGTGGGGCATCAGTATTTCCTGGGTCGGGAGATGTGTTTTGGTGTCTGGGGTCATAAGTGGGGTCAGTAGAATCGGTATCAGGTTCATTGTCACTGGTATAAATTGTCAAATTGTGGCAGAAGTATAGTGCAGGCAAAACAAATTTCTACAAGTTAAAAAAATATGTATCTCTATAAATAAACAACCAATGCGAAAGATGTATGGCAAGGTCGTGTTCAAGCATTCCTGGACATTTAGAGATCTGATGACAGAGGGGAAGAAGCTCATTCCTAAAACAATGAGTTTGGGCCTTCAGGCTCCTGTACCTCCTTCCTGATAGCAGCCATGAGAAGAGGGCATGTCCTGAATGGTGAGGATCCTTAATGTTGGATGCCACCTTTTTGAGGCACCATCTCTGGAAGATGTTCCTTGTTTATGAGGCGGCCAGAGCCCACGATGGAGCTGGCTGAGTTTACAAGCCCCTCCAGCTTTTTCTGATCCTGTGCCTTGGCACCTCTGTAGCAGACAGTGATGCCACCCGTCAGAATGCTCTCCACGGTACTCCTGTAGAAACTTGCAAGAGTCCTTGATGACATACCAAGTCTCCCCAAACTTCTAATATAGCCATTGACCTGCCTTCTTCATGATTGCGTCAATAAGCTGGGCCGAGGATAGATCCTGACACCAAGCAACTTGAAACTGCTCACCCTTTCCACAGCTGACCCTTAGTGAGGACCAGTGTGTGTTTCTCTTTCTGAAGTCTCCAGCCAATTCCTTGGTCCTACTGACATTGAGTTGTTGTTCACCAGCTGACCTATCTCTCCCCAAATCGCCTCTTCATCACCATCTGAGATTCTGCCAACTGCAGTCATGTCATCAGTGGATTTGGAAATGGTGTTTGAGCTGTGGTCAGCCGTGCAGTGGTGGGTGTAGAATGTGGAACAGCAGGCTCTGCACACATCCTTGAGGCGTGACAGTGTTGATTGTCAGTGAGGCGATGTTATTTCTGATCCGTACATGTGGTTTCCCAATCAGGAAGTCAAAGATCCACTTGCAGAAATGGGTACAGAGGTTCAAGTTTTGAAACTGATTGAATAATACTGGGAGGTGGGGTGATGGTCTTGAACACTGAGCTGTGATCAATAAACAACAGCTACTAGTTAGAGGATCAACAGCTGGGGGCTCAGCAGCTTAGGGTCAATAGTTGGGGGCTCGCTCACTGGCAGTCAGTGATTGGGGTCTCAGTAACTGGGGGTTAATGTCTGGAATGCAGTAGCTGTGGGTCAATACTTTGGTGTCAGTAGCTGAGGGTCAATAATTGGGGGTCGGTAACCGAGGGACAGTAACTATGTGTCTATAGTTGGGGGCTCAGTAACTGGGTGTCAGTAGTTTGGGGATCAGTGGCTCCAGGTCAATAGTTGGGGGCTTGATAAGTGGTAATAGTTGGGGAATCAGTACCTGGAGTTCAATAGTTGGGGGGTCAGCAGCTAGAGGTCAATAGCTGGGGGCTCAGTAGATGGGCAAAAGGTGTGGGCTCAGTAGATGGGCAATAGGTGGGGGTCAACAGCTAGAGGTCAATAGGTGGGGGCTCAGTAGATGGGCAATAGGTGGGACAGTAGCTAGAGGTCAACAGTTGGGGGCCAGCAGCTGGTGGTCTCTAGTAGGAGGATCAGGAGCTGGGGGTCAATAGTTGGGGGATCACTAGCTGGGGGTAAATGGTTGGGAACTCAGTAGCTCGGGCTCAACAGCTGGAACTTAGAAGTTGGGCATCAATAGTCGGGGGAGCAGTAGCTGGGGACCAATAGTTGGGGGATCAGTAACTGGTCAATAGTTGGGGGATCAGTAACTGGTCAATAGTTGGGGGAGCAGTAACTGGTCAATAGTTGGGGGATCAGTAGTTAGGGGCCAAAAGCTTGAGCTCAGAAGCTGGGCATCACTAGCTGGGGGTTAAGACATACAAACAAGCTGGATGAATGCAGCAGATCAGGCAGCATCCGTTGAAATCAGCAGCCAATGTTTCGAGCCGATACCCTTTGTCAGGACAGGTCTCAGCCCGAAACATTGACTGCTCATTTCAACAGATGCTGCCCGACCTGCTGAGTTCATCCAGCTTGTTTGTACGTCTTGATTTGACCACAGCATCTGCAGTGTACTTTGTGTTTACTAGTTGGGGGTCAGTAGTTGGGGCTCAGTCACTGGGGGTCAATAGCTGTGGGTCAATAGGTGGGGCTCAGTAGCTGTGGGTCAATAGGTGGGGCTCAGTAGCTGGGGGTCAATAGTGGGGTTCAGTAGCTGTGGGTCAATAGGTGGGGCTCAGTAGCTGGGGGTCAATAGGTGGGGCTCAGTAGCTGGGGGCCAAGAGTTGAGGATCATTTGCTGAGGGTCAACAGTTGAGGTTCAGTCACTGGGGCTCAGTAACTGTGGGTCAATAGGTGGGGCTCAGTAGCTGGGGGTCAATAGTGGGGTTCAGTAGCTGTGGGTCAATAGTTGGGTGTCAGTAACTGTGGGTCAATAGTGGGGTTCAGTAGCTGTGGGTCAATAGGTGGATGTCAGTAGCTGTGGGTCAATAGGTGGGGTTCAGTAGCTGTGGATCAATAGGTGGGGCTCAGTAGCTGTGGGTCAATAGGTGGATGTCAGTAGCTGTGGGTCAATAGTGGGGATCAGTAGCTGTGGGTCAATAGTGGGGTTCAGTAGCTGTGGGTCAATAGGTGGGGATCAGTAGCTGTGGGTCAATAGTGGGGTTCAGTAGCTGTGGGTCAATAGTGGGGCTCAGTAACTGTGGGTCAATAGGTGGATGTCAGTAGCTGTGGGTCAATAGGTGGGGATCAGTAGCTGTGGATCAATAGATGGGGCTCAGTAGCTGTGGGTCAATAGGTGGATGTCAGTAACTGTGGGTCAATAGTGGGGTTCAGTAGCTGTGGGTCAATAGTGGGGCTCAGTAACTGTGGGTCAATAGGTGGATGTCAGTAGCTGTGGGTCAATAGGTGGGGCTCAGTAGCTGTGGGTCAATAGGTGGGGTTCAGTAGCTGTGGGTCAATAAGTGGGGCTCAGTAGCTGTGGGTTAATAGGTGGGGTTCAGTAGCTGTGGGTCAATAGGTGGGGCTCAGTAGCTGTGGGTCAATAGGTGGGGCTCAGTAACTGTGGGTCAATAGGTGGGGTTCAGTAGCTGTGGGTCAATAGGTGGGGCTCAGTAACTGTGGGTCAATAGGTGGGGTTCAGTAACTGTGGGTCAATAGGTGGGGCACAGTAGCTGTGGGTCAATAGGTGGGGTTCAGTAGCTGTGGGTCAATAGGTGGGGATCAGTAGCTGTGGGTCAATAGCGGGGCTCAGTAGCTGTGGGTCAATAGGTGGGGCTCAGTAGCTGTGGGTCAATAGTGGGGTTCAGTAGCTGTGGGTCAATATGTGGGTGTAAGTAACTGTGGGTCAATAGTGGGGTTCAGTAGCTGTGGGTCAATAGGTGGATGTCAGTAACTGTGGGTCAATAGTGGGGTTCAGTAGCTGTGGGTCAATAGGTGGGTGTAAGTAACTGTGGGTCAATAGTGGGGTTCAGTAGCTGTGGGTCAATAGGTGGATGTCAGTAACTGTGGGTCAATAGTGGGGATCAGTAGCTGTGGGTCAATAGGTGGATGTCAGTAGCTGTGGGTCAATAGGTGGGGATCAGTAACTGTGGGTCAATAGTGGGGTTCAGTAGCTGGGGGTCAATAGGTGGGACTCAGTAGCTGGGGGCCAAGAGTTGAGGATCATTTGCTGAGGGTCAACAGTTGGGGTTCAGTCACTGGGGCTCAGTAACTGTGGGTCAATAGTGGGGTTCAGTAGCTGTGGGTCAATAGTGGGGTTCAGTAGCTGTGGGTCAATAGGTGGGTGTAAGTAACTGTGGGTCAATAGTGGGGTTCAGTAGCTGTGTGTCAATAGGTGGATGTCAGTAACTGTGGGTCAATAGTGGGGTTCAGTAGCTGTGGGTCAATAGGTGGGTGTAAGTAACTGTGGGTCAATAGTGGGGTTCAGTAGCTGTGGGTCAATAGGTGGGGCTCAGTAACTGTGGGTCAATAGGTGGGGCTCAGTAACTGTGGGTCAATAGTGGGGTTCAGTAGCTGTGGGTCAATAGGTGGGGCTCAGTAGCTGTGGGTCAATAGGTGGGGCTCAGTAGCTGTGGGTCAATAGTGGGGCTCAGTAGCTGTGGGTCAATAGGTGGGGCTCAGTAACTGTGGGTCAATAGGTGGGGCTCAGTAACTGTGGGTCAATAGGTGGGGCTCAGTAACTGTGGGTCAATAGTGGGGTTCAGTAACTGTGGGTCAATAGGTGGGGTTCAGTAACTGTGGGTCAATAGTGGGGTACAGTAACTGTGGGTCAATAGTGGGGTTCAGTAGCTGTGGGTCAATAGGTGGGGCTCAGTAGCTGTGGGTCAATAGGTGGGGTTCAGTAGCTGTGGGTCAATAGATGGGGCTCAGTAGCTGTGGGTCAATAGATGGGGCTCAATAGCTGTGGGTCAATAGGTGGGGTTCAGTAGCTGTGGGTCAATAGTGGGGTTCAGTAGCTGTGGGTCAATAGTGGGGTTCAGTAGCT
The DNA here is from genome assembly GCF_030144855.1 of Hypanus sabinus. Classification (NCBI taxonomy): domain Eukaryota; kingdom Metazoa; phylum Chordata; class Chondrichthyes; order Myliobatiformes; family Dasyatidae; genus Hypanus; species Hypanus sabinus. The sequence continues at coordinate 89,489,614 of NC_082717.1, read as the reverse complement.
GTGGGTCAATAGGTGGGGCTCAGTAGCTGTGGGTCAATAGGTGGGGTTCAGTAGCTGTGGGTCAATAGTGGGGTTCAGTAGCTGTGGGTCAATAGGTGGGGCTCAGTAGCTGTGGGTCAATAGGTGGGGCTCAGTAGCTGTGGGTCAATAGGTGGGGATCAGTAGCTGTGGGTCAATAGTGGGGTTCAGTAGCTGTGGGTCAATAGGTGGGGTTCAGTAGCTGTGGGTCAATAGGTGGGGCTCAGTAGCTGTGGGTCAATAGTGGGGTTCAGTAGCTGTGGGTCAATAGGTGGGGCTCAGTAGCTGTGGGTCAATAGTGGGGTTCAGTAGCTGTGGGTCAATAGGTGGGGCTCAGTAGCTGTGGGTCAATAGTGGGGTTCAGTAGCTGTGGGTCAATAGGTGGAGCTCAGTAGCTGTGGGTCAATAGTGGGGTTCAGTAGCTGTGGGTCAATAGTGGGGTTCAGTAGCTGTGGGTCAACAGTTGGGGTTCAGTCACTGGGGCTCAGTAACTGTGGGTCAATAGTGGGGTTCAGTCACTGGGGCTCAGTAACTGTGGGTCAATAGTGGGGTTCAGTAGCTGTGGGTCAATAGTGGGGTTCAGTAGCTGTGGGTCAATAGGTGGGGCTCAGTAGCTGTGGGTCAATAGGTGGGTGTCAGTAACTGTGGGTCAATAGTGGGGTTCAGTAGCTGTGGGTCAATAGGTGGGGCTCAGTAGCTGTGGGTCAATAGGTGGGGCTCAGTAGCTGTGGGTCAATAGGTGGGTGTCAGTAACTGTGGGTCAATAGTGGGGTTCAGTAGTTGTGGGTCAATAGTGGGGTTCAGTAGCTGTGGGTCAATAGGTGGGGCTCAGTAGCTGTGGGTCAATAGTGGGGTTCAGTAGCTGTGGGTCAATAGGTGGAGCTCAGTAGCTGTGGGTCAATAGGTGGGGCTCAGTAACTGTGGGTCAATAGGTGGGGCTCAGTAGCTGTGGGTCAATAGGTGGAGCTCAGTAGCTGTGGGTCAATAGTGGGGTTCAGTAGTTGTGGGTCAATAGTGGGGTTCAGTAGCTGTGGGTCAATAGGTGGATGTCAGTAACTGTGGGTCAATAGGTGGAGCTCAGTAACTGTGGGTCAATAGTGGGGTTCAGTAGCTGTGGGTCAATAGGTGGATGTCAGTAACTGTGGGTCAATAGTGGGGCTCAGTAGCTGTGGGTCAATAGGTGGGGCTCAGTAGCTGTGGGTCAATAGGTGGGGCTCAGTAGCTGTGGGCCAATAGGTGGATGTCAGTAACTGTGGGTCAATAGTGGGGTTCAGTAGCTGTGGGTCAATAGTGGGGTTCAGTAGCTGGAGACAGTAGCTGGGATGAGAAGTTAATGGTTAGTCAGTAGTTAGGTTGTGGAGACACATGGTACGAGCCTCACTTTGGCCTTGAAGCCTCACTTCCCTGCCCACTCATATCTGTCATGACCTGAAGTGAAACAAGAGATTTGAGCTGAGTTGCCAGGCTTCCGAGTCCAGTCCCCGACCTTCAGACCTGAAGGTGGAGCCCTCTTGGTTTCCTGAACAACAATAATATGCTTTGCAGTACAATATGTGCTGCCACTGTCAAGCTGACTCAGTGGCACTGGTATATTTTTACACCCAAGAGTTCAGTTTGAAGCCCGATGACAAGGGCACCCTTCACAAGTAAATGTACACACATTAGAAATGTGAAGAGATCAGTGCCCTTTTGAATGTTGTAATCTATTGTACTTCTGGCATTTAGAACATACACTCAATGGCCACTTTATTAGGTACGCCTGTACACCTGCTTGTTAATACAAATATCTCATCATTAATCCTGTGATAGCAACTCAATGCGTGAAAGCATGGAGACATGGTCAAGAGGTTCAATGGTTCAGACTGAACACAGGAATGGGGAAGAAATGTGATCGAAGTGGCTTTAACCATGGAATGATTGTTGGTGCCAGATGGGGTGGTTTGAGTATTTCAGAAACTGCTGATCTCCTGTGATTTTCATACACAATAGCCTTTAGAGTTTACAGAGAATGGCAGGAAAAACAAAAGACATCCAGTGAACGCCAGTTCTGTGGGCAAAAATGTTTTGTTAATGAGAGATGTCAAAAGAGAACGGCCAGACTGGTTCAAACTGACAGGAAGGTAACAGTAACTCAAATGACCACCTATTACAACAGTGGCATGCAGAAGAGCACCTCTGAATGCAAAACACATTGAACCTTGAACTGGTATGAGCTACAGCAGCAAAAGGGCCACTCCAGCAGCCAGTTTGTTAGGTACTGTCGTGTGCAGTGGTTTCTCCGCTGAGGCCATAGACCAAGAGAGAGAGGTGAAATATTTCAGGGGATCCTGAGGGGGAACTTCTTCACTCGGAGGGTGGACCGAGCTGCCAACAGAAGTGGCAGGTGCGGGTTCAATTCCAGTGTTTAAGAGATGCTTGGATAAGTACATGGGTGGGAGGGGTATGGAAGGCTGCGCTCCAGATGTGGGTCGACGGGACTAGGCAGAATAACAGTTTGACACAGACTGGATCGTCTGAAAAGCCTGTTTCTCTGCTGCCGTGCTATATGACTCTGTGACTGCGGGTCAGTCAAGTGGAGGCACGACTATGCGTATTACAGTCACTGTGCCCTCCACCTGCTAAACATGACGACAAGCCTTCAGCTTGAACCTAGTGTCAGAACCCCCTCATTTAGCGAAGTCGCCCATATCCCGTCCAGCAACCCTAGCTGTCTGACATGTACACTCACCACAGCCCCAGCCCATCCCACACCGATCTCACCTTGAGAGCCCTTTTTCCTCGGTCACCTGGGAGAGTGAGAAGACACCAAAACCTTGCCCCACCACCAAATCTGAGAGGATCAATTTAAAAGGAAAGAGGAAGTGCTGCGGAATTGATCCGAGAAAATTCAAGACCCGTGGGCTCCATTTTCCCCCTGGAATGGAAAGGTATAACTAGTGAAATGGAACTACCTCCACCGGCTAGGCCCAACCCAGGGCCAGACACAGAGTCTTCTCCCCCACTCCCACCCCAGTATGTCCATAATGTAACTGCAACAGCCTAACACTCTGCCCGAATCAGTCGATCACGAAAATCCAGCCCTGTTGGCCTGGTAACCTCTGCTGCAGCACCTCCACTCCCAGCCCACTCTCCCAAAGGGTGCCGGCAGTTATCACAGATCTCAGCCAAAGAGGAAGGGCTGAACAATTCAGCCTCGTTGTACATGGAAAATAAGTGATGGTGAGCTGCCAGACTGAGCCAGTTCCAAGGCAAACAATCTAAATGTAGAAGCCAAATAAGGAAGGAAATTCAATGAAATATTTTCGCCAATGATTATGGAGATGCAGACAAAATTGCGAAAGAAACAGACTGTATAAATAGAATCAAGGTAATTTATAGCTTTCTAAAGGAGTGAGGATTTAACAATTTGATCCCAGGCTTTCCGTAAATGAAGCTCTTTTACCACTGCAGAAACTTCTATTGACATTTCCCAGTGTCTCAGTACACACTATCTGGAAAGTGTGCAAATCATGTGGATGAGGACTAACCTGAGGCATTTACACTGAGTAGTCTGATCTCCATATCCCTATGCAGAGGAAAGAGAATCATCATTGTGTCTCTTTCCTTGAAGGATTCCTTTCATCCCTGGAGCAAATGGATGGAAGTAGAGTCAAACCCAGTTGGCTGCATCATGGCCGAGCTTGGTGCCTGGCTTGGAAATGAAGAATGACCATGTGTTTGAGTGCAGGAAGGCCATGGACATTCAGGTGGTACATCTATGCAACTGTATTGATAATATGTAGCTGATGATCCATGCAACTGCATTGATGATATGTAGCTGATGATCTACGCAACACTATTGATGATATGTAGCTGATGATCCATGCAACTGCATTGATGATATGTAGTTGATGATCTACACAACACTATTGATGATATGTAGCTGATGATCTATGCAACACTATTGATGACATGCAGCTGCTGATGCATGCAACTGGATTCATGGAAAACTTTCCATCAAAAAGTATCTCACTGAGTCACACAACTTAGAAACTTTAAAGCCCCTGGCATTATCATTTCAGAAGATCTGCCTGGGACCAGCACATAATTGCCATCACAAAGAAAGAAGCAGCTGCTGAAGGGTCTCGGCTTGAAATGTTGACCGTGGAGTCCCGCCGAAGGGTCTTAGCCTGGAACGTCAACTGTACTCTTTTCCATAGATGCTGCCTGGCCTGCTGGGTTCTTCCAGCTTTTTGGGTGTGTTGCTTGGATTTCCTGCATCTGCAGACTTTCTCTTGTTCATGTTCTCAGGATTATTTATTTATCTATTCATTTATCTATTTATCTATCAATTGTATTCATTTATTTATTATTTCCCTATCTATCTACTCATTTATTTATTTATTGTATTTGCAGCACATTATGTTTGTCAGTCTGTGTGTAGTTTTTCATTGATTCTATTGTACTTCTTTGTGACACTGTGAATGCCTTCACGAAAAAAGGTTCAAAGGTTCATTTATTATCAAAGTATACTACTCTGAAATTCCTCTTCTCTGGGTAGCCATGAAAGAAAAGAAAGGCAGCATGATCATCAACCCCCACAAAAAAAAATCAAACAAAAGCAGAACAGGTGCATCAACCCTCAACCCTCCCGCTTACACGGATCCCATTTTATACCTCCAGAATGCCCATCAACTCCCTCGGACCTCACCACTCACCTACACAGTGGGGACAGGCAGAGTGGCCAGGGGTAACTTTTTACCTTTGTGACAAACTGATGTGACTTTGTCCCGTGGCAATACATCTCTAGATTCTCACCGTTTCCATTATTTTCATCTTTATATTTGAGGAAAGCAAAGTGAAAATGAGAAAATATTCAGAATTCCTCTCTTAGTTTGCAACTGTCGGGGTGCATTTCACTTGAACTATTGTCACTCGTGTCATCGTGTTGCTCTTGTTCAGTCACTGCGTTGGACAAACTCAGCAGGTCAGGCAGCATCTATGGAGAGGGATAAACGGTTTTGGGTTTTGGGTTGAGCCGCTTCATCATATACATTTGCATATATAGGTGGAGTGGCACGGTAGCCTGGCAGTTAGCGCATCGCTTTACAGCGCCAGCCAGGGATCACCAATCAGGGTTCGATTCCCGCTGCTGTCTGTAAGGAGCTTGTAGATTCTCCCCGCAACTGCATGGGGCTCCTCCGCATGCTCCAGCTTCCTCCCACCTTCCAAAGACATACGGTTAGGAGCAGAATTGTTGGCATCATGGTGGCACAATGGGAACTGCCTGCCCTCCCCCGCCCCCAAGGATTGAGCTAATCCTCGCTGATTTGATTTGACACAAATGACCCATTTCACTGTGTGCCTCAATGTATATGTGACAGGAGACCTTTATCTTTTTACATCATACAGAATGAAGTAGCAAAAAATCCACATGAGTGAAGCTCTCATTCCAGAAGTATCCAGTTTACTAACAACTTATGTTGTTTGTGAACTTGGATTCTCTTGGTCCTGATTGTTTGCATTCCTTAGTTGTATTGTAACTGTCTAATCTGAATAAATAATAATAATAACAATATTTCATTATAAGGGGGAATAATTTTAAGTTATAGTGTAGGTTTATTAGGTACATCTGCCTGATAGAGCAAATATGTAATCAGCCAATCACGTGGCAGCAGCTCAATGCATAAAAGCATGTAGACATGGTCAAGAGGTTCAGTTGTTGTTTGGACTAAACATTAGAATTTGGAAGAATTATGATCTAAATGACTATGACTATGATTGTTGGTGCCAGATGGGGTGGTTTGAGTATCTCAGAAACTGCTGATCTCCTGGGATTTTCACACACAACAACTGGAGAGTTTACAGAGAGTGGTGCAAAAACAAAGCAACAGTGAGTGGCAGTTCTGTGGGCAAAAATACCTTGTTCATGAGAGAGGTCAGAGGAGAATGGCCAGGCTGGTTCAAGCTGACAGGAAAGGGACAATAACTCAAGTAACCAGGCGTTTCAACAGTGGTGTGCAGAATGCACAAAACACCAAACCTTGAAGTGGATGGGCTGCACAATCAGAATTGGGTTTAATATCATCAGCATGTGTCATGAAATTTGTTATCTTAGCAGTAGTAGCACAATGCAACACATGATAACATGGAAAAAATTGTGAATTACAGTTATATATATAAAATAGTTAAATCACATAAGCAGAGCAAAAACAGAAATTAAGTAGTAGTGAGGTAGTGTTCACTGTCCATTCAGAAATATGATTGCAGAGGTGAAGAAGCTATTCCCAAAACATTGAGCGTGTGCCTGCGGGCTTCTCTCTCTACCAACTTTCTTGTGGTAACAATGAGAAGAGGACATGCCCTGGGTGGTGGGAGCCCTTAATGATGGACACCGCTCCTTCAAGGTGTCTTAGATACTACAGAGACTAGAGTCCATGATGGAGTGGCTAACTTTACAACTCTCTGCAGGCATCTTAAACCCTATGCAGTCACCCCTCCCCCATACCAAACGGTGAAGCGGCCAGTTAGAATACTCTCCACAGTACTTCTGTAGAAATTTGTGATTGTTTCAGGTGACAAACCAAATCTCCTGAAACTCCTAATGAAATATAATCACAGTCTTGTCTTCTTTGTAGCTGCATCGATATGTTGGGTCCAGGATAGATCCCCAGAGATATTGACACCCAGGAACTTGAAATTGTTCATTCTTTCCACTTCTGATCCCTCTATGAGGACTTGTGTGTGTTCCCTTGTCTTACCCTTTCTGGAGTCCATAATCAGTTCTTTGGTCTTACTGACTTTGAGTGCAAGATTGTTGATGTGACACTGCTCAGCTTGCTGGTATATCTCACTCCTGTACAGGCCTCTCTTTACCATCTGAGGTTCTGCCAACAATGGTTGCATCATCAGCAGATTTATACAAACGTTTGTAGATGGCATCTGAGCTGTGCCTAGCCACACAGTCATGGGTGTAGAGAGAGTAGAGTAGTGGGCTAAGCACAGACCCCTGAACTGTGCCGGTGTTGATCGTCAGAGAGGTGGAGATGGTATTTCCACTCGGCACAGATTGTGGTTTTCCAGTTAGGAAGTCGAGGATCCCGTTACAGAGCAAGGTACAGAGGCCCAGGTTCAGTAGCTGTAGAAATGCTGAGCTGCAGTCGATAAACAGCACCCTGGCATAGGTAGCTGTATTGTCCAGGTGATCCGAGGCCAGTGAGATTGTGTCTGCCATAGACCTATTGTGATCAGCAGACTGCAGTGGGTCCAGGCCTCACTGAGGCAGGAGTTGACTCTGACCATGACCAACCTCAAAGCATTTCATCACCGTAGGTGTGAATGCTGCTGGATGATACTTGCTAAGGCAGCTCACCCTGATCTTCCTGGGCACTGGTTTAATTGTTGCTCTTTCGAAGCAGGTGGGAACTTCTGCCTGTAGCACTGAGAGATTGAAAATGTCCTTGAACACCTCCGCCAGTTGGCTGAGCAGCAGGACACCACAAATATACACTCCATGATCATTTTATTATGCAGAAGGAACCTCATAAAGTGGCCACTGAGTGGCTTCTCTAAGGAATACAAAGATATTCTCTGGCCCACTTGGCACTTCCAGAATTTTCTTTTCCGCATTTCCATTGGCATTTTGCTTGTGATAAAATAGACCTTCTTAAGATAACTGCTCCCTCCAGTTAATTAACACATTTGACAACCTACAATTCTTCATTTCTTTGAAGAATTTATTTAACACAAAGGTTACATTATCTCACACACACAGAATTCTGGAGGAAGTCAGCAGGTCAGACACCATTTATGGAGAGGAATAAAGGTGCCCCTCCTCCTTCTGTTTGTCTCGTGGCCCACTCTGCTCTCCTATCAGATTCCTTTCTCTTCAGTCCTCTACCTTTTCCCCCATCATCTCTAACTTCTCAGATCATCAACCCCACCTTCCCCCTCACCAGTCTCCCATCAGCTTCCATTCTCCCCCACCCCCTCCTCCCACCTTATTCTGGCTTCTTCCCCCTCCCTTTCTGGTCATGATGAAGGATCTCAAGTCAAAACATCGGCTGTTTAATCCTCTCTGTAGACGCTGCCTGACCTGCTGAGTTCCTCCAGCATTTTGTGTGCGTTACTCTATATTGCCAGAATCTGCAGAATGCCTTATGTTCATCATCTGTGGCTGCAGTCTCCGGTGAAAGTAATCATGCACGTCATTAAGTCCTCAAGGAACATCCTTAGAGCTGTCTGACACAAATGAATGGCGAACTACAAATGTTGTAGAACAGCTAATGCGAGACCCTGTGGTGCCCTCACCCATAATCAGCTGTGTAGTGGTAAGTGGCATCTGTCTGAATTTCTGTGTCCTCGTCCTGTGCAGTCAGCTGGTTCCTCCCTCTACCCCTGACCAGAGAAGCATTCCCTCTCTCTTACATCTGGCCTGACCATGCTTCCAGGCCATTCCGTCACTCAAGAGGCACCCGGCCAATATTGACTTACTTGTAGTGACACAGCAGAGTAATCCCTTTAGTCCCATTCCCGAGGCCCTGCAATCCAATCTCCCTGTTTCCCTGACCCCTCAGTTCAGTTCCTGCTTACCTACTCCGAGAAGGAATTTACAACAGGCAACGACACGACTATCATATCTTTGGGATGTGGGGAGAAGCCAGAGCACCCACAGAAACAACATAGTCACAGGTCAAGCGTTCAAACTCAGCGCAGACAGCATCTACGGTTGGGATTGAACCCTACCCTCTGGACATGTGAGGCTGCAGCTCTGCGTGCTGCGCTAGCACTTGAATAAGCAAATAGACGGAAGAAGAACTATAAGCAGAGTATCTTCCACACAGTGACATACTGTATCTGTAGAGTCACTTTCTGAAATGTTTACCAAATGCTCAGCATCCAGTACTATCATCCACTCAAAACCAATCAATACGCTCCAAGACCTGGGCCTCAATACCATCTTGTGCGGCTGGATCCTCGATTTCCTCACTTGCAGACACCAGTCAGTTTGGATTGGCAGCAACATCTCCTCCGCAATCTCCACCAGCACCACGATACTGTGTGCTTAGACCCCCGCTCTACTTGTTTTACACTTATGACTGTGAGGATAAGCACAGCTCCAATGCCATACTTAAGCTCACTGACAACACCACTGTCATTTGCCATATCAAAGGTGGTGATGAATCAGCATACAGGAGAGATTGAAGTTATGGCTGAAGGTTGATTTATACTTCTGCATAGCAGTCTACACCGCAGCCTTCGTAAGCAGCCTGCGCCATTGTGAGCATTTATACCTGTGCGGAGGTGTGTCTGCATCGCTCTGCAATTCACCATCAAAACGCTAGTTGGCGGTGGGGTTTCTATGCCACTGCGTGAAGTACTCTTTGTGCACTTCGAACAATGGCGACTGAGCGCATCATGTTGGAGTTGGAGCTAATAAATGCTGAACAAGGGTTACTTTGATTGGAATTACTGCAATGCAGAAAAGAGGGAAGACGTTAGAGGAGATGGTGTGTACGACCATTGAGCGGCTTGAGGCAGAAGGTGGGTGAACTTTCTGTGCTCGTCCAGCCGCTGAGAGACATGGACGAGGAAGTGCATTTCAAATATTTTCAGATGTCAGCAGGTAGATTTGGCGATTGGTGCATCATCTCCAACCATTTATTTCGCATCAGTGTATGCACAGTATGCCTATAGACAGGAGGAAATGCAATGCTACCAAGCGGACCAATCACATTTATGCTGTCTGCGTCGCCATGACGCGCACTTACATTTTTGTAGAGGTGCGCGTCAGACTATAGTATAGGGTAGGGCGTAGGGTACACGGCTACACTGTAACTACGGCGTTCATTTGACGCAGAAGTATAAATCAGCTTTGAGTGGTGTCATAACTATAACATCTCACTCAATGTCAACAAGACCAAGAAGCTGATTTTAGACTTCAGGAGAAGGTAGCCAGAAGTCCATGAGCCAGTCCTCATTGGGGGATCAGAGGAGGAGAGAGTCAGCAACTTTAAATACCTCAGTGTTGTCATTTCGGAGGATCTGTCCTGGGTCCAACACGCAAGTACAGCGCCTCTGCTTCCTTCAGAATTTGCGGAGATTCAGCATCTCAAACCGACAAACGTGTGCTGGAGAGTACATTGACTGGTTGTAAACACCAATGAAACATCCTACAAAAGGACGTGGATCTGGCCTGGTCCATCACGGGTAAAGTCCTCCCCACCATTGAGCACATCTACATGAAATGCTGTGGCAGGAATGCAGCATCCATCATCAGGGACCCCCAGCACTCAGGGCGAGCTCTCTTCTCACTGCTGCCATCAGCAGGAAGGTGCAAGAGCCTCAGGACTCACACCACCAGGTTCAGAAACAGCCATCAGGGTCCCTGAACTAAAGGGGAGAACTTCACTTGCCCCATTACTGAAATGTTCCCACAATATGTAGACTCATTTTCAAGGACTCCTTCATCTCATGTTCTCAATATTTATTTATTATTATTTCTTCTTGTATTTGGACAGTTTTTTTTGTCTTCTGCACTTTGGTTGAATGCCCAAGTTGGGCAGTCTTTCATTGATTCTGTTGTGGTTATTATATTACAGATTTATTGAATATGCCCACAAGAAAACACATCTCAGGGTTGAATATGGGATAGACATTCACTTTGATAGTAAACTTACTTTGAACTTTGAAACAATTTCTATCCCAGCTCTGACTCCTGATACATTGTTCTACCCAGATATTATGGTTCAGTAAGATATATTGTGTTCACCCCTCTACCCCTGCATTAAACCAACAACACAAAGAGTTCAAGAGCCACGAGGTTATGTTGCAGCTCTATCGAACCCTGGTTCGACCGCACTTGGAATATTGTGTTCAGTCTGGTCGTCTCATTGTAGGAAGGTAATGGAATCATTAGAGAGGGTGCAGAGCAGATTATAGGATCTCGCCTGCATTAGGGAGCACGTCTATGTTGAACGAGTTAGGACTTCCCTCTTTGGAGTGAAGGAGGATGAGAGGTGACTTGATAGAGATGTACAAGATGATAAGAGGCATGGATCGATTGGACATTCAGAGACTTTCTCCCAGGGTGGAAATGGCTAATATGAGGGGGCATAATTTTAAGGTGATTGGAGGAAAGTATGGGGGGGTGTCAGCTCTTTACACAGAGAGTGGTGGGTGCGTGGAACGCCCTGCCAGGGGTGATGGTAGAGGCAGATATGTTAGAGGCATTTAAGGAACTCTTAAATATGATAGAAAAATGGAAGCTATGTACAAGGGAAGGGTTAGTTTGACAGAGTAGAAACATAGAAACATAGAAATAGGTGCAGGAGTAGGCCATTCGGCCCTTCGAGCCTGCACCGCCATTCAGTATAATCATGGCTGATCATCCAACTCAGAACCCTGTACCTGCTTTCTCTCCATACCCCGATCCCTTTAGCCACAAGGGCCATATCTAACTTCCTCTTAAATATAGCCAATGAACCGGCCTCAACTGTTTCCTGCGGTAGAGAATTCGACAGATTCACCACTCTCTGTGTGAAGAAGTTTTTCCTAAAAGGCTTCCCCTTTATCCTTAAACTGTGACCCCTCGTTCCGGACTTCCCCAACATCGGAAACAATCTTCCTGCATCTAGCCTTTGGAGTAGGTTAAAAGGTCAGCACAACATCATGGGACCATACTGTGCTGTGACGTTGTAAACCCACAGACATCCACTGCTGTCAGGTTTGTGAGCTTGTTGCTTGCGGAAGTGATCCAGTGTGAGGGAGATCGCAAACTGGGTCCCCCATGGAATGGCTGCCAGCAGGGCCAATGGTGCTGACCGGGGGTGGGGGGAGTGGGGGGAGAGTGAGGGGCAAACTGAGAGGATGGTCAGGTCCCACCGGTGCTGATCTCTCTTTCCAGGGCAGCCCCTTATGGTGGAGGGACATCTCTCCAATTAGCAGGCTGCAGCCTCGTCTGGTTTTGGTGCAAGCTCCCACCAGCTGCATTATTTTGTTTTTATAAAGCTGCCTTAGAGTCGCAGATTAATCTATTCCCACCGACAACAGAAAAATGCCACCAGGGACAGTCCCAAGCCTGGCTGTGAAAGGAGGAGGGCTGGGCATTGTCCCATCCCGTAAAAACCCAGAGCTTCTGAAACACCAACACAAGCTTCAAAGAGCTTGTCCCTGCGAGAGGAAGGAGAAGATGGGCTTACACCCGGAGACAACTTGGAAGTCTGGCCCAGGACAGGGGATTCTGGCGAGCTGCTGTCGGCGGCCAGAGGAGCAGATGGGCTCAAGTGAGTAAACTGTAGTGACAGAGGAAAGATGGAGGTGGAGATGGAGAGTACCTGTGGCATTTCTTTTGCTCTGTACCTCATCTGCACAACTCATTGTTTCGTGCTCGCTGCTGTGAACATGAACACGGTTCACTGTGAGCTTCACACCATCAAGGAGTTTCATTACACCCTGAATATGAATTTGGAAGCAAATCAATAAAGTGGAAATTAATCAATGACTTGTCCTGAGCAGCAGTCATGATTTTGACTGCCGAAGGCTTTCGGCCCGGAACTCCGACAGTACTTTTTTCCATTGATGCTGCCTGGCCAGCTGAGTTCCTCCAGCATTTAGTGTGTGTGGCTCGGATTTCCCACATCCGCAGATTTTCTCTTGCTTATGATTTTGATATCATGGCTTTGGGAGTATAAATGAAGAGAGGATTTCCTCTGGAAGGGAGGTTGAAGAATACTTTTTCTTTTTAATTTCATAAACAGTATTTGTAAATATATATATATTTCCAAAACGAAAGCATCCTGTATCTAATGAAGTAGCCATGTCCATGGTCTTCTGCTGCTGGAGCCACCCACTTCAAGGTTAAACACGTTGTGCATTCACAGACACTCTTCTGCACACCACCGTTGCAACGCGTGGTTATTTGAGTTACTGTCACCTTCCTGTCGGCTTGAACCAGTCTCCTCTGACCTCTCTCATTAAAAAAGAGTTTTCGCCCACAGAACTGGCGCTCACTGGATGTTTGGAGATCAGCAGATTCTGAGATACTCCAACCAGCAGGTGAACGTCCATCACCTGGCACCTGGCTCACTTGTTCAGAGAGTTTGGAGTGTCAGCTAAGAGTCCAGGAAGTGGACAGGTTGTACATTTGGGGCAGGTAGGGTCGGACTATGGGCCAGAGTCAGGATCTGGTAAATTGGGGGAGTGGGGAGTGGCCAGGGAGCTTGTATATTCCCCACTCTACTTAGTCTCACACATCCACTGGGGAATTTATTCTGCGTTAGTGTAATATGTTACAGGAGTATGCTTGGGAACTAATATGGAGGAAGATCCAGTAGTCCAGACAGTCTGCCAGTCCGGTGCCACCAATGGCCCAGGGATGCCAGATTATCAGAGTTTTACTGACTGGAGACTGACAATAGCTAAATCTCACCAGGAGTCCGAGCCTTTGAGTTTTCCATTGCGATTGTCCGATAAGATTTCTAGTGGGAAATCTGGCTGATCATTCACTCCCCAGCTCAGGGTCTACCTGCTTGACTTTCCATCCGCAGCACGATCAGCCACCACTTGCACATCTCCTACATCACGATGCCTCACAAGATCCGGCTCCAAGTCAGGATACATGGCAAGTGATGACAAGAGAGTACAGTCAAAATCAGAGTAAATTTACTAATCAAAGTGCATATATGTCCACATATACTACCTTGAGATTCATTTTCTAGCAGGCATTTATAGGAAAATAAAGAAATACAAGAGAATTTATGAAAATTTCGATATAAACAAAGATTGACAAACAAGCAAGACAAATTTTTGAAAAACAAGATACTGGGAATATGAGTTGTGGACTCCTGGAGAGTGGGTGTACAGGTTGTGGAATCAGTTCAGAGTTGAAGTGAGTGAAGTTATCCACACTGATTGAAATGAAGTAACTGTTCCTGAGCCTGGTGGTGTTGGACCTGAGGCTCCTGTACCTCCTTCCCAATGGCAGCAGAGAGAAGAGAGCGTGGTGGGGATGGTGGGGCCCTTGATGATGGATGCTGCAGTGCTCCATGTAAATGTGCTCACTGGTGGGGAGGGCTTTGTGTGTGATGCACTGGGCTGCACCCCTCCCCACTTTCTGTAGGCGTTTCTGTTCCTGGGCATTGGTGCTTCCACATCCGGCTGTGATGCAGCCGGTCAGGGTTCTCTCTCCTGTGCTTCTATAACAGGATGTGGGTGAAGATCCAAAAAGAATCCAGGACAGGAGAGGTTGCAGAGGGAAGACACAATTAAGTACCTAAATACATACGGAAAATGACCCTCCCCTCCATGAGCTCTGTCTACTGCCATGAGAAAGCAGCCCCCTCCCAGTTCAGCCATTCTCACTTCTGCCCTCTCCATTGACCAGAACATGCCAGATCTTGAGAACATGTGCCATTATGCTGGTTCAGCTCCTATCGCACTGATAACCTGCCTGTGATATGCTAATGGTAAACTCTGATCTCCCAATCTCCCCTATCGTGACCTTTGCACTTAGCTGCACTCCTCTTTCTCTGCAGCTCCGACATTGTGGTGAACTATGTGCCTGTCTGGACACGCCCCCTGCTGACTGCTCCTGTGGCTCCTCCCACAGGCCCCTGTATAAAGGCGATCCGAGGCCTGACGCTCGGCCTCAGTCTCCAGGTCATAGTATGATGGACACTCACTCCTGGTTCCTTCTTCCAGTCAATAAAAGCCGATATCTCGCCTTACGTCTCAGTGTGAGTTATTGATGGTGCATCAGACACCGTCTGGCCTTGCTCGCAGAGGAGTTAGGCCACAGCCAGCGGGAGAGTTCACTGACCCTGGAGGGGCTGACTGGCTCCATCCATCCTTTTGACTGCAGTCAAACTCCTGGAAGTGACGGCTTACCGGCGGTGTTTGACTCAGCTCTGTGGGATTGGATGGGCCTGGACCTGCTGGTACAACGCTGTGCTTCTAGCCAGCAGCATGTCAGACTCCGTGAGAAAGGGCATCATTTCCCTCAACTACAAGGAGAAGGGGGAAAGGAGTTACATCAAGATTTGGGGACCCATTTCACTCTAAATGTAGATTATAAGATACTGACCAAGGCCGTTGTCAACAGGGTCAGGTCTGCTCTGGGACAGGTGATCCACCCGGACCAAACCTGTGCTGTACCGGGCAGGAAGATCTCGGACAGCCTCGCGCTGCTGAGGGACACCATCGCCTACGTGCAGGACAGGGCGGTGGATGCCTGCCTGGTCAGCTTGGACCAGGAGAAAGCTTTTGACAGGATATCACACACGGACATGGCAGATGTACTCTCCAAAATGGGAATTGGGGAGGGGATGCGGAATTGGATCCAACTGCTCTACATGGACATCTGTGGAGCAGTCCAAATCAATGGTGGGAAACAGACAGTCTGGAGTCAGGCTGGGGTGCCCACTCTCCCCTGTCTTGTTTGTGTGCTGTATAGAACCCTTTGCTAAAGCTATCAGGAAGGACGAGAGCATAAGAGGGGTGACACTGCCAGGCAGTGGAGGGACCTAAGTGAAAACCTCACTGTACATGGACAATGTCACCATCTTCTGCTCAGATCCAAGGTCAGTTCACAGAGTGATCAACATCTGCAGCCAGTTTGAGTTGGTGTTAGGGGCCAGGATTAACTGGACAAAGGGTGAGGTCGTGCTCTTCAGCAACTGGCCTGACTGATCCGGTGTTCCCTTCACCATCTGGGGATCTGGTTCAGGGGGGCAACAACAAGAACTGGCCGGAGTGGGCTGAGAAGATGCAGCTGAAATTAGGCCTGTGGGGAGGGCGCTCCCTGTCGGTAACAGGGAAGAATCTGGTCATCAGGTGTGAGGTGCTTTCAGGGCTGCTGTACCTGGTGCAGGTGTGGCCCACCTCCACTCCTCCAGCTTGGGAATCACCTGAGCTGTCTTCAGGTTCATGTGGGGATCCAAGATGGAGTAGGTCAGACGGGTCACAATTCACAAATCCCCGGAAATCGGGCAAAAAGATTCCCAGTGTCGGCCTCGCCCTGATGACCAGCTTTGTGTGTGGCTGCATCAGGTTGTGTGTGGAACCTAAGTACGTGAGCACCAAGTACCATTACGTGCCGAGGCTCTACCTGTCCCCTGTGTTGTGAAGGACAGGTCTGGCCCTCTTGCCACGCGATGTCCCAGTCAGTTGAACATTGCCACTCAACCTGTCCTTCTTTGAAAAGTTATTCCAGACCAAGTCTATCAGGCAGTGGTCAGCACAGAACACTCTGCAGACGCTGCAGGATACGGACTCGATGGACACAGTGCAGTGACCCCTGTGCAGATAGTCCCTGAGCAGACTATCCAAACCATCTGGCAGGATAACTCATCACCAGGCCTCACCAACAGGCACCATGAGCTTGCCTGGCTGGGGGTGAGGGGGTCCTGCCAGTCACATCCTTCCTGCATGCCCGGAGCATCGTCCCCATTGCCCGCTGCCCATGGGATGGCTGTAGTAGGGAAGTGACAGTAGCTCACCTCTTCACGGACTGTGGGTGTGTAAAGAGGGTCTGAAGAAAGATGCGAGGGCCTGTGTCGCAGTTCATCCCGGAGCAGCAGTGTGACGGGGGACTCTCTGATCTATGGCCGTTCCCAGAGACACACACGGAGACTAACATTGTGCTGCTGTCAAATCATCAACTCAGTGAAAGTCGCTCTGTGGTCTGCCAGCACGTCGAGTTGTCTGTGGAGGAACACTGCCAACTGGCACATTGCAGGCTGCAGGAGCTCATGCTGAGCGACTCACTGAAGCTCGTCGCAGCCACAGTTCTTCTGCTCCTGGAGAAGGCAGGGCCAGATTGGGTGAGGAAGCCCCTCCATTATAGTAGTGTTACACCCCAGGGGGCCAACAGTGGTAGCAGAGCTTTTGATAGATAGGAATGTAACACTACAGAAAGCATTGACTATGAATGTTAGAGCAAAAAGGCATTGCATGGTTTATTCTTGTAAATACTTCTTTATTATGAATAAAGTTCACTTTGTTAAAAGAGAACACAATATTCTTCAGCCATCTGTTTTTCCTTTCAGTACCTCGACATACATCGATCTGTCTGAGCGCCATCCGAACGTTTTCTGCTGTACCTGAGCAGATGTGGCAGAATAAGAGCAATACAGATACAAGGATGAACATTTTGAATCTGTGGCATTTCCAGACCAGAAGTCAAAGTGGCCCAGGGAACCCATAAGAACATAGTACAGCCCCTTCAGTTCATGCTGTTGTACAGACTTCTATAAACATTCCTTCACAATCATTCAAACTCTTCCCTCCTGCACAGCGCATGACCCTCCATTTCTCTTACATCTGTGTGCCTATCTCTGTGTCTTTCAAATGCCCCTAATGAATCTGCCTCTCCTGCCACCCCAGGGACTGCACGGACTTGCCAGTAGTGACACCACCATCTCTGCACAGAGCAACTGTCGGCCATCCATCGCAGGGACTGCGGAGGGATAGGGGTCATGTGATCATGGAGACAATTCAGAGAATGTGCTTAGAGAAAAGCTGCACCCAGCCTGGAGCTGGAATCCATAGCCCTGAAGTTAAGAGTCTCATGCTGTAACGACTGAGCTGGCTGGGTCATCAGCGACCAAGGACATTCAGCAACGCTTAGTTGTCAGTTTCCCTTGGTCCGTTTTGTTCAAGCTGCTGTTTGAACTCGCGGCTCCTTTTCCTTCGAGCAGCTCTTGCTGTCTGCTCCCTCAAATCACGCGTCACCCAAAATTATTAATTGGATGTGACAGCTAATCTAGGGTGAGTGTCAGCCTGTTTACCTTCCAACGTTCTGCTGAGTAATTGCCTTCCATTAGGCTCGTGTTATTTACAGGAGACGCTGCTTTGTTTCGGTGCGCTGTGATTTGCTGGCGTTTTGTGCCCAGGCATTCCGAGCTGTCTGAAGCGCACTGGCTCATGGTTTCTGGTAGTGTTTACTTCTGGCCTGTCTGCAGTCGTGCTCTTAAGCACTGCTTTTGTGATTCAAACTGATTTCTTTGGGGGGGTTTATTTCCTGTTTGACTGTGTTTTAATAAGACGGGCGATTTTATTTTCTGCTGTGAGATGATGCTTTGCATACTTTTGGTTTAATCACCTCGAGTCTCTCTTAGCTGCAGAGATCTGTCATCTTCTTCTCATGCATTTCCTTCCACATATGCCCGTATTCTCTGCTAATTTGCCAACATTCAGAAAATCTTTTCTAATAACACCACAACAGCTTGGATTCACAGAAACTGTAGATATCACAGACACTTTCTGAGCACCATCTGGTGTCCATGACACCTAAAAACAAAGAACTATTTGGTCTAATTAACCACAAACACGAGGCCTTCTTGGACTGGGAAGTCAACCGGGCCTCAGGTAAAAGCTTTTACAGACAAAAAAGCTGATGAGTTAACAGATGGACAGGGTGCAGGTCATCCAGTAACTTACCAACAGCCAGGGACTGCATGGCCTTACCAGTAGTGACACCACCAGCCAGGCACCGAACAACCGTCGGCCATTTTTGCTGCAAGCCAAGGGCAACAGCACAAAGAACTTGCCCTTGACAAAGACTCCATGATTCCATCCATCACAGGGACTGCGGAGGGATATGGGTCATGTGATCATGGAACCGATACCACATTCAGCGCAGGCCTCGAGTGATGAAGGGCCTGTTCCTGGTCCACAGTAAACTATCCTGTATTGTTCTGTGGGAGCTCAATCCCCGATGTCAAACTCAAACAGGAGACAGTAGGACATATGGCTGGAGTTTTGTTAAAGCAGCAGGCTTTAAGCAGTACTGTGAAGGATGATTCAAGATTCAAGTTTGTTTATTGTCATTCTTTGGTGCCGAAGTGTAAAGGAGAACTAAACGATTGTAACTCTAGACCTGATGCAGCATTAAAAAAAACACAGTAAGTGTAAAAATGTGGTAAATAGAAGTACAAAATCAACCCTCTAAAAGACTGAGTGTGGCTGTGAATGACTAGCTTACGTGCATGCACGTAAAGTGACGAGGTGAGTCTTGGCAAGGGGAATTCCTCCTGGTAGCAGCAGGACATATGAAACCACAGCAGAGCAGTGACAGCGTCAGTGTAGGAATGAGGTGAGGAGTTTAAGCGTAAAGAGGAAGAGTATCACACACAAAATGCTGAAGGAAGTCAGCAGGCCAAGCAGCATCTATGGAAAAGAGCACAGTCGACATTTCGGGCCCAAAACCCTTCAGCAGGACTGGAGAGAAAAAGCTAAGGAGTAGATTTAAAAGGTGTCGGGAGGAGAGAGAGAAACACAAGGTGATAGGTGAAACCTGGAGGGGGAGGGATGAAGTAAAGAGCTGGGAAGTTGTTTGGTGAAAGAGACAGAAGCCATGGCAGAATGAATGGGGATGGGGGAGCACCAGAGATAAGGTGAGAGAGGGAGAAGGGGAAATGGGAAATGATGAAGGGGGGGTGGGCGGCATTACCAGAAGTTTGAGAAGTCAGGTAACCACAGGTAGCTATATGGGAATGGGAATGGGAAGTGGGTGACCACTGGGAGATTCCGCTCATTCCAGTGGACGGGGTGCAGCTGCTCGGTGATGCAGCTTCCCTATCTATCCCTGATAGGGATAGGGTTACTTATTAAAACGCCATCTCCTTCTCTCAATTCCTCCGTTGTCGCCACATCTGCTCTCAGGACGAGGCTTTTCATTCCAGAACGAAGGAGATGTCCTCCTTCTTCAAAGGAAGGGGCTTCCCTTCCTCCACCAGCAACGCTGCCCTCAACTACATCTCTTACATTTCACACACGCTTGCTCTTACCCCATCCTCCCACCACCCTACCAGGGGTAGGGTTCCTCTTGTGCTCACCTACTAGCCCACCAGCCTCTATGTCCAGCAATAATTTTCTGCCATCTCCAACGGGATCTCACCACCAAGCACATCTTTCCCTACCTCCTGTTACTGCTTTCCGCAGGGATCGCTCCCAGTGTGACTCCCTTGTCCATTCTTCCCTCCCCACTGATCTCCCTCCTGGCACTTACCCTTGCAAGTGGGACAAGTGCTACACCTGCCCCTACACCTCCTCCCTCACCACCATTCAGGGCCCCAAGCAGTCCTTCCAGGTGAGGCAACACTTCACCCGTGAGTCTGTTGGGGTCATCCACTGTGTTTGGTGCTCTCAGTGTGGCCTCCTATGTATCAGCGAGACCTGATGGAGATTGGGAGACCACTTCACCGAGCACTTACACTCTGTCTGCCAGAAGTTGCGGGATCTCCCAGTGGCCACCCATTTTAATTCCACTTCCCATTCCCATTCCAATATGTCCATCCATGGTCTCCTCTTCTGTCATGATGAGGCCACACTTTGGATAGAGGAACAACACCTTATATTCCGTCTGGGTAGCCTCCAACCTGATGGAATGAGCATTGATTTCTCAAACTTCTGGTAATGCCCCTCCAACTTCACCATTTCCCATCCCCTTTTCCCTCTCTCACCTTGTTTCCTTGCCCACCCATTGCCCATCTCCTCTCTCTGGTGCTCCTTCCCTCTTTTCTTCCTTCCATGATTTTCCATCTCTTTCACCAATCATCTTCCCAGCTCTTTACTTCATCCCTCCCCCTTCAGGTTTCACCTGTCACCTTGTGTTTCACTCTTCCATCCCCCCACCTTTCAAATCTACTCCTCAGCTTCCTCTCTCCGCTCCTGTACTCCTGGAGTACAGTCCACTCCACGCCAACTGAACTCTTTTCCACAGATGCTGCCCGTCCTGCTGAGTTCCTCCAGCATTTTGTGCGTGTTGCTCGATTTCCAGCATCTGCAGGTTTTCTCGTTTGTGAGGAGGCAGTGCAGGAACAGATTTATGGAAGGAATTCTAAAATGTAGCAACTGGATGACTGAAATTCAGTGACAGTGATCCACTAAATAATACACACCTTGATAATAACAATAGGTAGATAGCTCCTTTGTCCTTTTAGCTTCCTGATGTTTTGTTGCACAAGTATTTTACTGGTTGTCTGCACTCTTGTCTCTGAAACAGAATACAATGAGTTTCAAGCTCCGATTGAAAGACAGATTATGAGGTGTTGCTCCTCCAATCTCACCATGGCAGTAGGAATGGGAGTGGGACGTGGAATGAAAGCCGGCGGTCAGTGGGAGATCCCACGTTTTCTGGCGGACCGAGCATAGCTGCTAGGTGAATCTGTCTCCCCGATACACAGGAGGCCACACCGGGAGCACCTAATGCAGTAAATGATCCACACAGACTCACAGGTGAAGTGCCGCCTCACCTGGAAGGACTGTCAGGGGCCCTGAATGGTGGTGAGGGAGGAGGCGCAGGGGCAGATGTAGCAGTTGTTCCGCTTGCAAGGTGGTAGATCAGCAGGGAGGGATCCCTGTGGAAAGCAGAAAGTTGGGTAGGGGGTAGGCAAAGATGTGCTTGGTGTGGGATCCCGTCGGAGGTGGCAGAAAGTTGGGTAGGGGGTAGGCAAAGATGTGCTTGGTGTGGGATCCTGTCGGAGGTGGCAGAAAGTTGGGTAGGGGGTAGGCAAAGATGTGCTTGGTGTGGGATCCTGTCGGAGGTGGCAGAAACTTGGGTAGGGGGTAGGCAAAGATGTGCTTGGTGTGGGATCCCGTCGGAGGTGGCAGAAACTTGGGTAGGGGGTAGGCAAAGATGTCCTTGGTGTGGGATCCCGTCGGAGGTGGCAGAAGTTTCGGAGAATTACATGCCAGGTGCTGGGGTGGGAACAAATTGGCAAAAGCAACGCAAGCTCCTTTCCTCCTTCACACCCACATACACAGTCCTCCAATCCCAAGAACGGCCATCTCCAGCCTCCAGGTAAAAGTGAGAATGGAAGAATCCAGCTGGGAATGCAGGGGGAAGGACAAGTCGTGAGACGGCCAGGGAATGGGATGAGAGGTTGAACAACAGATGATGTACGGAGGTGGCAACGTGATCTTGGTGAAGGCCAGTCTGCGTGGCCATGGCACACTGCAGAGTCATGTACCACACCAAATCCACCAGCCTTCAACTCTTTATAGGAAAGATGCAGAGAAGATTTACCAGGATGCTGCATGGACTAGGTGGCATGTGTAATAAAGATAGGTTGAGTGAACTGGGGCTTTTCTCTTTCGAGCAGAGGTATCTTGATGGAGGTGTACAAGATAAGAGGCATTGACTGCGTGGATAGCCAGAGACTTTTTCACAGAGTGGAAATGGCTAATATGAGGGGCCATAATTTTAAGGTGATAGGAAGTGATTTAAGGTGATTTTAAGGTGGGGGAAATGTCAGAAGTAAGTTCTTTACACGAAGAAGGGTGGGTGCGTGGAACTCCCTGCCAGGGAGTGGTAGAGGCAGATTCTCTAGGGGCATTTGAGAAACTCTTAGATAGAGACATGGATGATAGAAAAGACTATATTAAATATGAAAAAGTTAAGAATAGGGTTATGAAGGTGAAATGGATATAGATTGATCTTAGAGTCGGCTAAAAGGTCGGCACAACATTGTAGGTTGTGGCCTGTGCTGTTCTTTGTTTATAGAACAGAACAGTTCAGTGCAGGACCACCCCATGGTCTTGTATTGAACCAATTAAATTAGTAATAAAATGGCCAATTAAACTAACCCCCCCCCCACCGACCTGCACAATATCTGTGTCCTATAGAACACTGTGGTCATATGTCTGCCAACAAATTTTGGAACTGGAAACAACATTTTTGAACAAAAATTTGGTCTTTATCTACTTTGTTAGGTGGTCAGTCAGATTTTTCCGATCTTCCTGTCTCCACTCCTCATGTGGCACCGCATTGCTGCTTGTAGAATTGCTGCCTCATTGTTCCAGTGATCGGGGTTCAATACGGAGCTCAGCTGCTGTTACCCCAGTTGCTCTGCATTCCTCCCACTGTCCTCTGGACTCTGAAAACTCACACTCGGCCCTCAATCATACTTCGTTCATTCGTGCACAGACAACTACGTGGCCCCTGTCACCACCTTGTTCCGAAATCTAAACAAAGAAAAGCCGTCTTTTCACAGAACTTGACGAGCTGGATACAGATCTTGACTAATTGGTAACCCTGTGTACGTTCAAATTCACTATTTGCATAATCAATCACCAATCACACTCCGATAATACAGGTATTAATAGACAATAGAATCGCCACATTAAAGGCCAATATTACTTCAGAATTATAAGGGGAAGTGACCAGAATCAGAAGCAAGTTTAATATCGCCAACATATGTCATGAAATTTGTTGCTTTGCAGTAGTACCGCATTGCAATGCATAATAATAAAAAACATAAATTACAATAAGTTTATATAAAAATTAATTAAATAACTAGAGAGGGATAAAATAGTGAGCAGTGGTCCTGGGTTCACTGATGGCGGAGGGGAAGAATCTGTTCCTGAAATATTGAGTGAGTGTCTTCAGGCTCCTGTACCTCCTCCTTGCTGGCAGCAATGAGAAGACTCAAAATTCGGGTGTTGAGCACCATCAATGGCAGATGCTACCTTTCTGATTTGGTGAGGGGTGGGTGGTGGACACCTACCTTGTCAGTTTGGACCAGAAAAAATGCCTTCATAAGATATAAGTCATAAGACGCAGGAGCAGAATTCGGCCATTTGGCCCATCGAGTCTGCTCTTCCATTCCATTATGGCTGATTTATTGTCCCTCTCAACCCCATTCTTCTGCCTTCTCCTCATAACCTTTGACACCTTAACTAATCAATAACCTATCAACCTCTACTCTAAATATACCCAATGACTTGGCCTCCACAGCCGTCTGTAACAATGAATTCTACAGATGCACTACCCACTGACTGAAAAAAACCCCTCCTCATCTCTGTTCCAAATGGACATCCCTCTATTCTGAGGCTGTGCCCTCTGGTCCTAGACTACCCCACTATAGGAAACATTCTCTCCGCATCCACTCTATCTAGGCCTTTCAACGTTCAATAGCTTTCAATGAGATCTTCCCTAATTCTTCTAAAGTCCAAGGAGTACAGGCCCAGAGACCTCAAAACTCCTCATACGTTAACCCTTTCTTTCCTGAAATAATCTTGTAAACCTCCTCCGGACCCACTTCAATGCCAGCATATCTTTTCTTAGATAAGGGGTCCAAAACTGCTCACAATACTCTATGCATGGTCTGACCAGAGCCTTATAAAGCCTCAGCATCACACCCTTGCTCTTATATTCGACTGCTCTCAAAATGAATGCTAACATTGCATTTGCCAACCTCACCATCAACCTGCAAGTTAACCTTTAGAAATCCTGCACAAAGACTCCCAAATACCTTTTGCCTCTGATTTTTGAGTTTTCTCCTCATTTAGAAAACATCTACATCTTTATTCCTTTAACCAAAGTGCACAAGCATACACTTCCTAGCACTATATTCCCACTGCCACTGCCTTGGTCATTCTCCTAATCTGTCTCAATCTTCTGCAGACTCCCTGCTTCCTCAACACTTCCTGTCTCTCCACCTATCTTTGTACCATCTGCAACCTTTGCCACAAAACAATCAATTCAGTCATCCAGATCATGAACACGTAATGTGAAAAGAAGCGGTCCCAACACTAAATTCTGTGGAACATCACTAATCAGCTGCAACCTACCACAAAAGGCCTCCTTTATTCCCACTCTGGGTCTCCTGACAGTTAGCCAATGCTAAATCCACGCTAAATCTTTCCTGTGATACCATGGGCTCTATGTTTGTTTAGCAACCTCATGTGCGGCACCTTATCAAAAGCCTTTGGAAAATCTAAGAAAAACTCTCCTACGCCTATCCTGCCTGTTGCTTCCTCAACAGATTCCTTTTTTTAACCTTCCACTTAAAGACAAAACAGTTTCTTTCTCCCTAAGGAAATCATGTTCTGACTTTGGCCTATTACTCATGCACTTCCAAGTACCCCAAAACCTCATCCTTAATAATGGACTCCAGCACCTTTGCAATAATTGAAGTCGGGCTAACCAGCCTACAATTTCCTTTCTTTTGCCTCTCTCACTTCTTAAAGATCTTCATCCTTCAACAAGATATTACACGTACCTGACCGACGTGCTCCCCAAAATCAGGAACTGGATCCAGCTGCTCAACACAGACATCTGTGGTGCAGTCCAAATCAATGGGTGGAAAGCAGATAGCTTCATTAAGTCTGAAGTCAGGCAGGACTGCCCACCCTGCCCTGTCTTGGTTGTGTGGTGTATAGAACCCTTCACCAAAACCATTAGGAACAATGAGAGGCAATGTTGCCGGACAGTGGAGGGACCAAGTGGAACTATCCATGGACATGGGAGATGTTACAGTATTCTGCTTGGATCTGAGGTCAGTTCACAGGTTGTCCATGTCTGTGACCAGTTTGAGTTGGCATCAGGGGCGAGGGTTAACTGCACAAAGAGCAAAGCCATGCTCTTCAGCAACTGGCCTGACAGTGTCCCCTTTCCCCTTCACCATCAGGCCCGCAGGGGCTGAGGCATGCAACAAGAACTTGCTGGAGCGGATTGGGAAAGTAAGAAGGAAATTGGGACCGCGGAGAGGACGTGCCCTTCCGGATAACTGGGAAGAAGCTGGTCATCAGGTGTAAGGTGCTCTCAGGCCTACTGTACTTGGCGTAGTGTGGCTCACCCCCTGCTCCTCCAAACTGGAAAACTCCCAAGCCATCTTTAGGTTCAGCTGGGGATCCAAGATGGAGCAAGTCAGGCAGGTCACAGTCCATAAGTCCCTGAACAACAGGGGCAAAAACACAAAATTCACCGTCACCCTGATGACCACCATCAATCTGCAATCTGCTGAGGGCCAGATCAGTGGGATTCAGGTCAGGTGACAACGTAAGATACAAGAGGTCCAGGTCAGCTCTCCGGAAAGCCATCTCACATGTGAAGTGACAACTCCGGACCAAGTTTGAATCCCTGAAGGATGCTCAACAACCATGGCTGGGCTTGAATGCTGTCACCTCTTACAAAGTGAAATCAGGTGACATAGGTGAAAACAAGGCTTCGCTCCCAGGTGAGTTCAATGCTTTTTATGTCCGCTTTGAATGTTAAAGCATGGAGGCAGCTTCACGACTCCTACTGTCCCTGACAATCCTGAGATTTCAGTCTGAGGCTGATGTGAGAGCATCATTCAGGAGGGTAAACCCACGGAAAGCATACAGCACAGACGGGGTACTTGGCCAGGTAAGCATACAGCACAGACAGGGTACTTGGCCAGGTAAGCATACAGCACAGACAGGGTACTTGGCCAGGTAAGCAGACAGCACAGACAGGGTACTTGGCCAGGTAAGCAGACAGCACAGACAGGGTACTTGGCCAGGTACTTAAGACCTGTGCCAATCAACTGGCTGGACTATTCACTGATATCTTTAACCTCTTGCTTCAGCAGTCTAAGATGCCCACTTGTGTCAAGCAGGCTTCAACTCTGCTGGTGCCTAAGAAGAACATGGTAACCTGCCTCAATGACTACTGTCCAGTAGCACTTTCATACACCATGATGAAGCGTTTTGAGAGGCTGCTGATGAAACATATCATCTCCCACCTGAGAAGCAACCTAGATCTGCTCCAATTTGCCTACCATCTCAACATGTCCACAGCAGCTGCCATTTCATTGACTCTTCACTCAACCTTGGAACATCTGGACAGTGGTGATGTATGTATACATCAGGGTGCTCTTTACCAACTACAGTGTGACTTTCAATACCATCATCCCCTAAAAGCTAATCAATAAACTTCAACACCTTGGCCTCAATGCCCCTTTGTGCAATTGGATCCTCCGCTTCCTTACTTGCAGACCCCAGTCAGCTTGGATTGGCAACAACATCTCCTCCACAATCTCCATCAGCACAGGTGCATCGCAAGGCTGTGTGCTAGCCCCTTGCTCTACTCGCTTCATAATTAGGATTGTGAGGCTAAGCACAGCTCCAGTCCCATAGTTAAGTTTGCTGATGACTCCACTGTCATTGGCCAAATCAAAGGTGGTGATGAATCAGCATATCGGAGGGAGATTGAAAATCTGGCTGAGTAGCGCCATAACAACAACCTCTCACTCAATGTCAGCAAGACAAAGCAGCTGATCATTGACTTCAGGAGGAGGAAACGGGAGGTTTAAGAGCCAATCCTCATCGAGGGATTTGAGAGGGAGAGGGTCAGCGTTTAAATTCCTCGGGGTTATCACTTAAGAGCTGGTCCCAACATGTAAGTGCAAATACAAAGGAAGCGTGGCAGCGCCTCTACTTCCTTAGGAGTTTGCAAAGATTTGGCATGACATCTAAACTTCTCTAGATGAGGGGTGGAGAGTATATTGACTGGTTGTATCACGGCCTGGTATGGAAACACTAATGTCCTTGAATGAAAAAACCTACGAAGAGTCGTGGATGCAGCCCATTCGATCCGGGATAAAGCCCTCCACCCCATTGAGCACGTCTACCCAGAGTGCCGTCACAGGAAAGTAGCATCCCTCATCAAGGACCCCTACAACCCAGGCCATGCTCTTTTCTCATTTCTGCCATCAGGAGGAAGTTACAGGAGCCTCAGGATTCACACCACCACCTTCTGGAACAGTTACTACCCCTCTACCATCAGGCTCTTGAACCAGAGGGGATAACTTCACTCAACTTCGCTCACGCCAAAACTAAACTGTTCCCTCAATCTGTGGGCAAGAATGTGGGCAGATGCTGGAAATCCGAGCAACACACACAAAATGCTGGAGGAACTCAGCAGGTCAGGCAGCATCTGTGGAAAAAAGTAAACAGTTGACGTTTCAGGCCGAGACCCTTCATCAGGATTGATCAGCCCAAAATTCAACTGTTGACTCTTTTCCACAGATGCTGCCTGACCTGCTGAGCTCCTCCAGCATTTTGTGTGTGTTGCCCACAATCTATGGACTCTCCATCTCATGTTCTTGATATTTATTGCTTATTTATTTTTTCTCTTTTGTATTTGCAGTTTGTTGTCTCGTGCACACTGGTTGTACGTCCATCCTGTTGGGTCGGTCCTTTGTGTTATTATGTGTGTGCATAATAAGTAACTCCAGTTCCCAGTGCCCGATACAAGCAGTTCACCCGGAACCAGAAGTGACACCGATGAGCTAGTCACACACACTCAGTGTTGAGCTGAAGCTGTTCTGGAAATAAGATGTTCTACCATTTACCCACACGAAGTTTGCCTTCATTAAGGACAAACATAACATGATGTCAGAGGTCTAAACACGGAAAGCAAATTAATACCACGCTCGACTGAGGAAAAGACTGCCTGAGCACAGAAGGCGCTAGCAGAGAGTGAAGTCGGTTGGCCAGTGAGGCAAGAGAGCATGTTGTGTCCCGAAGTTTACCAAGAAGTTCAGCTGAGAGGCCAAGAATTCCCGTCATGGATGATCTAAGTCCCCTCACACCTATGGAGTTTACCAGTAATTTAACAGATAACCGGAAACACTTCAAACAGCGACAGTACTTAGAGGCTAGCGAAGCTGCAGGGGCTGATGAGAAATTGAAAGCATCAATTTTTCTACATGTAATTGACGAAGATGCTTTGGACATCTATAACAGTTTTTAAATTACTGAGATAGCTTCTAAATTGGACACCTTGATGACAAAATTTGAAGAGTATTTTGTCCCCAAAACATCACATTTGAGAGTGATAATTTTTCTTCCCTGTGATCAGAAACAAGGGGTCAGCTTTGACCAATATTTAGCTGAGCATAACACACTGAGTCCTGCGAGTTTAGAGATTTGAGAGGCTCGCTAGTCTGACACAAAGTGGTTTGTGGAAACCCCAATAATGGGCTCAAAAGAAAGATTGCTTTGTGAAAAAAGTTTGACACTGGACAAAGCTGAGGATATGTGCAGGGCAGTAGAGACCACACAAACTCAAGCTAAGAAGCTGCACAGGGTAGACACAACAGTGCATGCTGTGAAAACAGAGGAGCAGAGGCCAAGACATTTCACAAATCAACAGCAAAGCAAAAAGGAAGGCTCAAACAGCAAACATGGAGATAATCACAATCCAAAATCATATCCTGCTTATGGAAAGTCCTGCAACTTTTGTGGAAAGAAGAGTCATTTTGCCAAGTGCTGCAAAGCTGGAGCTTCCAAGAAAATGGTGCACATGTTGCTGACAAAATGGAGGAATTCTTTGTGGATTCTCTGCAGACAACTGGTGCTGGTAAAACAGGATGGATTGTTCCAGTGACTGTGAATGAGACGGTAATTCCATTCAAGCTTGACACCGGAGCCCTGGTGATTCTGTTATCCATAGATGATTACAAGACTCTCACAGTAAAGAGCAAGACAGGCTACACTGGAGAGACCATTCTGGTAAAAGGGGGCATCTGCAGCCACAGCTACTGATTGTAGAAAAGAAATTACAGCCAATATCAGGTCTGAGTGCATGTGAAAAGCTCAACTTGGTGAAAAGAGTCTTCATAGTGATGGCACAGACCAAATATGACAATAGACAATAGACAATAGGTGCAGAAGTAGACCATTCGGCCCCTCGAGTCTGCACCGCCATTCTGAGATCATGGCTGATCATTCACTATCAATACCCAGTCCCTGCCTTGTCCCCATATCCCTTGATTCCCCTATCCATCAGATATCTATCTAGCTCCTTCTTGAAAGCATCCAGAGAATTGGCCTCCACCGTCTTCCGAGGCAGTGCATTCCACAACTCCACAACTCTCTGGGAGAAGAAGCTCTTCCTCAACTCTGTTTTAAATAACTGACCTCTTATTCTCAATCCATGCCCTCTGGTACTGGACTCTCCCAACATCTGGAACATATTTCCTGCCTCAATCCTATCAAATCCTTTCATTATCTTAAACGTTTCAATCAGATCCCCTCTCAATCTCCTCAATTCCAGCGTGTACAAGCCCAATCTCTCCAATCTCTCTGCGTAAGACAGCCCTGCCATCCCAGGAATCAACCTAGTGAATCTACGCTGCACTTCCTCAATTGCCAGAATGTCCTTCCTTAAACCTGGAGACCAAAACTGTACACAATATTCCAGGTGTGGTCTCACCAGGGCCCTGTACAAATGCAAAAGGACATCCTTGCTCTTGTACTCAATTCCCCTTGTAACAAAGGCCAACATTCCATTTGCCCTCTTCACTGCCTGTTGCACTTGCTCATTCACCTTCATTGACTGGTGAACTAGGACTCCTAGGTCTCTTTGCATTTCTCCCTTACCTAACTCTACACCGTTCAGACAATACTCTGCCCTCTTGTTCCTGCTTCCAAAGTGGATAACTTCACATTTATTCACATTGAATGACATCTGCCAAGTATCTGCCCACTCACCCAGCCTATCCAAGTCTCCCTGTATTCTCCTAACGTCCTCTTCGCACGTCACACTGCCACCCAGTTTAGTATCATCAGCAAACTTGCTGATATAGTTTTCAATGCCCTCATCTAAATCATTGACATAAATCGTAAAGAGCTGATGACCCAATACAGAGCCCTGTGGTACCCCACTAGTCACCTCCAGCCAGTCCGAGAAACACCCATTCACTGCTACCCTTTGCTTTCTATCTGTCAACCAGTTTTCTATCCATGTTGAAACCCTGCCCCCAATGCCATGAGCTCTGATTTTACTCACCAATCTCCTATGTGGCACCTTATCGAATGCCTTCTGAAAATCTAGGTACACTACATCCACTGGCTTACCCTCATCCTTGTTACACCCTCAAAAAACTCCAACAGATTAGTCAAGCATGATTTGCCCTTGGTAAATCCATGCTGGCTCGGCCTAATCCTATTTCTGCCATCAAGATATGCCACTATTTCGTCCTTAATAATGGACTCAAGCATCTTCCCCACGACTGACGTTAGGCTAGTTCTCCGTTTTCTCCTTCCCTCCCTTCTTGAAAAGTGGGATAACATTAGCCACTCTCCAATCTTCAGGAACTGATCCTGAATCTAAGGAACATTGGAAAATGATTACCAATGCATCCACAATTTCCTGAGCCACCTCTTTTAGAACCCTCGGATGCAGACCATCTGGACCCGGGGATTTATTAGCCTTCAGTCCTACCAGTCTACTCATCACAGTTTCTTTCCTAATGTCAATCTGTCTCAATTCCTCTGATATCTTATGACCCTGGCCCATCCATACATCTGGGAGATTGCTTGTGTCCTCCCTGGTGAAGACAGATCTAAAGTATGCATTAAATTCTGTTGCCATTTCCCTGTTTCCCATAACAATTTCTCCCAATTCATTCTTCAAGGGGCCAACATTGTTCTTAACTATCTTCTTTCTCTTCACATAGCTAAAAAAGCTTTTGCTATCCCCTTTTATATTCCTGGCTAGACTGAGCTCATACCTGATTTTTTCTCTCCGTATTGCTTTTTTAGTTAAGATCTGCTGTTCCTTAAAACTTTCCCAATCATCTGTATTCCCACTCATCTTAGCCCTGTCATACTTCTTTTTCTTTAATGCTATACAATCTCTGACTTCCTTTGTCAACCACTGTGTCCCCTTCCCCCTCTTTGAATCCTTCCTTCTCATTGGAATGAACTGCTTTTGCATCTTTTGTATTATGCCCAAGAATATCTGCACTGCTGATCCACTGTCTTTCCTGCCAGGGCATCCGCCCATTTAACTTTGGCCAGCTCTTCCCTCATGGCTCCGTAGTCTCCTTTATTTAATTGCAACACTGACACCTCTGATCTGCCCTTATCCCTCTCAACTTGTAGATAAAAACTTATCATGTTATGATCACTACTTCCTAATGGCTCCTTTACTTCAAGATCACTTATCAATTCCTGTTCATTACACATCACCAAGTCCAAAATAGCCTCGTTCCTGGTTAGCTCAAGCACAAGCTGTTCCAAAAATACATCCCTTAGACACTCCACAAACTCCCTATCCTGGAGTCCAGCACCTACCTGATTCTCCCAGTTCACCTGCATGTTGAAATCTCCCATAACGACTGCATTACCTTTAGCACATGCCAATGTTAACTCCCTAATCAATTTGTACCCAATATCCACGCTACTGTTTGGGGGCCTGGACACAACACCCATTAGGGTCTTTTTACCCTTACTGTTCCTCAGCTCAATCCACACAGACTCTACTTCCCCTGTTCCCAAGTCACCTCTTGCTAAGGACTGAATCTCATTCCTCACCAACAGGGCCACCCCACCCCCTCTTCCCATATTTCTGTCTCTACGATAGCACATATACCCTGGTACACTCAATTCCCAGGCCTGATCCCCTTGCAGCCATGTCTCTTGACCACACAACACTCATGAAGAGTACACAGGGGTTTGGATGCTTAGCTGGTGTACACTAAATTCATGTGGATGAGGCGGTAGCTCCTGTTGGCATGCACGTAGGGAAGTTCAGACAAACTTAAGGAAGAACTATAATGTATGGAATGGATGAATGTCAAACAGAAAATTGAAGGGCCAACAGATATTGTGATCTCTGATCATTGTGCAAAAGAAAACATAGTATTGTAGATATGTCTAGACCCAAGAATCTCAATAAGGCCATCAAGAGAGCATGTTAAATTGCCAACACGTGACCAAGAGATGAATGCTGATATACAGGTCTATGTTGACATGATTGTTGCCTCCATTTCTGTATCTCCCAATGGAACAGAGAAGATTAGGGCAGCAGCAGTGTCAGATGAAACAATGGAAGTACTCAAAGAGACAATAGAGAAAGGATGGCCAGCAACTAAGAACGAATGTCCAATGTGGATTCAAGACTATTGGGCATGCAGAGCTGAACTGGCAGTAGCAAAAGATATGGTCTTCAAAGGGAACAGGTTTGTGATTCATGTGTCATTACGCAAAGGAATGCACTAGAACATGCATAAAGGACATCTTGATGAGGAAAAATGCAAACGTTGAGCTCGTGAAGTGATGTACTGGCCAGACGTCAGCCAGAAACATGGGAAGCATGCCTGCTGGGTCAACGCATGCACACTAGCCTTCCAGTGCACCAAAACCTGTTGACACCTAAAGGAGCAAACAAAGTGAAATTGGCTAAAGAGAAACAGAAACAGTATCACAACAAGGCTGCAAAAAGCCTACCAGTCCTGAAGCCCGGAGGTCAAGTGCGGATGTGAGATCACGATTCTGGCACTGGTCCATGCACCACATTCCTACCAGATCCAGACGCCTCTGAGAGGAAACTGCGTAGATCCACGACCATCAGTTCCAGTCCATGACTGTGACCCATCACCTGTCAGTACACCACAGGGGCCAGCAGAGGTAAAAAATAAGCATGTTGATTGGAGTTCTCAGAAAGACACAAATATTAATGTGTCAAACGCAGGCAATACACCTGTGGAAACAAAAAGGATCATTAAAGCACCACAGAGACTGATCGAAAGTTGTTGCATGAATAGGGGACTTTATTAATATGAGCATGATAAAGACCTTCAGTTTCCAGTGGGCAACGGGAGTGGTTCAGCCGGAACTGGAAGTGACAATGGTGAGCTAGATCCATCCTGTAAATGAAATGTGCTACCATTTACCCAGGCTAAGTTTGTCTTCATTAGGAAGAAACATAACATCCTTCATTGATTCTATTGTGCTTCTTGGAGTTACTGTAAATGCCCGCAAGAAAATGAATCTCAGGGTTGTATGTGACATATATATATATATATATTTATATACACTTTGATAATAAATTTACTTTGGTTTTTGAAACTTTGTGTGTAGCTGCATCAGGCTGTATGTGCAATCTAAGTATGTGGGCACCAAGTTTCACTACATGCCAAGGTTCTTTCTGACCCCAGTGTTGTGAAGGATGGGTCTGGCCCCACTGCTGAGCAATGTCCCAGTCAACTGGACAGTGTTGGACTACCTGTCCTTCATGGAAAAGCTCTTCCAGATCAACACCTTTGACCACAGGCCCATCAGCACAGGACATCCAGCAGACACTGCAGGAGAACAGTGGGGTGGTTTCCTGAGCAGACTGTCCAGACCATCTGGCAGAATGCCACATCACCAGACCTCACCAATGGGCACCAAGACCTTGACTGGCAGGCAGTGAGAGAGGCCCTTCCAGTCATGTCCTTCCTGAATGCCTGGAGTATCACTCCCTCTGCACACAGCCTGCAGGATGGCTGCAGTAAAGAGGCGGTTGCTAACTTCTTTGCAGACTGTGGAGAAAGATGCAAGGGTTTGTGCCATGGTTAATCCCGGACTTTCTGATCTACAGGCTGTTCCCAGGGATACACAGAGACGGAATACACTGGCAAATCGTCAGTGGAGAAAGATGTCCTTTGATTTGCCCAGAACCTGTTGGTCTGCTAACACTTCAAGCTACTGGAATATATACTGAGGGACACAACTGAAGTTTGGTGCAGCCACCAAAAGGGGTCAGTGGGGAAGGACCACAGCATAGGGGCAGGGTTGGGTGAGGAAGCCCCTCAAGTGTACCACCCCAGGGGGTCACTTGAGTGGCAGCAGTCCTATTGCCTTTAAGTAATGTAATACATTGACTATGAATACAGGAGGAAAGGGGAGTGCATACTTTATTCCTGTAAATTGTTTTATTATGAATGAAATTTATTTTGATATAAAAAACCCTTGCCTAAGACGACATCCACACCACATCCCAAAGGCATGCGGGTTGGCAGGCCAACTGACCCCTGTAAATTCTCCCTAGTGTGTAGGTGATGTGTAGAACCAGAGGAAGGATAGGGAATCTGGAGAAAACTGAGGAAAAATTTGGAAAAATTAAGTGGGTTTATTATGGGATTGGAGTGGTCAGCAGGCTGAAGGATCTGTTCTTGTGCAGTGCATCTCTCCAAATATCTACCACTTCCAACAAGCACCTGTCTCAACGTCCCCTTACATGACATCAGATTTCCTCTGTATCTCTCCCAAGGTGTACCCAGGGACATGGTGGCACATTAAAATCTCTTCATACAAAGCTCTTCATTGTATGTGGAATTTACTCACATGTGACACAATGACAGAATACAAAAGACCATTCAGCCCACTGAACTTCTGCTAACCTTCTAACTCGTCCCATGTTACACCCCACCACCCCTACCATGCCTCCTTAACCTCACAAATTTCCCCATTCTGAGTTTTTACCTACAGCTGACCAGCACAAGCCTAGCTCTACCTCAGCAATGGAACACTACGGGACTCCTCTTGCACGGCCATGGTCTTGTCTCTGACTGGTTATTTTTTGCTTTAAGGTCTTGTTTTCACACGGTCTCTTTTTAATCTCTCATCACTGTCTTATGTAATTTGTATATAGTTTATAGTCTGTGCATTGCCTCAACTACCTGTCTATTATGGCGTGGCAACCAAATTTTTCATACTACCTGTACCTTGCCAAGATTGTGCACATCATGAAAAACTCAACTTGATATACCTAATGACTTTGAAAGGCATTTTTAAAATCTCCTTCCCATAAACAGCACCCTCTAGATCAGAACCATTCATCACATAGAAATAATTTGCCTCATATCACCTCTGATTATCTTGCCATTCACCTTACATCTGTGTTTTCTAACACTGTGTTTTCTTTATTTTATTTCTTCTTTGCCAAAATCATTCAAGGTGTCATCTCCCACCATGGCAACATTGTTTTCTCTGAGGCAGCCACAGTTTCTGTCATCTCACTGCGATGTTTGTCCCTGGGTTCCTCCTTGTGGTCTTCCAAAGGCTTCACATCCTCCTTAAAGTGTGGCATCAAAATTAATCACAGCACTTTTTACCTAGCTTCCTTCCCTTTGTACTATGTGCCCCTGCTCTAAATTCAAAGGATTTTGTTTGTTATTCCTCTCCCTGCCTTGTCACAGGTCTGGCAGCAACCTTTGCAATTTGTTTAGCATTGTCTGTTTTTTTTTACGAGGCCGAGTTGCTAGCTCAATGCTCGAGCCAGCACGGATGGAAGCGGGAAAGGAGCCATCCGGATTTGAACCTGCGACCACTCGCCTCAAAGTCCATTGTGGATACCACTACACCACTGGCTGGCTAAATGCAGAGAATCCTTGCACCTATTTATCAACTTGCCCTGTGACATCAGACAATTAAATGTCTTAATCTCGATGTAATCTTAAGTATTTGCACACTTTATAATCTCACTTGTGCATCTTTAGAAGCATGTTACATTAAAAAAGGAATTCCTTTCAAATCTTTTTGAAATTTATTCCCATTGAAATCCCAGCTCATATGGACAGAGGGAAAGGGGGTGTGTTGAAATATTTATAGCAGTGTAAGTTGTTGTTTCCTTATGGTGTTTTGCCTTGCTTTTTTTTCAGCAGTTGTCATAGTGATGGTGTCGGGACCTAAATGTGTACTGGGTGGAATTTGACAATTGCCTCAAGCTGAAATTTATTTCCTTGCCACTCTCAGGTAATATGTCAAATAATCCTGAATTGTATCCAAAAAAAGCGAACAAAAAGAACATTGCAGATGCTGGAAATCTGAAATAAAAACAGAAATGTAACTCAGCAGGTCAGGTGGCCTTTAAGGATAGCTGACATTACCATAAAACAAATAAGCAGAGTTAGCCTATTGAGCTCATCAAGTCTGTCCACATTGTTTGATTTACTGTACCCTTCAAATCCATTCTCCTGCCTTCTCCACATAACCTTTGGTACTCTTACTAATCACGAAGCTATCAACCTCCGCTTTTAGTAGACCCAGTGACTTGGCCTTCACAACTGTCTGTAGCAATGACTTCCACAGACTCACCTCCTTCTGGCCCGAGAAATACCTTCTCACCCCGATTCTCAAGGGACGTCCTTGTATTCTGAGGCTACGCTTACTGGTCCACGGGGGAAACATTCTCTCCACATCCACTCTTTCTTGGCCTTTCAAAATTCAATAGGTTTTATTGCGATCCCCACCCCTTATTCTTTTAAACTCCAGTGAGTACAGGGCCAGAATCTCAAATGTCCCTCCTAAGTTAACCCTTTCATTCACAGGATCGCTCTCGTAAACCCTCTTGGGACCCTCTCCAATGCCAGCACATCCTTTCCGTGATAAGAGACCTAAAGCTGCTCACAATACA
This sequence comes from Hypanus sabinus, assembly GCF_030144855.1. Taxonomy (NCBI): domain Eukaryota; kingdom Metazoa; phylum Chordata; class Chondrichthyes; order Myliobatiformes; family Dasyatidae; genus Hypanus; species Hypanus sabinus. The sequence continues at coordinate 89,452,680 of NC_082717.1, read as the reverse complement.
CCAAGACCAATGCCTTATAAAGCCCCAAGGGGTGTCAATGATCAATCAAATGTATTGATTACACGTCAACAACATTTCCTCACACTTGGAAGGAACATAAGAATTAGGAGCAGGAGTAGGCCATTTGGTGAGCTGCAGGGAAGGAGAAGTTGTGGACAGAACAAAGAGAATGCCCCAATGCAAGGTCATTCTCTTATACTATTAAACTGTGTCTCGATGAAGGTCTATTACTTGCACCTGCCAGCTAGTACACCTTCCCCTCGCCCACCACCCTATTTGGGCTCCTTCCACCGTCCTCTCCTGTCCTTGGCAGGATAGGAGGACATCCCTTTAGAACAGAGATGAGGAGCCTGAATCTGTGGAATTCATTGCCACAGGCCTGTGGAGGCCGAGTCATTGGGTGTATTTAAAGTGGAGGTTGATAGGTTCTTGATTTGTAAGGGTGTCAGACGTTACGGGGAGAAGGCGGGAGAGGGGTTGAGAGGAAGAATAAATCTGCCATGATGGAATGGCAGAGCAGACTAATGGCTGAATAGTCTAATTCTGCTCCTATGACCTGTGGTCTTACGGTTTAAATTGAGGGTATAATATTGTGTAAAATGGTGTAGAATGAAGGTATAATTGAGACCAGAGTACTGAAGACCACTATCTTCCTGTAAAAGTATTGCGGTACAATCAATGTTAATTTAAGTTTATGTGATTGAAGGTCGTGAAGACAAAGCTCATTGACTGTCCGCTGGGTACGTATCCCAGTGACAATAAATTTGAACCTGTGATCCTTCGGACAGTGAAACACTCCCTCGGCGCCACATCCCGCGTCTCCGAAGTGGGTCGAAAGCCCTTCGTAGCGTCCACAGGGCGCCGCGTCCGTGCTGTGGTTCCTGCCGCCCTGGAGTGTGCGGGGGCGGAGGGAGGGAGGCGGAGAGAGATCAGATGTAGCAGCCGGAGTGAGACTGCGAGACAGAGAGAGAGGGTAGAGGGAAGAGAGAAAGAAAGAGAAAGCCGCCCCCCCCCCCCACGTCCGGTCTGAAGGCAGGAAGGAGTGACCGACCTGGGTATCGGGGCGGCTCGGACGATGGGCAGCCGCGGCTGGAGCAGTATGGCCAGCCTGGCGCTGAGCGTCGGCGCGCTTCTGCTGCTCACAACCGCGATCTTCACCGACCACTGGTACGGCACGGACACCCGCCGGCATCGGCAGAGCTGCGGCGGTCCGGGGCAGCGGCGGCTGATGCCCATGTCGAGCCTGCCGCTGCGGGAAGCCCCCGAACCGCTGCCCCCGGGAGTCCCGGACTCGCCCACCGCCTGGCGCTCCGTGCTGAGACTGGGGGTCCTGGAGTCGGACTGTGCGCGCCCGCTCTTCGCCACCCACACCGGGCTGTGGAGGAAATGTTATTACCTGGGCGTGGACCCCGATATCGATCATCTCGTCTCCAGAGGTAAGGACCTCGCCCCCCTCCCCGCCGCCATCCCAATCCGGCATTGGGATGCCGCTCCCAGATCGGGTTTCATTGCAGACCGGTCCGGCCGCGAGTACCGGGGCTGTGGCAAAATCGGGCATTCGCCAGGTAGACACCAGCCGGATCGGGAGCTCCCGGCCGGTGTGGCTCGAACGCGCGGGTTTTGTTGTACAAGGAAGAATTGTAATTACGTGCACACTTTGACTAATAGTGTTGGTCCATGATTGGGAACTCCTGTCAGGACTTCACAATCTTATAAACACAGCCATGGTGTGCGATACACAACGTAGCGGAGATACATTGCGTTGCTTAACGAAAGCTTTTCAATTGAAGATAACGGTTGCTATCAACGGCTCTGAAAGGAAAAGGCCAACTAATTATTTTGCTCATTTACTCTTTTCTTTGTGGGGATCTCGGGCTTTGCGTTTCTTTTTATCCTCCAAAAGATAGGGGTGAGCTGCTTTCTTGACTCCCCGCTGTCTTTCCGGAGAATGGGCTCCCGTGGGGCTGCTCAATGTCGGGATTTAGACCCGGCCGCGGTGAGGGGCCGCGATTTACTTGGGATCGGTGGGGAACCTGCGGGTGGTGGTTCTCCCGAGACGCCGGCTGGGGTTCGGCCTTTGTGGCGGCGGGCTCGGGGCAACTAACTCCAGTCTTTCTTGTGGATGACTAGATTGCAGCTAGATCGGGCTTGGACCTCCGGCAAGGCGACCGGGGGTTTCATGATCTCTGCGCCCGTGGGGGAGGCAACGAGAGGGGAACCATCAACTGGGCTGCCTTAGAGCATTGAACAGTACAGCCCAAGAACAACCCCCACAATCAAATGGACAACCTAACTAATCCCCTCTGCCCGCACAATGTCCTTGTGCTTCCATTTTCCTCACATTCGTGTGTCTGTCTAACTGCTAATGTGTCTGTCTCTACCACCATCCCAGGCACCAACCACTCTGTAAAAAAGCTTGCCCCTCATATCTCCTGTGAAATTACCCCTTCACACCTGAAATGAGGGGCCCCCTGGTATTAGACATTTCAACGCTCTGGAAAAGGTGTGTCAATTTTCATGAGTGTTAAAACATAGAACATTACAACACTTCGAACTTTAAACCTACTCCAAGATCAATCTAGCCCTTCCCTCCTACACAGCCTCCATTTTTCTATCATCCATGTGCCTGTCTAAGAGTGTCTCAAATGCCCCTAATATGTCTGCCTTGACCACCATCCTGGGCAGGGTGTTCCACACGCCAACCACTATCTATGTAAATAAATTACCTCTGACAACTCCTACTATACACTCCTCCAATCATCTTAAAAGTCCTGACAAAGGGTCTCGGCCCGAAACATCGACAGTGCTTCTTCCTATAGATGCTGCCTGGCCTGCTGTGTTCCACCAGCATTTTGTGTGTGTTATCTTAAAATTATGTCCCCTCGTATTGGCCATTTCCACTTTGGGAAAAAGGTTGTTCACTTGATCTACATCTCTTATCATCCTGTACACTTTCATCAAGTCACCTCTCATCTACCTTCTCTCCAAAGAGAAAAACCCTAACTTGCTCAACCAATCCTCATAAAACATGGTCTCTAATCCAGTCAGCAGTCTGGTAAATCTCCTCTGCACCTTCCCTAAACGTCCACGGCCTTTCTATAATGAGGAGACCAGAGGTGAACACAATAATCCGGGTGTGGTCTGACCAGTTTTACAGAGCTGTAGAGTTGTTAGGGAGGTGGAGAGTGTTCCATCCCATTCTTCACCTTGTCAACGGTAGGAAGACTTTGGATTGTTGAGAGTTACAGATAGCCAGCCTCTGATCTGATCACAGTACTTATGTGACTGTTGTGGTAAGTGATGACTCTCCCCATCTCCTGCCAGGGTGGTGATGGTGAGAGAGTCAGCTATGGTCAAGGACTCTCCCATGTTACCGGCCGCCTACCTGCCCCTGCTTGACCGGTGTTGACCGGTGTGCAGCTCTGGCCGCCTACCTCCAGGAAAGATGTCAATGTGATTGAAAGAGTACAGAGAAAATTTACAAGGACGTTGCCAGGACTTGAGGACCTGAGTGATAGTGGAGGGTTGAAAGTTCGGAGATTTATTCCTCAGAATGTAGGAGAATGAGAGGAGATTTGACAGAGATATACAAAATCATGAGGGCTATAGATAGGGTAGATGCAAGCACTGAGGCTGGGTGGGACTAGAATTAGAGGTCATAGGTTAAGGGTGAAAGGTGAAATGATTAAGGGGAACTTCTTCACTCAGAGGATAGTGTGAGTCTGGAGCTTGCTGCCAGTGGAAGTGGCGATTGCAGGTTTGATTGCAACATTTAAGAGAAATCTGGATAAGTCGGTACAAAGTAGATGGGGGAATACGAAGGGCTGTGGTCTGGGTGCCGGTCAATGGGACTAGACCGATTGAGTTCAGCATGGATTTGATGGGCTGAAGGGTCTGCTTCTGTGCTGTAGCGCTCTGTGCCTCTATGACTTGCTGCATACTGAGGAGTTGTGAATGGAACTGAACGCTGCGCAATGGTCAACAAACACCCCCACCTCCAACCTCCTGTTCAGTGACGAGGCAGTAGAGGATGGTTAGAGCTGGGATACTAGCCCAAGGACCTCCCTTCAGTGGCGTCCTGGGTGTCGATCGACCTCCAACGACCACAGCCATCTTCCTTACTTTGAAGTTTGATCCCAGCCATTGACATACCCTCCCCTTTTGATGCCCCTTACCTTTATTTCTACCAGGGTGTTGAGATGTCATTGTCAGTGAAACACTGCCTTGATGTCAAAGTCAGCCGAGAAGCCCAACTCTTTGGCCGTGTTGATGTCTGAGGCTGGGTCTACTGGCTGAGCAGGTTATTGTGGCAAGGATCTGAAAGACATTAACTACTTCTAATAACTTGGGAAATCCGCCATTGCTTTCAGTACATTAGCACAGCTTTCATTTGGTTCATGAAACGTGTGCTTGAAGCGTAGAACATGGTCCAAAGCTCAAGATCCACCAGGCAGCCATGATCCCTGTCCTCTGGGTTGCTTCTGAGACCCAGACACCTACAACAGGCAGTTCAAGGCCCGGGAGATTTACCACCAACACTGTCTGCACAGCAGCACAGAGCAATACATGAAAATTATTAATATGTCACAAAATAAATTAATAGAGCATAAGGTAAATAACAAGGTTGTGTAACTTTGGTGAAACTCGGCAGGTCAGGCAGCATCCATGGAGACGATGGGTTGAGACCCTTCAACAGGACTAGCAAGGTAGTATCCATCGGTACGTGAACCAATCAGAAATCTGACGATGGAGGGGAAAGGGTGTTCCTGAATTGGTGAGTGTGGGTCTTCCGGCTCCTGTACCTCCTCCCAGATGAGGAGAGCATGTCCCAGATGGTGGGATCCTAAGTGATAAACGCTGCCTTCGTGAGGCACGGCCTCTTGAAGATGCCCCTGATGGTGGGGAGTGTTGTGTCCATGATGGAAAAGGCTGAGTTTACAGCCCGCTGCAGCCTCTTTCAGTCCTGTGCACTGGGATTAGTTGACCAGTCAAAGTGCTCTCCATCGTACATCTTTGGAAATTTATAAGGGACTTTGGTGACATACCAGATCTCTGCAAACAAAGCAGAGTTGCTGATGAGCCTTCTTTGTGATTGCATCAATGTGCCAGGCTGGGATGTTGGGTAAACCAGCCCGACATCCCCTGCACTGAGGCCCTAGTAACACTCCAGGCCATGTCATCTGTAAGTTAGTTCAAACTCTGCCTCAGGAAGTGATTACTGTGGGGGGGGGGGGGGGCGGGGGCGGGGGTTGCAGAGGTTCAAAGAGATCTGCTCAAATGCTCTTTCTGCACTGATGCCTGGGAAGCTCTGGGCCATGAAGTGGGAAGGAACATTGGGTTGGTGTTGAGAATATGAGACCATATTCCAGAAGCACACAGAGACTCACTAACTACCCCTTTGCCACCTCCTGCCTCATCTGTGGAAGAGTCTCTGTGGGCCACCTTGGCCTCATCAACCACTAAGAGCCCACATCTCTGGGGTGGCAGCAACTCATCCCCCAATCCAGCAGCACCTCCTGCCATACTCAAGGGCAGAAGGATTCTTCATTGCTGTTTCCCTAACAACTTTGCTTTACCAGTAAGGGCTGAACTCCCCCCCCACCCACCTCCCCAAAACCTGGAGGTCTGGTGAACCACTCTTAGCCTGGCCACTACCCTTTGACCTTTTTGGCTTGGGTGACCCTACCAAGAGCCAAAGCACAAGACCCTGACTCCAGCCAACGTAGCTCCCCAGGTCACTGAGGCATGCAAACCTCCAACTTTGATAAGGTTGTGGAAGTGGTCTGCTTTCTCACTGGGTTACTATACCAGCTCTTACACTTGCTTTGATCTTTGACGCTGGCTAAAGCCAACGGTTGTGAAGGGAAAACACCATGGCTCTGACGGTGGTTATCAGTAGCTACGAATGACAATGCCAACCACTCTAAGTGGAGCTGCTTTGTTTTAGCAGCAGTTAGCAGGACATATGCATGCTCACTCTCATGTCTGGAAGAAGCAGACTGGCTGACAGATTGAGAGTGCCAAATCTGTCAGCTTACCCTGCCAGAGCATCCCACAAGGAGTCCAGTGCCAGGGTTCCACTTTTCCAGATTTCTGTAGGCTTTGCTGAGGGAAATAACCTCTCGAATCTTGGGAGCACAGAGACTATTGTTTAACTAGAGATTAGGGCAAGTTATCTGTTTTCCCCTAGGGTTATGTACTTAATGATTTATGTGCTTGATGTTTATTAGCGTTAATTTTATGTTTTTATTTTTATGAAATACTAAGTAATTGCTGAAATTGAAAAGATTCACTTCAGTTGTAATAATATTTTTGTGTCTGAAGCTGGAGCCTCGTAAGTTCATTTTTAAAAAGATCACTCAGAACCTTTACAGCCAGAAGAGGTGGGGACAGGGATCTGGGGCTGTTTTGGAAGCTGGCTGACCTCACTGCCTGTGAGAGCCGGGCTCTTTGCACCCAGTCCAGGTTTGTACAGTTGTGAATGTGGGATTGAACAGCAGAAACAAGCCTGGTGCAGGATCTGGATCAGAGGCATCAGGCCCGTCACCAGCTGGTGTTCACTTCGCCCCCCCCCCCCATTTGGAGGATATTTCCCAGGATGCCAAAGGGGACAACTTCCTGTGAAGTTTTCCAAACCATTGTCCCAAGATGCTAAAGCCCACTTGAAAGGAGAGGTAGATGAGACCATAAGAAGACACAGGAGCAGAATTGGGCCATTCAGCCCATCGAGTCTTCTCCACCATTCCATCATGGCTGATTCCGGATCCCACTCAACCCCATACACCTGCCTTCTCGCCATATCCTTTGATGCCCTGACCGATCAGGAAATGATCAACTTCCGTCTTAAATATACCCACGGACTTGGCCATAGTCTGTGGCAGAGCATTCCACAGATTCACTACTCTCTAGCTAAACAAATTCCTCCTAAAGTTCTAAAGTGTCGCCCCTCAGATCTGAGACTGTGCCTTCTAGTTCTAGATACCCCCACCATAGGAAACATCCTCTCCACATCCACCCTATCTAGTCCTTTCAACATTTGGTAGGTTTCAATGAGATTCCCCACTACCCCCCACATTCTTCTAAATTCCAGTGAGCACAGGTCCAAAGCTGCCAAACGCTCCTCATCTGTTAACCCCTTCGTTCTCGGAATCATCCTCGTGAACCTCCTCTGGACTCTCTCCAATGACAACATGTGCTTTCCAAAATGCGTGGTCCAAAACTGTTGACAATACTCCAAGTGCAGCCTGACTAGTGTCTTACAAAGCTTCAGCATTATCTCCTCGCTTTTATATTCTATTCCCCCTGAAATAAATGCCAACATTGCATTTGTCTTCTTTACCACAGACTCAACCTGTAAATTAGTCTTGCACGAGGACTCCTAGGTCCCTCTGACCCTCTGATGTTTGAACCTTCTCCCCATTTAGATCTGCACTATTGTTCCTTTTACCAAAATGCATTATTGTACATTTCCCAACACTTTATCCATCTGCCACTATTTTGTCCATTCTTCCAATTTGTCAAAATCCTGCAGCAATTTCATTGCTTCCTCAGCACTGCCTACCCCTCCACCTATCTTTGTATCATCCGCAAACTTTGCCACAAAGCCATCAATTCTCAATACCGACCCCTGAGGAACACCACTAGTCACTGGTCATCAACTGAAATCTAATTGGAGTGATGTGAGGTTCTCAGATTTCCTGAATCCACAACCTCCATTGCACAGAGCGCACTCAAACCAATGCTGATTCTTGCATAGTGCCGTGTGTGCGTGTGTGTGTGTGTCTGTGCCTCTTTGTCTATGTATCTGTTTGTGTGTGTTAGTGTCTGTGCCTCTGCGTCCGTGTATCTGTTTGTGTCTGTGTGTGTTAGTGTCTGTGTCTGTGTATTTGTGTGTGTTCGTGTCTGTGCCTCTGTGTCTATGTATCTGTTTGTGTGTGTTAGTGTCTGTGCCTCTGTGTCTGTGTATCTGTTTGTGTGTGTTAGTGTCTGTGCCTCTGCGTCCGTGTATCTGTTTGTGTCTGTGTGTGTTAGTGTCTGTGTCTGTGTATTTGTGTGTGTTCGTGTCTGTGCCTCTGTGTCTATGTATCTGTTTGTGTGTGTTCGTGTCTGTGCCTCTGTGTCTATGTATCTGTTTGTGTGTGTTAGTGTCTGTGCCTCTGTGTCTGTGTATCTGTTTGTGTGTGTTAGTGTCTGTGCCTCTGCGTCTGTGTATCTGTTTGTGTGTGTTAGTGTCTGTGTGTGCAGGTGTCCATTTCTGTACATGCCTCCCATTAACGGCATATAGAATTGTAAAGAGAAACAGTCCCACTGCTTGTTGACCCCCTCCCATCCCCATTTACACCAACCCTACTTCAAATCCCAACTTATTTTATTCTCCCCACCTTTGCCTCATTTCTCCCAGATTCCACCACCCACCTGCGTACTGAGGGCAATTTTACTACCAACTCACGTACTTTTGGGAGGAAACTGGGAAATCTATGTGGTCACAGGGAGAACATAGGTCCAGGATTGAAGCTGGACTGCTGGAGCCTGACACAGTGGCTGGGTGTGTGTGACTCGTCTCTCAGACTGGCAGCTGCCAGCGAGCTGCCCAGCCTGTTCGGTAAATGGATGCAGCAAGGGATTAATTTACAAGCGTGTCGCAGCTATTTTCACAGCTTTACAGCAACACTTCTCGTGCATCAGTCACGCGTGCTGGACCATTTATAAACGTCTAGCAAACGCCTTAAACATATTGCCGAACTCAGGTTCTGAGCACATCCAGTAGATTTAACACAAGACCACGAGACCGAGAGTCACTCAGAAATGGAGAACCACGTCCTGCTCCCCACTCGGCGCTGCCTTGAACCCATTGCTCCCGGTGCAACAGCTTCGGAAGTCAAGAGAGACCAGACACGAGGGAAACGTGGCGACTTCGCAGTCCGCTCGCTGGTACGAGGCACCACTGCTGCAGAGCAAAGCAGCCCGAGTTCGGCTTGTGTTTGCTCCGGTTCCTCCCTCTCAGAACTGTGCAGAATTACCAGGGGTATGAACAGGGTAAATACAAGCAGGCTTTTTCCAACTGTGTGATCAGAACTAGAGGTCATAGGTTCAGGGTGAAAGGTTAAATATTTGAGAGGGCGCCTCTCAAGGTGGAGAGAGCATGGAAGGAGCCGCCAGCAGAAGCGGTAGGTAGGGGTGTGGCCCGATGGGACCAGGCAGAACAACAGGTTGGCATGGCCTAGATGGGCCAAAGGGCCTGTCTCTCTGCTGTAGTGATCAATGATTACATCACACAGTGCAATACTGGCTTTGAAACTCCCTAAGTACAACTCTCCTTTCTGCTTTTCAACAAGTTAATTACCACAACCCACAAATGATTAAAAGTAATAAGGATTGAGGTATGTTTGTGTGTAACAAATAGACAGGTGTACACAGTTTTTCAGACCTTGTGTAGTGGCACAGCATTGTGGAAAGAGCTGGAGCCTCCTTTCAGTATTTTAGGGGTTTTTAATGTTCACAGGGGTGGTTTGGGGGACAGAGAGGGTTTAGGGACGGCTTGTGGTGGAATTAGAGGACAAGCTGGAGTCTAACCCTCCATTCTGTGTTCAAAGGCCAGCGACGCATGTGTGGTTGGATGTCAGCTGGCAGACCAGTGAGGCCACTGTGCGGTTCCTCGGTTGTCGTCATTGACGAGCCCTGGGGTCGATACTAAGGCCCAAAGTTCAAAGGTCGACTGGAAGTCCTGATCGAACCCAGAGGCCCAGACTGAAGACCAAAGGTTGATTGGAAGCCCAGGCGTTTGATGCCTAATGCTCAGAGCTCAAGTCTGTGAGTCCATTGGAGAAGTTGAAGCCCAGTGTCTGCAAATCCACGAGTCCACTGGACCAAAGACAGCCTGTCCTGGGGTGTGAGGACTGTCGATGTGGGTGGAAGGGAGGGTGCTTTGTTCCGACATACATGCAAGTCTGAAGTCACACTTGCTCTACTTTATGCGCCATGATTTAGGTCAACGATGGCAGCTGTTTAGTGCACATCAGAGTCCTCATGACAGCTCCAGAGTGATGAACCGGTCAGTCTGTTCCACAGGCGTCAGTGGGAGGAGAAACGCTGTCCACAGCAAGCAGTGAACTTCCCTTTTAGCTCTGTATCTCTGCTGTCCACCCGTACCTCTGGAACAGATGGAGCCCGTGTTTCCTGTCTCAGCTAAACGCTGGTGCTCTTAACCGAAACAACTCGTAAATATCATTACAAACGTGCCAGATCCTGAAGACTCTGGAAACTGGTGCCACACACACAAAATGCTGGAGAGACTCAGTAAGTTAGGGCAGCAGCTACGGAGAGGAAAGCCAGGTGACGTTTCAGGCCAAAACCCTTCCTTAGGACTGAAAAGTAAGGGGGTAGAGGTCAGGGTGAGAATAGGGGAAGGGGTAAGAAGAGAATGGGGAGAAATCATAGGAAGTTAGAGAGATCAATGTTTATGCCTTCTGGTTGGAGGCAGCGCGGATGGAACATGAGGGGATGAGGGGTTGTGCCTCTGATCTGGGATTGGAGAGGAGGCCATGGACCGGCTCACCAACGTTGAGACCAGGAGCAACGGATACAGTAAACAAGCCCAACAGACTCACCTGGAAGGAGTGGTTGGAGTGCTGAGGGAGGAGGAATGGCACGTCCCACTTGCAGTGTCTGGGGGGGGGGGGGAACGAATGAACAGGGGAGTCGTGTAGAGCCCGAACACCTACGGAAAGCAGAAGGGGCAGGGAAAGATGTGTTTAGTGATAGGACACTCTGCCCCATCAGGAAGGCTTAAAGCTCACCTCTTCTTCATTGACAACAGACCTAACCAGTTTCCCTCCTCCATCCGACTGAACTGGTCCTCACCTCAATAATTTCTCTTTCCGCTCCCCCCACTTTCTCCGAGCCCAAAGGTGTAGCCATGGGTCCCAGCTACGCTAGCCCTTTCGTCGGCCATGTCAAAAAGTCCACGCTCCAAGCCGATACCAGCATTGCTCCCCAGCTCTTCCTGTGCCACGTTGATGACTGCATCAATCACATCAATCCTGACTATACCTCTTTCCACCATGTCTCTTGAAAAAATGCTGTTCCCTTTCTCAGTTCCTCTGTCTCTGCCACATCTGTCCGAAGGATGAGGCTTTCCATCTCAGATGCCCTGGTTTTTTTCAAAGAATGGAGGATTCCATTCCACCACCATCACTGGCATCTTCTCCATTTCTTGTGCACCCCATCCTCTTGCTGTAATAACAAGGATAGGGCTCCCCTCGCAGAGAGAGGAGAAGTAAAGGTGTGCTTTGTGGTGGAATCCCTTTGGAGATGGTGGACATAGTGGAGGAGAATGTGCTGGGAGAGGGGCTCCTGAGGCACGGGAGATTTAACGTGCCCAGTTCCAGCTCTTCATTAATGAGCTGACTTCACTTTCCTCTGTTCCACTGGAGCTGACAGACTGGGCTGAGTAACGCCCTTCCCTGAGCAATTTGCTTTCCCCATTTCCACCAATCGTTTCAGTAAACACATGAGAAGCAGAAGCCAAGCAGGCAAAGCGTAGAGATCTTCAGATGCCAATGCCCCTTGTTACACAACACAACAGATGCAAACATAGATTAAAGTTCCCCTGTGTACGCAGCACAAATGTGGAGGTCACTGGCCCTGAGCCAGGGTCCAGTAAACCATTTTCATTTACGGTTCTAATTAGAAGCACAATAATATTTGGCTAATGTGCTGTGCAGCACTTGAATATGAGAGACTAAAGAATTTTATTAAAATATGAATGATCAGCCTAATTTCATGAGCTAAATATTGTGAACATTGGCAGTATTCCAAAGTGAACGTATGATATTTTGCTGATAAGATTTAATCAGTTCTATTATAAAACAGTATATAATTATGTTGCTTTTGATGTTCCACACACTGCGTGTTTACAACGACTTCGTGCTACGTCCTCCTCTGTCTGATGCTCTGAATCTCATTCCCCCGTCAGGAATTGCACAGAGATGCACATCTGTCAAGTATCATTACTCCCAGCCCCTTCGTCTGAGAAATATTCCCTTCAACCTCACCAAGACTATCCAACAGGACGAATGGCACCTACTGCGTGAGTATAGACCAACGTTCAATGTCAAAGTTAATTTATTATCAAAGTACCTATATGTCTCCTTGAGATTCGCTTTCTTGCGGGCGGAAACACAGTAGAATTTAGGAAAATATAGTCAGCAGAAGACTGGCAAATGACCAACGTGCAAACAAAGACAAATTGTGCAACTGGAAAATAAATAGTACTGAGAAATGAGTTGTAGATGTTTACAGTGAGTCGGTGTGTTATGGAGCCAGTTCAGTGTTGAGGTGAGTGAAGTTATCCACACAGGGTCAGGAGACTGATGGCTGGGGGGTAATAACTGTCCCTGAACCAACAGGACATGTAGGACATAAATCTCCTAGACCTCCTGCCCAATGTTGGTGGCAAGAAGAGAGCACGGCCTGGATGATGTTGGGGGTTCCTTGACAATGGATGCTGCCTTCCTGCGACAGTACTGCTTGTAGATGTGCTCAGTGGTGGGGAGAGCTTTGCCTGTGATGGACTGGGCTGTATCAACACTCTCTATAGACTTTCCCATTCCAGGCCGTGATGCAATCAGTTAGGGTACTCTCCACTGTGCATCTATCGATGCTTCTCAAAGTTTTAGGTGACGTGTCTAATCTACACAAACTTCTAAGAAAACCTTCACTTCTCCTCCACACCCTGCCTTCACTACACATTTTTTCCCCGCATGCAAGTCTTTTCTTTAAACAAAATAGTTTTGTTACATAGAAATATTTCACTTGTTCATACAAGTCGTGGCTGCAGTCAATATGTTGACTTTTGAGTTTCTTTGGCATTATTCCACCTTGGCCCAGTTGTCTGATGGGGGTGACTCTTGTGTTGAATCCTGGGCAGAGATCTCCAGGTTGCTGTTCCAGTAACAGAAGGAATATAGTGAGTCAAACCATATGGGGCTTACAGGTGGTGAAATTCTTGTGCACTGGCGTCCTTCCAGGTATATAAATCAGAAACACAAAGGAATTCTGCAGACACTGGAAATCCACACACAAAATGCTGGAGGAGCTCAACAACTCTGGAAAGGAATAAACAGTCAATGTTCTGGGCTGAGGACTGGAAAGGAAAGGGGAGCTGAAGCCGGAATAAGAAGTTGGGGAGGGGGGAGGAGTACGAGCCGGCAGGTGATAGGTGAGACCAGGTGAGGGAGGGGGATGAAGTAAGAAGCTGGAAGGTGATGGATGGAAGAGGAAAAGGAATCTAATAGGAGGAGAGTAGAGCATGGGTGAAGGGGATCACTCACTTGATCTTTGCAGGCACATGGAGACCTCCTTACAGCTTCCAGCCACCGATCATTTTCACTGTTAGTAAATATAAGTACAGCACTTTCATCCAACTCACTAATACAGGCTGTAAAGATTTTAAGGTCCAGCACTAATTCTGGGGAAATCCCATTAGTTATTGTTTTATCACTCTGAAAATTATATCTTCATCCCAATTCTCTCTTTCACGTGAGCCACTCCTGTACCCATGCTGGTATTTTACCTCCAAACCCACGCATCCTTACCTTTTATGAGGGACCTTATCAAGTGTCTTCTGTAAGTCCAAATATACTACATCTGCTGGTTCTCTTTCATCCCTGAACAACAGGAGCAAATTTGACAGTCATTATCTCATGTTACCTAGTGACCCCTGCCGTTGTTGGTATAATTAAGGATACAGGAATGGTGGTGAGGGGTTTACACTTCAACCCAGCTCAGTTCAGAATTGGTGAACTTCCCTCTTCTCTCTGCTGGTTGGCAGACATCAGTCCAAATGGGGGTGACTTGGTGTTCGTTCCCCATTCAATCACATTGATCCTTGTACACAGGACGCCCGTGGCAATGCTGGCCGTCAGTGTACAAGCAGAAGTTTAAGATGCAAGAACTGGCAGGCGAGATCAACTCGCTCTGTGGGTAGTTCGACCACAGCTGGGCTCACAGCCTTGGGCCCTTCTACCATCTGGACTCACCTTTTGACAGGCCACTGGGGATGGCCGAGCCAGCGCTCTGACCCTGGTTATCAGGGAACAGTCCCTCTGCTTGCACAGTGTTAGGGGACACACGATCAAGAGAATTATTGGACAGACCAAACCCTTTGCTGTGTTCAGTAGAAACAAAATGTTATTCATTCAGCAAAGTTCATTCACCCTCATGTGCTCAAATCAGACACGTTTGAGGTTTGTTTCCAAGAATCAAAATCTGGATTATTATCACTGGCATGTGTCGTGAAACGTGTAGTTTTTATATACATATAAATTACAATTTTTATATAGAGAGAGAGGGCAAAGAGAGAGGTAGTGTTCATGGGTTCATTGTCCATTCAGAAATCTGATGGTGGAGGGGAAGATGCTGTCTTCAGGCTCCTGTACCTCCTCTCTGATGGTAACAATGAGGAGAGTATACTTCATGTGAGTTACAATCACTGCAATCTGCAGCCTCTAATTTCCCTTTAAGTACTTCTGAGCTATCCGAACGAACTAGTGATTTTACAGTCTCCTGAAGGATTCGGCCAGCTTAGCTCTCAGGAATGGCCATCGCTGGGGGCAAAGCCCGGGAGTGGAAAACGGACCCTTGCTCAGGTCTGTTACTTCGCACCAATTAAAGCACTGAGTCAGGATAAAGTGTCAAGCCCCAAGAGTGAATCATAAACCATTGTTCAGCACTGTGTGCCTGAGTTTGACCCAACTCCCTCCCTCATCACTACTACCATCGGGCAGGAGTCTTGGGCCCTACACCATTAGGTTCGGGAGCCGTTATGGCTCTGCAGCCATTGGGCCCCTGGACCAGCCTCACTCTCCTCAGCACAGTGCTGATTCTTCGACCGGCTGTCGGGGCTTCAGGTCATGTTCCGGGTATTATTTGTTTACTTTTTCACTATTTGCACGATTTGTCCTACTTTGCACGCTAGATGTTTGTCGGTCTTTATTGTGTGTGGTTTTTGTTGTGTTTCTTTGTTTTGTAATGCCTGCAAGAAGATGAATCTCAGGGTTGTGTATGGTGTATACCCGACGACAATGAATGTGAATTCTGGGGTGATGGGGGTCTTTAGTGATGGACGCTGTCTTTTTGAGGCACTGCCTTTTGAAGTTGTCCTCGATGCTGGGAAGGAAAGTGATGATGACGGAGCCTGGCTGAGTTTACAATCCGAACCTGGACAGTGGTCCCTCCGTACCAGACAGCGATGCAATCAACCAGTCAGAGTGGGAATTTGCCGGAGTCTTTGGCAACTTACCAAATGCCCTCAGACTCCAAATGAAGTACAGCCTCTTTGTGGCTGTGCCGATGTGCTCTGCCCAGGACAGTTGACAGTTCTAATGATCTTCTTCTCTTCCTCGCTTGGCCGACTTAGATCTGAGGAGGATCACAGCTGGGTTCCTGGGCATGGCCGCCGCTGTCCTGCTCTGTGGTTGCATTGTAGCCTCCATGAGCTTCTTCTGGGAAGAAAGCCTCACTCAGCACGTGGCAGGTCTCCTCTTCCTAATGACAGGTAATTTTCCAGCACCTTCCTTCGGCTACTCACCTGTCCGTGATGTCTGTGCACATGTGAAACGGGGTGTAGCGTTAATGTGACTCGGACACCGCAGTATTAAACACACACGTTTATTCACCAGACCTCCATTTTACAAAACCCCATGTTCTGACATCATATGCACTCTGACCTACGAATACTCACATAATACATTACATCCCCCCTTAAGTTTATTTTTACGATACTGTGAATTACCAAAACAATGCCTCTAGGTATGACTTTCTAACATTACAACAGCCATGACATAAACTAATAAAAATCTTAACTTCTTATACTGTATTCTACATTGTATCTTACAATACTAACAGCAGTATATTTTCTTTTACTAACATAGACTAATAAACCTTTTATTTCACACCTTGGAACTTATAACATGTGTGATTTTGTCTCAAACTGTGCGAGACTGTAGGTAGAACTAGACTCTGTATCTAGCTGGAAGTTTGACTTGTCTCCCAGACCTTGTGAGATAGAACTGTGACTGTGCTTGTCCTTCAGAGTCAGTCTCTCAAGTAACCTCTGCGTCTGCATTGCCAGCTCGGTCTGTCTGCGCCGAACTTTCACCGTCATTGCGTCGTGGGGTTTCATCACGCCCCTCACTCTTGGTGTCGTTTGTTTCCATGTCTGTATCCGTGGAAATGTCCTGTATATCTGTACGTGGAAACTCCCTCTCACCTGTCTTCAGCAAATGCTTCCTGTTCCTCCTGTAGACTCTTCCATCCGGCGTGCAAACTATGAAGGATCTTGGTTGCTGATGCCTGTTCACAACCACAGCCGGCTGCCAAGTGTCTCCTCTCTGTATTCTGACATTTTCACCTCTATGCAGATCTGGTAACTGTCTTGTATGTCTGTCATAGTAGCTCTTCTGCTTTATTTGCTTGTACTTTAGCTTGTCATGTACTTGAGCATTACCTTCAGGAGTCAGTAGAGTTGTGGATGTTGGCAGCTTGGACTTCAGATGATGTCCCATCAACAGCTGTGCAGGAGAGAACCCCACACCCTCAATCGGTGTGTTGCAGTATTCAAGCAGAGCAATGTACGGGTCACTGTTGCTGCTTTGTGCCTTCTTGAGCATGTTCTTCACAGTTTGTACAGTTCTCTCTGCTTGTCCATTAGACTGAGCGTTCCCAGGACTGGAAGTAACATGTTGAAATTCCCAGCTTTCTGAAAACTCTCTCAACTCACCACTGGCATATTGTGGACCATTGTCACTGACGACAATATCTGGAATACCATGTCTTGCGAATGTCGACTTCATTGCGGTAATGACACCTTGACTGGACATGTCACTTAACTTGGTGATTTCCAGATATTTTGAATAGTAGTCCACACAAAGCAGATATTCTGCGCCGTTATAGTGAAAGAGATCTGTGCCAATCTTCTCCCATGGTCTTCCTGGTAGTGGATGGGGAATCACAGGCTCTCTTGGATTGCTGCTTTTGTTTTCATTGCAGACGGCACACTGAGACACAATGTCCTCTATCTGAGTTGACATACCTGGCCAATAGAGAATGTCCCTTGCTCTTTCTTTACATTTCACTATCCCCAGGTGTGACTCATGAATTCTGTTGAGCATTTCCTGTCTCATTTGATTTGGTACTATGAGTTTTGCCGCTTTGAACATTAGTCCTGATGCATAGCTAATTTCCTCTTTAAATGTCCAGTATGTCTGTATTTCTTTTGGAACATCTTTTTTTTCTGTTGGCCATCCATTCATTGTAATGTCTCTTAGCGTTTGCATTTCAGGATCTTCTGCAGTTGCTTTCCTGAACATGTTCAACTTCTCCTCAGAGATGGGTAGCTGAGGTGTAACCCAGTTGACCTCCAGCTCTCTTCCTGGCAACTCTTCCTTTTGCTCTTTGAGGTAAGCACGGCTCAAAGCATCAGCGATGGCTTATAGGTGACTGTGAGAGTGTACCTCCGTAGCCTGAGAAGCCCCTTTGCAGCCTCATAGGAGCCTGGGGAAGTGGCTTTTTGAAGATGCTCTCAAGTGGTTTGTGATCACTGTCAACCTGGATTTCTTTGCCATATACATATTGGTGGAACTTCTCACACTCATAAACCATGGCGAGTAATTCCTTCTCGATTTGAGCATATCGGTGTTGACAGTCTGTAAGTGTTCGTGATCCATACGCCATAGGCCTCCCATCCTGCAGTAAAACAGCTCCTATTCCTCCTGAACTGGCATCCACAGACATTGTCACCGGTTTATTGACATCATAGAACTTGAGTGCTGGTGCATTGGTAACCAACTGCTTCAATGTGTCAAAACTTTTCTTTTGTTCATCTTCCCAATGCCATTCAGTGTTACTCTCTAGTAGCTTTCGAAGTGGAGCACTGACCTCCGATAAGTTGGTAATGAACTTGGCAAGATACTGTATCATGCCCATGAACCTCAAAAGTCCTTGCTTGTCTTCAGGTGGTGGTAGCTGTACCACAGCCCTGACCTTTTCATTATCTGGTTTGAGCCCATCAGCGCTGAGTACGTGACCTGTGTATTTGATCTCTGTAGTTCTGATCCTACATTTACTTTTGTTCAGTTTTAGGTTGTACCCATGTGCACTCTCCAGAAGCTTCCTCAATCTCTGATCATGCTCCTCAATGGTGTCACCACATATCAGCAAATCATCAATGATACTGACCACTCCATCCAGGCCTTCAATCATTTGTGCCACTGACCTCTGGAATACCTCTGATGCAGAAGAAATCCCAAAGGGTAGACGCAGGAAACGATATCTCCCTATGGGCGTGTTGAAAGTGCATAATTTGGAACTTTCTTCATCCAGCTTGATCTGCCAGAAACCTTGATTTGCATCCAATACTGAAAATACTTTGCATTAGGCATGCGGGAGACAACCTTTTCAACCGTGAGCAGCAGATAGTGCTCTCTTTTGATGGCTTGGTTGAGATCTTGTGGATCCATGCAAATCCTAATCTTTTTCTCTGTGACCACTGTCACCATACTATTCATCCAGTTGGTCGGTTCTATTTCTCTCATTATGACTCCCATCTGTTCCATTCTGTGTAGCTCCTCCACTACTCGATCCCTGAGAGCTACTGGAACCTTCATCGGAGCATGCACGACTGGTGCAACAGTTGGATCAATCTGGATATGGTGTTTCCCTGGTACACATCCTAGTCCAGAAAACAAGTCATTTTCTTTCTCAACAACATAGATTCGCATCACCAGGCCAAGCTCTATGCATGTTGCTCTGCCTAGTATTGCCTAAACATGCTGTTGCACAATCTCACACTCCATCTTGTGTTTCTGTCCTTTATACACACAGGTGAGTGTTTTCTTTCCCAATGATGCTGTCTTGTGGCCAAAATATGCAACAAGCTTGCAGGTGGATTTTCCAAGTTTTCCTCTGATGACCAGTAAGTTGAACTACATATTCCTGTCTGGACACGCCCCCTGCTGACTGCTCCTGTGGCTCCTCCCACAGACCCCTGGATAAAGGCGATTGAGGCCTGAGCCCGGCCTCTCAGTCTCCAGTATGGTGATCAACCACTGCTTGTTCCTTCTTCCAGTCAATAAAAGCCGATATCTCGCCTTTACGTCTCAGAGTGAGTTATTGATGGTGCATCATCCAGTGAGTTGAATGTTTCTGCTGACATTATATTGCATTTCGCCCCAGTGTCAAGCTTAAATGTCACATTCCTCCTGTTTGTTATCAGATCTTGAGTCCATTCATCTTCAACATCCATCTCTGCATTATCAATATTCTTGATGCATACCTCCTGTTCCACTTCAATTGTTCCAATGAACATGTCACTGTTGTACTCACTCTGTTCCACAGCATGCATTTTCCTTGCTTGTTCCTGCGATTTGCACATCTTTGCAAAGTGATTTTTCTTTCTGCATAATTTGCACGTCTTACCAAAGGCTGGACATTTTCTGTATCCATGTTTATAACCACATCTGTTGCAGTTAACTTCCTTTTGATTATCCTGTGGAGCTGGCTTTGTCCTACTCTTGTCAGTTTTCACAGCTTTTATTTTGTATACTTCAGTCTCTTCATTAAACATTTTAACCTGACTCAACGTGATCTCGCTAACACGGCACATATCAATCGCTTTTTCCAATGTAAGCTCCGCCTCTCTCAACAGCCTGCCTCTCACATGATCATCTCGCATTCCGCATACAATCCTGTCGCGTATTAAAGAATCATGCAGTTGTCTGAACTCAGTTTTTTGCCTTGTTCTTCAAATCTGTTACGTAGGCGTCTATAGTCTCTGTCGGTCCTTGAGCCCTCGTAAAAAATGTGTTGAATGTACGGTAGGTTTTTTCTCGGTTCGCAGTAATCCTGAAACTTTTTCTTCAACACTTCAATTTTATCTCGTTCACCCTCTTGGAAGATAAACGTGTTGCAAACCTTTATTGCCTCTGCTCCAGCCACATGCAGAAACGTAGCACACTGCACCTTCTCCGTCTTGTCATCTACACCACCAGCGGTGCAAAACAGCTCAAACTGCTGGAGCCATACCTTCCAATTCTCAGCAATATTACCTCGTAGGCTTAAACTCGACGGTGGCTGTAACTGTGATATCTTTTTACGTGTCTTCTCTTCCTTTCCTTTCCGCTTTCTTCTGACACCATGTAACGTTAATATGACTCGGACACCGCAGTATTAAACACACACGTTTATTCACCAGACCTCCATTTTAAAAACCCCGCATTCTGACGTCATACGCACTCTGACCTACGAATACTCACATAATACATTACATGGGGAGCCTCCAGGGAAGGGAGGAGGACAGAGGGCACTGCGTTGTCTTTCCTATCACTGGCAAGAGGAAAGAGGCCAGAGGAGAAGGAGGGAGTTTGCATTTATACTGTTAACTGTACAACTGCAAGAATTCCTGCGGCAGTTCACAACGTGCTTCCGACATGCGGACCAACTGCAACATCCTGCAGGTAATGGAAACCTGAGAAAAAATACAGGAAGTGCTGGAGAAACTCTGCAGGTGGGGCAGCATCTGTGATGTTCTCTCTCTCTAACTCTCTCCCTCTCCCCCTCCCTCCTTTTCTCTCCCTAACTCTCTCTCCTCTCCCTCCCCCTCCCTCCTTTTCTCTCCCTAACTCTCTCTCCTCTCCCTCCCCCTCCCTCCTTTTCTTTCTCTCTCTCCCTCTCCCTCCCCCTCCCTCCTTTTCTCTCCCTAACTCTCTCTCCTCTCCCTCCCCCTCCCTCCTTTTCTCTCTCTAACTCTCTCCCTCTCCCTCCCCCTCCCTCCTTTTCTCTCCCTCTCCCTCCCCCTCCCTCCTTTTCTCTCCCTAACTCTCTCTCCTCTCATTGCTGTTTGACCTGCTGATTATTTTCAGCTTCTACATTTGAAATATAGTCACTTTTGTAACTTAGGAAACACAGTAATAAATAGTTTTGCAAGGCCCCACGATGAATCATGTAACAATAACCAGATATTAGGCATTCAGTTCACTTTATATGCCACACTGAATGGCGGTTGTCCTTTATTTTACCGCCCGGGTGGGACGCTCCCAAAAGCTGGCAGAAATAGGGAAAATGATAATAAACACATGAAATCCAGGGCAACACACACAAGATGCCAGAGGAACTCAGCAGGTCAGGCAGCATCCGTGGATGTTTTGGGCCGAGACCCTTCCCCAAGACTGGAAAGGAGGAGGAAAAAGCCAGAATAAGAAGCTGGGCAGAGGGAGGGGAAGGAGTACAAACTGACAGCCATTTCTCCCCCTCATACCCTTCCTTCTTTTTCCATTCCCCATCCTGGCTCCCCTCTCACCCCTTCTCTTCTCCTCAGCTGCCCATCCGCTCCCTCCCTCCTTCCCTTTCTCCCTATTAGATTGGACCTCTACTAATAGATCCCTTCTTCAGCCTGTTATCTTTTCCACCCACCACCTTCCAGCTTGTTACTTCATCTCCCCCCCCCCCCACCTGTCAGCTTATACTCCTACCCCCTCAAACCTTTTTATTCAGGCTTCTTCCCTCTTCATCTCCAGTCCTGATGAAGAGTCTCCTCTTCATAGACACTGCCTGACCAGCTGAGTTCCTCTAGCATTGTGTGTGCGACTCAAGCATGGGGAAACGTACCTTTAAAATATTGCTGTGGTAATTGGGATGCTACAAAGACACACACTGCTGAACTATTTCCATTAGGAGCCATGGAAAGTTGGTCTCTGCCTTAGAGTACTTTCTCCAGGCAATCCCAGACTCCACTGACCCACTGACCTGGGGTCTTCTCTCACTTGCAGAACAGAACCCCCAGTTTCTCCACCCTCCATGTGGGTATGGTGTACCCCTATGTTGGGGTAGTCAGGGTAATGGAAATTTACCCTCACATAATTCGCAAATCCCCACAAAAATAACCTGAGATACAGAAAAAAATTCCACTCAAGCAGTTTATGTGTGAAAAAGTAGCTAAGTACAAAACGCGAACACAATTATGAATGTTGTCGGGGTTTGCGTTATGGAAACCAGTGAGACGGAAAGTTTTCCGGGATCCACCCCTTCCCGGGTGTGTGGGAGGCTTGTTTCTGCTGCTGCTGTGATGTTCTGCTCAGCACCGTGGGCTTGCTATTGTTGGCACCAGAATGCATGGCAACTCTTGTGGGCTGCCCCCAGCACACCCCCAGGTGTGTTATCCTTTCATCCTCTGTCACTTCCCTTCATATCCAGAGATTTCTATCAAATCAATCTTGACCTATTCTCGATTTATATCATCTCTGCTCATAATTTAATGTTTGGACTCCAAGTATAATTCTGATAAATGCATGCTCGATTTCCATAAGACGTAGGACATGGAAGCAGAACTAGGCCATTCAGCCCATTATCCCTCTCAACCTCATTCTCCTGCCTTGTCCCCATAACCTTTGACACCCTTATCAATCAAGAACCTATCAAGCTCCACTTTAAATGTACCCAATGGCTTGGTCTCCACGCACATCTCTGGCAATGGATGCCACAATTTCACCACCCTCTGGTTAAAGAAATCCCTCCTCATCTCTGTTCTAAAGGCACATCCTTCTATTCTGAGGCAGTGGCTTCTGGTTCTAGACTTCCCCACTATAGTTAACATCCACTCTCTCCACATCCACTCTATCCAGGCTTTTTGATATTTGGTAGGTTTCAATGAGAATTCTCTCCCCATCCTGCTAGGCTCCAGCGAGTACAGGCCCAAAGCCATCCTCATGTGTTAACCTGTTCATTCCCAGGGTCATTCATTCTCTGAACTCCCTCCAGAGTTAAGATATTTTTCCCAAGGGACTGCCCTCGAAACACCCAGTAACACCAACATTGACTTTAGAGAGGGTGCAGAGGAGATTTACCAGCATCATGCCTGGATGAGGATAGCTTCTATGAGCTAGGGCTTTTCTCTTTGGAGAGGAGGATGAGAGGTGACAATAGAGATCATTAAGATGATAAGAGGCTAAATTGAGTGGACAGTCAAGGAAATTTCCCGGGACATAAATGAATAATACAAGGAAGGATAATTTTACGGTGTTGGGAGGAAAGTGTGTGTGTGTGTGGGGGGGGGGGGGATTCCAGAGTTAGTTTCATTACATAGAGAGTAGTGAGTGCCTGGAACACAACGCCAACAATGTTGGCGGAGGCAGATACAATAGGGACATTTAAGAAGCTCTTAGATAGGCATATGGCTGATAGAAAAATGGAGGGCTATGTGGGAGAGGATTAGATTAATCTTGGAGTCAGTTAAAAGGCCGGCCTGTACTGTGCTGTAATGTTCTACGTTCTATATTTTAACCAAGTCAAAGTCAAAATACATAGGTATCACTACATACAGTACAAGTCTAAGATTCATTTTCCTGCAGACATTTATGGAAAAATAAAGTACAATAAAACATATGAAAAAACCATACTTAATAAAGACTGACAAACAGCCAACGGCCAAAAGGTGACAAATTGTGGAAATAAATAGACAAGCAAGCGCAGAAAACAATAAATAAATCTGAGAACACGAGCTGTCGAGTCCTTGAAGGTGAGACTGTAGGCTGTGGAATCCTTTCCGAGTTCAGGTGAGTGAACTTATCCACACTGCTTCAGGAGCCTGACGGTTGTAGGATGATAACTGTTCCTGAACCTGGTGGCATGGGACCAGAGACTCCTGTACCTCCTCGCCAATGGAAGAGAGAATGGCCTGGATGGCAGCCACCTCATTACTTTAATGGCAGAAACCCTGTTTACTTCAAAGTAGGGAAAGTCGCAGTTTCCAACTTTACTCCTTTCAAGTCAAGTCAAGTCACTTTTTATTGTCATTTTGACCGTAACTGCTGGAACAGTACACAGTAAAAACAAGACAATGTTTTTCAGGACCATGGTGCTACATGAAACAGCACAAAAGCTACACTGAACTACGTAAAAACAACACAGAAACAACTACACTAGACTACAGACCTACCCAGGACTGCATAAAGTAACATAGGACAGTGCAGGCATTACAATAAATAATAAACAGGACAGTAGGCACAGTAGAGGGCAGTAATTTGGTGTCAGTCTAGGCTTCGGGTATTGAGGATTCTGATGGCTTGGGGGAAGAAACTGTTACATAGTCTGGTCGTGAGAGCCCAAATGCTTCGGTGCCTTTCATTTAATCTTTTGAAATTTCTTTGCAATGTCTCATTTTTATTTTGTCCATGTGATGTATATTGCTGCTTATCTTCGCTTCATTCTGCTCCAGTTATAAGTAGGCAGCATTGTTGACATGGCTGCACAGGTCCCGGGAGACACCAAGCATCCTGTTGCAGCCTCACTGCAGTGAAATGAATGCCCTAGTGAGAGAGAATTTAGATGCAACTGTAAATCACATTGTACAATGGATTATTTCTGAAATTTGTTTCTGTTTGAATAATAGCCTTGTATGAATGTAAATTTTGTAAAGCAGCATGTATTACGTAATTGTGTTTTAGAAAATCCCTCCAAAAAGATCCTGTGTGCACAGCATACTCTCAGAGGCCACTTTATTAGGTTCCTCCTGTGCCTAATAAAATGGCCTCTGTGTGTATGTTCGTGGTCGCCTGCTGCTTTAGCCCATCCACTTCAAGGTTTGACGTGCTGTGCATTCAGAGATACACTTCTACACTCCACCGTTGTAACGTGTGGTTATTTGAGTTACTGTCGCCTTCCTGTCAGCTTGAACCAGTCTGGCCGTTCTCCTCTGACCTCTCATCAACAAGGTGTTTTCGCCCACGGAACTGCTGTTCACTGAATGTTGTTTTTGGCATCATTCTCTATAAACTCTAGATACTGTTATGTGTGAAAATCCCAGCAGATAAAGTTTCTTTGATACTCAAAACACCCAATCTGGCACCGACAATCATTCCACTGCAAAGTCACTTAGATCACATTTCTTCCCCATTCGGATGTTTGGTCTGAACAATAACTGAACCTCCTCACCATGTCAGCATGTTTTTATACATTGAGTTGCCGCCTCATGATTGGCTGATTAGATATTTAAATTAATGTACAGGTGTACCTAATAAAGTGGCCACAGAGTGTATCTTTATCAATTTAAAAGACCTTTTGCGTTTCATTTCATTCATCTCTCAATGAAAATGGTCCGTTGTTGAAATGGTATGTATTATGATAATGAGATTATTTACACTTGCTTTTTTTTGTTTCTTTTAGGAATCTTTTGCACAATTTCTCTTTGCACCTTCGCAGCCAGCATTTCTTATGACCTGTCACGCCAGCCAAAATTTATCTACGGGCTCCCGAGCGATGTTGATCATGGTTACAGCTGGTCCATGTTCTGTGCCTGGACCAGCCTGGGGTTAGTGATGATAGCAGGCTGTCTGTGCACTGCCTTTCCTTTCCTTAACAGAACCAAGACAATCCATCAAAAGTCCATCAGAGATTCCTCTGTCTGAGAAACTGTTGCGATCATCCGCAGAGTCTGGCTTTGTGTTGGAGGTGTTACATTCAAATATGCCCTTGTGTTTCTCATCCCTTGTAGGTTGTCCAAGAATTACTTCTTGCTATAGATCCATACTCGTGTCTTTAAAACACAAAGTGGTTAGTTGAAGTATTGCACATTCAATGTGAACCTGTCAAATGCAAAAAGGACTTTGAAGCAGGCATTAAGTATATTCTACAAGAAGCAAACAGTATGTCACAAACACAAGAGATTCTGCAGGTGCTGGGAATCCAGACGAACACACTTCCAAAATGCTGGAGGGACTCAGCAGGCCAGGCCGAATGGAAAGGAATATTTTATGTCAGATTGGTGCCTCCAGCTCTCAGTTATGGTGGTGAAACATTGCAGATGCAGGAAGTCAGAAAAAATGTTGGAAATTCTCATCAAGTCAGGAGCAGGAAATTGAGTTCGGTTCTGATGGATGACTTAAAAAGCCATTGTTCTGAGTTGTTAACTCTATTTCTCCCTCTGCAGATCCTGCCCGACTTCCTGAGGATTTCCATCTCCTGTTTTTGTACCAGTCGTTCATTGCTGTACTACAAATTCAAAAAAATCAAACAGAACTGTCACACGGGCCGGGGCCACAAATAAATTTTACATTTCCGATCATTTTTCAGTATCCAATGGAGAAAAAAACTCCATAAATTTTATATAAACAGCACAAATGCATAATGAAATTGTCCCTAGCTGGAATAATTGAACAGTCAATAGAAAATTCACAGCCAAAAGATATATTTTTCCACTCAATTGAGAAAAATCTCAGATTGTGCTTAAAATTGTATCACCATTTTAGCACTATTTCCACCACAGGTGATATCACCCCATTAAATTTAAATTGCCAGGTGTAGGGTCAATCTGCACTTTTAAATTCCAAATACTGTCTCTCATAGACATGTGTGATTTTCTTTATTGAACAGTGTATTTGAATGCGGTCCATATGCAATTATTTCATGGTAGCGTTCCGTCAATTTTTTAAAAAAACTGTGTGTTAAAGTGATAGTGTGTTGTCATTTGCCTTCTGGTAAATAACGTAAATTAAAATATGTGGGTATGTAGGTAGAATGTTCCATCGATGTGACACCAGGTGTAAATTCTTTGTGCTCTTTGCTTCTGGAGGTGATATTTTGTGTGATAAGGCTGAACGCTCTGTGGTCTGAATATTGCCTCTGCAGGTCTAGAGAAGGCAGCACTTTGTCCAGGGAGGCCTGTTAGTTCAGTGGCTCCTTTGTTTATTACTGGCAGCCCGCAGCCACGGGGTAGGAAAGGTGGCTGTGCTGCAAGGTGCTGACGGGACTGGGGGTGGGGAAGTGAGAGGGACTTCCCTGATCTTCCTGGCTCCACAGCGGAGTCCAGTGGCTCTGGCCGAAGGGAACCGACGGCTCTCAAGGTGGCAGGCTGGGCAGTCAGCTGCTCAGGAGCCTCTCCGTGACGAATCGTCAACGTCTGCCGAGAAAGAGGGCTCACAGAGAGCCAGACCTTACTGCCCAGAGCACACCGACCATCGACCGTCCCATCTCCTTCCCTCCGCAACCCCTCCCCAATTCTACCACTCACCCGCACAACAGGGGTTGATTTACAGTGGCCGGTAAACCGACCATTCCCGGACGTGGGAGGAATCCCATCTGATCACAGAGCAAACACCGCCCGGGGTCAGGATTGAACCTGGGCCGCGGGCAGCATCTCTCCCTGTGTGATTGGGGTGACCACCCTGGAAGGTAATGCCCTCACGTGGCTCACTCCAGTCTTTACTGAGGAGATCTGCCACTCTTACCCACCTGGTCCGTGTGTGTGATTCCAGATGCCCTACTCTGGGCCAGCTCTCGACTCTCATTCAGTTGATGAAGGCCGCCACATTGTCCCCTTGCAAGCAGATCAGGGGAAGTGGGGGATGAACAATAATCCACAGCAATCCAATCCCCACATCAGACATATGAGCAACGTAGGGTACTCTGCCGTTCCATTTCAGCCCCATTCCCCTGCCTTCTCCCTGCAGCCCTTCACACCTTTAATAACCAAGAACCTATCAACCATCACTTTAAGTATGCTCAATGACTTGGCCTCCACAGCCATCTGTGACAATGAATTCCACAGATTCAACACTCTGGCTAAATAAATCCCTCCTCATCTTTCATCTAAAGGGATGTCCTTGTATCCTGAGGCCATGCCTCTGGTCCTAGATTCCCTCACTTCAGGAAGAATCTTCTCCACTTCTCTGCAACCAGTCTATCTCGGCCTTTCAATGTTCAATAGGCTTCAATGAGATCCCCCCTCATTCTTCTAAACTCCAGTGAGTACAGGCTCAGAGCCAGACGGTCCTCGTATACTAACCCTTTCATTCCCAGGATCATTCTCATGAATCTCCTCTGGACCCTCTCCAATGCCTTTCTTAGATAAGGGGCCCAAAACTGCTCACCGTGTGGTCTGTCCTATGCCTTAAAGCCTCAGCATTACACTCTTTTATATTCTAGTCCTTTTGAAATGAGGCAAACGTTGCATCTGCCTGCCTTCCTACACAAGCACTCCCAAATCCCTTTGCTGCTCTGATTGCTAAATTTCCTCCCTGTTTAGAAAATAATCTATACCGTTATTCATTCTGCCAAAATATATGACCATACACTTCCCGACACTGTATTCCATCTGCCCCCTCTTCGCCCATTTTCCTAATCTGTCTCAGTCTTTCTCCAGCCTCCCTGCTTCCCCAACACTACCTGCCCCTCCACCTATCTTTGTATTGTTTGCAAACTTTACCACAAAGACATCAATTCCGTCATCAAAATCATTGACACATAATGTAAAGAGGATAGCTCCCAACACTGACTCCTGCAGAATGCCACCAGTCACTGGCAGCCAACTAGAAAACGCATCCTTTATTCCCACCTTTGCTCCCTACCAGTCAGCCAAACTCTTCGCCATGCTTGTGTCTCTCCTGTAATACCCCTCTTATCTTAATACTCCTTGTTTAGCAACTTCATATGCGGCACCTTGTCAAAGGCCTTTTAAAAGTTCAAGTGAACAACATCCACTGACTCTCCTTTGTCTGTCCTGTCTTACTTCCTCCAAGAATTCCAACAAATTTGTCAGGCAACATTTTCCTTTGAAGGAAACCATGCTGACTTCAGCCTATTTTATCATATGCCTCCAAATACCCCGAAACTTCATCCATAATAATGGACTTGCCGGTCACGGAAGTCTGGCCAACTGGACTATAACTTACTGACTTTTGCCTCTCTCCCTTCTTAAAGAATGGAGTGACATTTACAATTGTCCAGTCCTCGGGAACTACTCCAGAACCTATTGATGAACCAACTAAAATACCTCAGGTGTGTGTGACCCACCCTGAGGGTGAACATGCATGCCAGCCTCTCAGGTGCCCATTTTGACCCAACAGTAGTGACACACCCAGTTTAATATGTTGTTTATAAGATACCTGCAAGATAGGCCTTGCTTTAAGATAGTGTGACGGTTAACATGTTTAGATACTATTTGGGAGAATACAGTATATCTCTGTGTGGAGTATCTATTTGATGTTGTGCAAACCCTTGTTCGATACAATCTTTTTAATGGGCATTTGCTGTTCAGAGTAATACTTCTTTTCAAAAGTGAAGCAAAGATACCTGGTGACAAAAGCTTTACTTCCAATAAAAATAATAGAGTATATTAAAAATACATTTAATTATTCAGAATTTTACAAATGTCATTCACAAACCTCAGAGCAAAACACCTGCTCGCTGTGAATTTAGGATCTAGTATAGTTATCACTATGAGCCTGTTGCCTACAATGTAACCTCTGCCACACTATTATCTAAAATAGCCTGGCACAAGTAAAAGGTGCCACACAGAAGCTGGTTTCACTAGAAACACAACAGTGTGCCACAGCAGGGTTGTGGTTGGCATGGTACCACTAAAGCCCAGGACTGGAATTCGGAGTTCAAATCCAGCGCCGTCGGTAAGGAGTTTGTACGTTCTCCCCGTGACTGTGTGAGTTTCCTCCGGGTGCTCTGGTTTCCTCCCACAGTCCAAAGATGTACCGGTTAGCAGGTTAATTGATCATTGGAAATTGTCCCGTGATTAGGCCTGTGTCAAATGCTGTAGGTGGGTTGGTGAGTGGTGTGGCTTGTTGGGACGAAAGGCCCTGTTCTGCAAAAATAAAAAAATAAACATGGTTTTGCAGATGCTGAAAATCCAGAGTAATCAGCCCAAAATGTTGGCTCTTTATTCCTTTGCATAGATGCTGCCTGGCCTGCTGAGTTCCTCCAGCATTTTGTGTTGTTTACTGGTTTAGTGAAGAATGCACAGCAGGTTTCAGAAGTGGAGTGTTTTATTTAGCTGGGAGGCTTGGAAGTGGAGCAGGGAGCCGGCCAATCTCCATTCTAGCCCTGCTCACCTGGACCCACCTCTCACCGGGACCCACCTCTCACCGGGACCCACCTCTCACCGGGACCCACCTCTCACCGGGACCCACCTCTCACCGGGACCCACCTCTCACCGGGACCCACCTCTCACCGGGACCCACCTCTCACCTGGACCCACCTCTCACCCGGACCCACCTCTCACCCGGACCCACCTCTCACCCGGACCCACCTCTCACCCGGACCCACCTCTCACCCGGACCCACCTCTCACCCGGACCCACCTCTCACCCGGACCCACCTCTCACCGGACCCACCTCTCACCGGACCCACCTCTCACCCGGACCCACCTCTCACCCGGACCCACCTCTCACCCGCACCCACCTCTCACCCGCACCCACCTCTCACCCGCACCCACCTCTCACCCGCACCCACCTCTCACCCGCACCCACCTCTCACCCGGACCCACCTCTCACCCGGACCGACCTCTCACCTGGACCCACCTCTCACCTGGACCCACCTCTCACCGGGACCCACCTCTCACCGGACCCACCTCTCACCGGACCCACCTCTCACCCGGACCCACCTCTCACCCGGACCCACCTCTCACCGGGACCCACCTCTCACCGGGACCCACCTCTCACCGGGACCCACCTCTCACCGGGACCCACCTCTCACCGGGACCCACCTCTCACCGGGACCCACCTCTCACCGGGACCCACCTCTCACCGGGACCCACCTCTCACCCGCACCCACCTCTCACCCGCACCCACCTCTCACCCGCACCCACCTCTCACCCGCACCCACCTCTCACCCGCACCCACCTCTCACCCGCACCCACCTCTCACCCGCACCCACCTCTCACCCGCACCCACCTCTCACCCGCACCCACCTCTCACCCGCACCCACCTCTCACCCGGACCCACCTCTCACCGCACCCACCTCTCACCCGGACCCACCTCTCACCTGCTACCTGCTGCTCCACACCTTCCTTTCACCTCTTTTGGCTAGTCTGTGTCAGTCCAAATGAAGGGTTTAGACCAGAAACACCAACTGTCCATCTGCCGCCATTGATTCTGCCTGACCCACTGGGTCCCTTAGAACCAGATTTACTGTCACTGGCTTACTTGGATGAAATGCGCTGTTTTGTGGCAGCAGAACAGTGCAAAGGCATAAAGTTTCTATATTGTTCATGGGTTCCTGAAAACTGATGGCCAAGAGGAAGAAGCAGTTTCTGAATTGGTGAGGGTGGGTCTTCAGGCTCCTGTACCTCCTCCCTGACAGCTGTCTGGGACAGCGGGTTTCAAAATGGTGGTATAACTCAGTGTATCAGAAATGATTTACGATTAGCTGCTGTACTGGGTGAGTATGCGGAACCTGGTTAAATCACAATAAACAACATGTAGTCTGTTGCTTACACACTGTTCGGAACACGCAAGTGTACAGCACAGAAACAGGCCCTTCAGCCCACTATGTTGTGCCAAACCTGCTAAAAAGTAAAGCAAAAAGCCCCAAGGAACTGATCTCCTGCCTGCACCATGTCCATGTCCCTCCATCTTCCTCTCCAAACCTCTCTTCAAAGCCTCTACCACCGTACCAGGCAGCCATAACTCCGAGTAAAAAACTTACTTCTCATATCCTCTTTGAACCTACACCCTCTCACCTTCAATGCCCTCTGATATTAGACATTTCTACTCTGGGGAAAAAGGTGCTCCCTGTCTACTCTATCTATGCCTCTCAATCTTATAAACCTCTATCAGATCTTCCCTCAGCCTCCACTGCCCCAAAGAAAACAACCCAAGTTTGTTGTTATCATTGATCCAGCTCTACATAAAGTTCAGATCAAAGTACACATAAATAACCATGAGATTCATTTTCTTGTGGGCATACTCAATAACTCCAATAACCATAACAGAATCGATGAAACCACACACCAACAGGATGGACAACTACCATGCAAATACAAAAGGAAAGAAAGAAACATTTAAAAATAGCATTCTCAATAACATCTAATGCCAAGTATTTCTGTGTAAAGCACTATTGATGCAGGCAGCACGAGGTAAAGGCTTCAACCCCGAGAGTATCTTGTGATCTAAATTAGGCAGCAATTTAAATTGCATAACTTGCTGAGATTGGGCAGGGGAAAAAATCATTGCAGACACTTCCCAACCAGCAAACTGCCTTTTTCAAAAGTTCCCTTCTGGAAAGCAGTACAGGACTATTAAAACAACACGCTATATTAGAAGTGTCTTCCCTCAGGCAGTTAATCTGATCAACCATTCAAATTCACCCCACCCCATTCTCTCTATCTGTTACCTCAGTCACTGCACTGTAAACAGTGCTGTTTCTATTGAAAATACTCTACATGCTGGCATCTATGTATTTATGAGCTGTCCTTTAACCTCCAACTTTCTTTTCATATAATTCTTTACAACTGTTGAATGTTTTTGTTGCAAGTTGTGTCCTGACCAACACACAATGGCAAACTCCTAATGCATGTAAATATACAAACATGGCAAATAAAGTTGATCCTTGAAGATGAAAAGGATTGGCCTCACCTGAAAGCTGGGTAGGAGAAGAACAGAGGCCTTGCAGATCCCAAGACCAGGACCAGATCCATCTGAGGGCAGCAGGGATCAACAGGGGTTGCGAGCTGTTCAAGTCAAGGTTCAGAATCAGGTTTGTTATCACCGGCATGTGCCGTGAAATTTGTTAACTTGGCAGCAGCAGTTCAATGCAATACATAATAATACAGAAAGAAAATAAATAAGTGAATCAATTACAGTACGTATATATTGATATTGAACAGATTGAAAATAGTGCAAAAACAGAAATAGTATATATTTTTTTAAAAAGTGAGGTGGTGTTCAAGGGTTCAATGTTCATTTAAGAATTGGATAGCAGAGAGGAAGAAGCTGTTCCTGAATCGCTGGGTGTGTGCCTTCAGGCTTCTGTACCTCCCTTCTGACAGTAACAATGAGAAGAGTGGGTGATGGGGGTCCTTAATGATGGACACTGCCTTTCTGAGGCACCGCTCCTTGAAGGTGTCTTGGGTGCTACGGATGCTAGTACCCAAGATGGAGTTGACCAATTTTACAATTTTCGGTAGCTTCTTTTGGTCCTGTGCAGTAGCCCCCTCTGCCCACCACACCAGACAGTGTCAGAATGCTCCACGGTACATCTGTAGAGGTTTCAGTTGACAAACCAAATCTCTTCAAACTCCTAATGAAGTATAGCCGCTGAAAGTCTTGCCTTCTTTATAACTGCATCGATATGTAGGGACTAGGTTAGATCCTCAGAGATCTTGACACCCAGGAATTTAAAGCTGCTCACTCTCCACTTCTGACCGTCCATGAGGATTGGTTCATATTCCCTCGTCTTACCCTTCCTGAAGTCCACAATCAGCTATTTCATCTTACTGACATTGTCCCCATACGCCCTCTCATTTCCAACTGAGCTTCTACCAACAATCATGGGCAAACTTATAGATGGTATTTGAGCTCTGCCGAGTCACATAGTCACGTGTATATAGAGAGGAGAGCAGCGGGCCAGTGTTGATCGCCAGCAAGGAGATGTTTTGGGAGTAGCGCTAACGTTGGTCAAGTGTCATTCAAATGGAAATTACTATCACAGCTGCTTCTCTGCCCTCTTACCTGGAAGTTTTGGCAGACAGCCTGCGGTGTGCGAAATACAGTATATTGAATACTAATCACATACAGATTACACTAGGCGGTATAAAAGTATGTTAACCCATGAGATTAGGACAAACACGAGGAAATCTGCAGATGCTGGAAATTCAAACAACACACACAAAATGCTGGTGGAACGCAGCAAGCCAGGCAGCATCTATAAGGAGAAGCACTGTCGACGTTTCGGGCCGAGACCCTTCGTCAGGACTAACGGGTTTTATTTTTCACACAACACGGAGAATGAATTAATATCTAGCGAAGTCGGAAAGGACGCCTCTGCAACCCATCTGTGAAATCTCTCCCGCTGTTGCATATTAAAACCGAGAATAAACTCCAAATGCTAATTATTTTATACGTTTTGAGCAGAGAATTACGCCAGACCCGATTCTACAACGTCCTAGCCGGGAACCTCGGAGGTATTGGAAGAAGCCCCGCCCGTTAATTTACATACCCCAAATACATTGCATTTCGGGTGTAAGAGTTCGAGCGAGGGTATTGACAGTCTTTCAAATAGTCTTGTGTTCTAGAAGTAAAACCTGTCCCTATCAAAGATTTACCGCAGTTTATTGTTACTGTGGATGTTCACTTTGATGTTGAAGAGGTAAGTCCGAAGTGAGCTGAAGGTAGTCGGGAGATTGTTCTCAGTTCACTCTGGTTTCTCTTCAGATCGAATAAATCTTTCGCCTTTTACTAAAGATTTCCGTGGAGAGGAACGCTCAGAGTCTCGGGCAATTTTTTGTTGCCCTGCGCAGGCGGGGCTTGTTAATCACCAAAAATAGATGACTGTTTAATTACTGCCGGTGGTGCGGGATGTGGTCATACAGGGGCTCGAACCGCGGTCTGCTCCCGGAGAGGGCTCTGGCCTTCGGCCGGTACTTCTTTACGGTCTTTATTATTGTCCGTAAGTTTATTACAAATGAAGTTAATTTTAGTCGAACATCCATCTCGATGTGCTAGTGAGACAACGGGTGTAGCAACTCAAAGCATGTGAGGAGAGGAATAAACAGGAGTGAAAGGTCAAACCTGATACAATGACTCCTCAGGTGCTGCCTGTCCTGCTCGTGTGTGATTCTGGATTTCCCGCATCTGCAGAGTAACGTGTAGGTGATAGATAAAAGGATAGGTGAGGCGGGAGGTGACAGGTGGAAGGGTAAAGGGCCAAAGGAGAAGGAATCTGAGAGAACTCAATGGACCACGGGAGGAGGGGAACCAGAGGGAAGTGATAGGCAAGTGAGGAGAAGGGTAGAATGGAAAGGGGGGGGGGGATTACTTTAAATTAGAGAAGTCAATATTCATCCCATTATGCTGGCCGCTGAGAGCTTAACCTGGTGACATGGGTGGAGTGGGGTAATGACGATTAGAGTGTGGTGAACTATGTGCCTGTCGGGACACGCCCCTGCTGACTGCTCCTGTGGCTCCTCCCACAGGCCCCTGTATAAAGGAGACCTGCGGCCTGAAGATCGGCCTCAGTCTCCAGGACCTTGTATGATAGACACTCACTCCTGGTTCCTTCTTCCAGTCAATAAAAGCCGATATCTCGCCTACGTCTCAGTGTGAGTTATTGATGGTGCATCAATTTTATTGACTGGAAGTTTTAAAACATGGAACCCGTTTTGCGTCCGGACCGGTTGGATTTGGACCCTCAAGACCCTGACGCAGCTCTCGCTTTTGAACACTGGCTTGCATGCTTCCAATCGTACTTGGCGGAGCTTCGTGCGACTGAACCCGCCGTTATGCACAGAATCCTACTCTCGAAGGTCTCCTCCAAAGTTTACTCCTTTATCCGGGACCTGCCGACCTACGAAGGGGCACTGGACGCCCTCAAACGACAGTATCTGCGGCCGGTGAACACCGTCTACGCAAGACATCGCTTAGCTACCCGGCAACAGCGGCCTGGCGAATCGTGCGCTGAGTTTCTCCGAGCACTACAGACACTCGTCCGACCTTGCGACTGCAAGACGCTCACGGCAGAACAGCATGCGGAGCTGCTGGTGCGAGACGCCTTTGTGACGGGACTGAGGTCAGTGTACATGCGCCAGCGGCTGCTGGAGAACTCGGATCTTACCTTAAGCTCGGCGATAGAGAAGGCCAACGCTCTAGAAGCTGCGCGGCATAACGCCGACGCTGTCCAGTCGCGCGATTCCCCGCCGGTTTCGTGGACGCCTCAGACCCCGCCACCGCCGGCTCCCGGGAGCGAATTCGCCAACGCCGCCGCCAGTCGCCATTCCACGAGCTCCCCGACCCAGACCACGGCTGTGGCCCGTAAGAAACTCGTGCTTTGTTATTTCTGTGGCCAAAAGAAACATCCTCGACAACGCTGTCCAGCGCGAGAAGCGACCTGCTCCAGCTGCGGAAAGCGGGGCCACTTCGCCAAGGTCTGTAAGTCTCAACCTCGAGCGGAGTGCAGCGCGGCGGGTGAAACGTGGGGGCCGCCATCTTGCATGCCGGGATGTGGGCGGCCATCTTTGTCGACGTCAGCACGCCCCGCCCCCGATCCTCGGATGCTGACCGGGTACCCCGGATGTGAGCGGCCATCTTTGTCGGCGTCAGCATGCCCCGCCCCCGACCCTCCGATGCTGACCGGGTACCCCGACGGCGATCCAACTCTGGCCACTGTGACTCTCGACCAAAGCGCCCCACACCAGCTTGCAAGATCCATGATGGACATCCAGGTGGAGGGGCATTGGACTGGATGCCTGTTTGACACGGGCAGCACTGAGAGTTTTATTCACCCGGACACAGTGCAACGCTGCGGACTTGCAACGCGGCCGGTCAGTCGGAGGTTCCATTTGGCCTCTGGGTCGCAGTCCGCAGACATCCGGGCGGGTTGTGTAGCGACTTTGGTGGTGCAAGGCACAGTATATCGGGACTTTGAACTGCTGGTCATGCCTAATCTGTGTGCACCTGTGCTATTGGGGCTGGACTTCCAGAGCCATCTCGAAAGTGTGACTATGGTATACGACGGGCCCCTCCCACCACTCACTGTCAAGAATCCTCAGTTTTGTGGGACTTCTTCACATACCCCGCTACTGACCACACACACACACGGACACACACATCCCATCCAGAACCAGGCCAACAGCTGCGCTACCGACACTTGCAGCCTCTCCACTCTCAAGATCCCTCCCCCACCGCTGTTCGCCAACCTGACCCCCGACTGTAAACCTGTGGCAACCAAAAGCAGGAGGTACAGCGCGGGGGACAGGGCCTTCATTCAGTCGGAGGTGCGGCGGCTGCTCAGGGAGGGGATCATTGAGCCGAGCACAAGCCCTTGGAGGGCCCAGGTGGTTGTTGTTCGGACTGGGCAGAAAAATAGGATGGTGGTGGACTATAGTCAAACCATCAATAGGTTTACGCAGCTTGACGCATACCCCCTACCCCGCATCGCGGATATGGTCAACCAGATTGCTCAGTATAAGGTGTACTCGACAATAGATCTGAAATCCGCTTATCACCAGCTCCCCATCTGCCCAGAGGACCGCCCCTACACCGCCTTCGAGGCGGGCGGCCGGCTCTATCACTTCCTGCGCGTCCCTTTCGGTGTCACGAATGGTGTCTCTGTCTTCCAGAGGGAAATGGACCGGATGGTGGACCAGTACCAACTGCAGGCCACATTTCCCTATCTGGATAACATCACCATCTGTGGTCATGACAGGCCAGATCACGACGCCAACCTCCAACGGTTTCTCCAAGTGGCCGCAGTTCTGAACCTTACTTATAACAGGGACAAGTGTGTTTTTGGTACCACCCGCCTTGCTATACTTGGGTATGTCGTGGAAAACGGGGTTATTGGGCCTGATCCCGAACGTATGCGCCCCCTGTTAGAGCTCCCTCTTCCCACCACTCTCAAGGCCCTCAGACGGTGCCTGGGGTTTTTTTCCTATTACGCCCAATGGGTCCCCCATTACGCAGACAAGGCTCGCCCCCTGGTCAAGTCTACCTCGTTTCCCCTCTCTGCTGAGGCCTGCGCGGCCTTCAACTGCATTAAAGCGGACATTGCCAAAGCTACGATGCATGCAGTGGACGAGACCGCTCCCTTCCAAGTGGAGTGTGATGCCTCCGATTTCGCTCTGGCTGCTACCCTTAATCAGGAAGGCAGACCAGTAGCAATCTTTTCTCGCACCCTCCAAGGCTCTGAAATTCGGCACTCCGCGGTGGAGAAAGAAGCCCAGGCCATAGTGGAGGCTGTTAGGCACTGGAGGCACTATCTTGCTGGCAAAAGATTCACTGTGCTGACCGACCAGCGCTCGGTTGCGTTCCTGTTCAGCAACCAACAGCGGGGCAAGATCAAAAATGATAAGATTTTGCGGTGGAGGATAGAACTCTCCACCTACACCTATGATATCCTGTACCGGCCTGGCAGACTCAATGAGCCCCCTGATGCCCTATCCCGGGGAACATGTGCTAGCACACAGCTCGACCAGCTGTACGCCCTTCATGCACAACTTTGCCATCCGGGGGTCACCCGATTTTACCATTTTGTGAAAGCTCGGAACCTGCCGTACTCCCTGGAGGACATCAGGACGATGACCAGGGACTGCCAAATTTGTGCCGAGTGCAAACCGCACTTCTACTGTCCTGACACGGCACAACTTGTCAAGGCCACCCGCCCTTTTGAACGCCTGAGTGTTGACTTTAAGGGCCCCCTTCCCTCCACTGACCGCAATGTCTATTTTCTCAGTGTTATTGACGAGTTCTCACGGTTCCCCTTTGCCATCCCCTGCCCCGACACCACTGCCACGTCCGTCATAAAAGCCCTGCGCCAGCTCTTCACTCTGTTCGGGTATCCCTGCTATATCCACAGTGATAGAGGGTCCTCCTTTATGAGTGAGGAGCTGCGCCAGTACTTGCTAGCTAGGGGCATTGCTACCAGTCGGACCACGAGTTATAATCCCCGGGGTAATGGCCAGGTGGAGCGGGAGAATGCCACAGTGTGGAAGGCCACACTTTTAGCCCTTAAGTCCAAAGGGTTGCCGGTCTCTCGATGGCAGGAGGTCCTCCCTGAGGCACTGCACTCTATCCGCTCTCTGTTATGTACGTCCACCAATGCCACCCCTCACGAACGCCTATTCTCTTTTCCCAGGAAGTCTGTCACTGGGACCACCCTACCAGTTTGGTTGACGTCCCCGGGGCCAGTGCTGCTCCGGAAACATGTGAGGAGCAATAAATACTCCCCGCTGGTGGAGAGGGTTCACCTTCTCCATGCGAACCCCCAGTATGCTTACGTGGTCTTACCTGATGGGCGGGAGGACACGGTCTCCATCCGCGACCTGGCACCCGCAGGTGCAGCAGACCACTACCCTGAAGGCTCTCCGGTAACTGTGAACCCTGCACCAGAGGTGACACCGTACTCACCAGGCCCTACACAGACTCCTCACGACACTTGTATACCGGGCGTTTCGTACGCATTTATACCAGGCGCCTCGCACATGCATGAGGGATCACCGGCGCCTAGTGGGCAAGAACACGCGCAACCCCCGTCCCCTGTGCAATCGCCAATGTTGCCGGCACCTATGCAGTCACAGCCGGTGCTACGTAGATCGCAGCGACAGATTCGACCGCCTGATCGGCTTGACTTGTAAGAACCTTCGCTACATGAGGACTTTTTCAAACGAAGGGGGGGTGAATGTGGTGAACTATGTGCCTGTCGGGACACGCCCCTGCTGACTGCTCCTGTGGCTCCTCCCACAGGCCCCTGTATAAAGGAGACCTGCGGCCTGAAGATCGGCCTCAGTCTCCAGGACCTTGTATGATAGACACTCACTCCTGGTTCCTTCTTCCAGTCAATAAAAGCCGATATCTCGCCTACGTCTCAGTGTGAGTTATTGATGGTGCATCATAGAGAAGACATTGAGCGACTGTCACAGTTGAAGACACACAAAACCTTCCCGTTGTATACCCTTCTATGCCGGTCTGTACGGAGAAAAGGCCACAGACTCCACAGCCTCCCGCGACTTACTGTCGTCTATCACGGTGGCAAGCGGGAGAGTCTGGAGCAGCCACTGACCCTGGACGAGCTGACTGGCTCCGTCCGTTCCTTTGAGTCGGGTGAGACTCCCGGAGGAGACGGCTTACCGGTCGGGTTGTATTCGGTCTGTGGAACCGGATGGGCCCTGACCTGCTGGACGTGTACAACGCTCCGCTCCTGGCGGGCAGCATGTCCGAATCCATGAGGAAGGGCACCATCACCCTCATCTACAAGCAGAAGGGGGAGAGGGAAGCCATTAGAAATTGGAGGCCCATCTCACTCATGAAAGTGGACGACAAGATCCTGTCCAAGGCTGTCGCCAACAGGGTCAAGTCTGCACTGGAGTTGAGGGACACCATCGCCTACGTGCAGGACAGGGCGGTGGACAGCTGCCTGGTCAGCTTGCACCCGGGTGACACTGCCAGGCAGTGGAGGGACCCAAGTCAAAACCTCCCTGTACATGGGCGACGTCACCGTCTTCTGCTCCGATCCGAGGTCAGTTTGCAGGCTGATCAGCATCGGCGAACAGTTCGAGCAGGTATCGGGGGCCAGGGTCAACCGCACAAACAGCGAAGCCATGCTGGCCTGACCGATCCAGCGTCCCCTTCACCGTCAGGGCTGATCACCTGGAGGTGTTGGGGATCTGGTTCGGAGGGGCCGAGGCGTACAACAAGAACTGGCAGGAGCAGACTGCCAAGGTGAAACAGAAACCGGGGCTTTGGGGGGAGGGGGCAATCCCTATCGATAACGGGCAAGAACCTGGTCATCAGGTGTGAGGTGGTCTCAGGGCTGCTGTACTTGGCGCAGGTGTGGCCAGTCCCCCGCTCCTTCAGCTCGGAAATCACCTGAGCCGTCTTCAGATTTGTCTGGGGATCCAGGGTGGAGCCGGTCAGACCGACCACCATGCTCAAGATCCTGGACAATGGGGGCAAAAACGTTCCCAGTGTCGCCCTCACCCTGATGGCCAGCTTCGTGTGTGGATGTATCAGGTTGTGTGTGGAACTCAGGTATGTGGGCACCAAGTAACACTACATGCCCAGGTTCTACCTGTTGCCCTGGCTAGGAAGGATGGGTCTGGCCCCTTTCCCGCGCAACACCCCTGTCAGCTGGTCATTGCCGCCATACCTGTCCTTCGTAGAGAAGTTCTTCCAGGTCAATGCCTTTCTCCACAGGGCCATCAGGCAGTGGTCAGTACGCAAGGTCCTGCAGGCGCTGCAGGAGAAGAACGTGATGCACACAGTGGGGTGGTTCCCTGAGCAGACCGTCCAGTTTACCTGGCAAAATGCCTCATCGTTAGACCTCACCAACAGGCACCAAGACCTCGCCTGGCTGGTGGAGAGAGGGGACCTCCCAGTCCGATCCCTCCTGTACGCCCAGAACATCGTCTCCACACCCCACTGCCCACGGGAGGACTGCAGTGAGGAGGAGTCGGTGACCCACCTCTATGCACACTGTAGGTTTGTGGAGAAGGTGTGGAGGAGGAGGGAAGGGACAGTGTCGAGGTTCATCCCCAGCAGCTGTGTGACAGAGGACTCTCTGATCTACGGGCTGCTCTCGGGGACTCACACCGAGACCAACATCCGGTGCTGCTGGCAGATCATCAACTCGGTGAAAGACGCTCTTTGGTCAGCCCGAAACTTGATGGTCTGCCAGCACACGGAGATGTCCGTGGGGGAATGCTGCCGACTGGCACTCTCGGCTGCAGGAGTCCGTGCTGAGGGACGAACTCAAACGGTGCAGCCACCGCAAGGGCCCGGTGGGGAAGGACCACAGTCTAGGGTCCTTCCCCCGTGGGAG
Organism: Hypanus sabinus; assembly: GCF_030144855.1. NCBI lineage: Eukaryota > Metazoa > Chordata > Chondrichthyes > Myliobatiformes > Dasyatidae > Hypanus > Hypanus sabinus. The sequence continues at coordinate 89,411,374 of NC_082717.1, read as the reverse complement.
TTGAGGGGTGGGGTGTATACCCCTAAACAAATGTATGTAAATATGGAAAACAGAGTGCCACATGGGTGCGAAAAGTGTGAAAATGTAAAGACAGCAATGGAAACAGTTGTAAAGGATTGAAAGCCATTGAATGGTTTATGTATATAATTTATTTTTGAATAAAGTGTATTTTGTTTATTAAAAATATTTAATATCTGAGTAATCTTTTATATATTAAGCATTCTTGATTCAGCAATTCTTGTTCATTTATTACAGGTTATATGTAAAAACACGTGAATGGCGTACGCTATGTCCAGGCCTCGTTAAACGTAAAGACGAAGTTACACCCGCACTTCTGGACTCCCGTGTTTTCTCCTAATTAATTTAGTGTTTTGAAGTTAGAAAACACACCTCCCCCCACCCAGGTAACAGAGCACGTTGTGCCTGTTGCGGAAATCTTCACTATCCTGATCGTGGGCATGTGTGGGCATCAAGGACCTGTTTGAGATCTGGCCCCTTCACCTGGTGCTTTCTGGTCAAGTTAAGGGTGGAAACAAATGGAGCCACCCTCCTTCAGAGTTTGTGATCAGAGGGAACGCGGACATGTGCCATATGCAGAAAACCCAGACCGTGCAGGGAGGGTAGTGTAAGTGAAGAAGGACCCAGATGAACCCGAATTGACAGGTGGGACAGAGTGCTGGGAAGTGTGCGTTCATGCACTTTGGTAGAAGAAATAAAGACGTAAAGGATTTTCTAAACCGGAAGCAGATTCTGAGGTTTTCAGAGTCCTCGCGCAGGATTCCCTGAAGGTTAACTTGCGGGTTGGGTCGGTGGTGAGGAAGGCAAATGCAATGTTAACATTCATTTCGACGGGGCTATAGTACAAGAGCAAGCATGCAATGCTGAGGCTTTATGACGCCGAATGTGGAAAATTGGGAGCTGTTTTGGGCCCCTTATCTAAGAAAAGATTTGTTGGCATTGGGGAGGGTCCAGAGAAGGTTCACAAGAATTATCCCAGAAATGAAAGGGTTAATGTTTAATGGCTCTCGGCCTAAAATCGGTGGAGTTTAGGAGAACGAGGTTCTATCGAATACTGAAAGGATTTGGAGAAAATGTTTTATATAGTGGGGGAGTCTAGGATCAGAGGGCAGAGCCTCAGAATAGAGGGACATCCATTTAGAACGGAGATGAGGGGGAACCTCTGGGATTTTTGCTGTATTTCTGGGTGTATTTAAAGTGGAGGCTTTTAGGTTCTTGATTATTAATAGTGTTAAAAGTTACGGGGAGAAGACAGAAGATTGGAATTGCAGAGGAAGGCCGCTGCAGCGTGTGTGTGGAAGGGGACACCACCCAAAAGAAGCTACTAACGATGTCCCCAGAGGGCAGCAGTCTCCCCCCCCCCCACCCCAGCTCAGGGCCCTCCCCAGGGGAAGGGAACTGTTCGGCCGAGAGCGAAGGAGAATGGCAGGTAAAGAAAAGGAAGAATTCTTGGAAGACGCCACTCAAGGGACAACAGGGTACTGAGAGTCAAAGTAATAGGTAGAAAAGGCAATGAGCAGTTTTTAACTCACCCCAGCTCTGAGAGCACAGCGTCCACACTCCAGCTCTGGGAGCACAGCGTCCACACTCCAGCTCTGGGAGCACAGCGTCCACACTCCAGCTCTGGGAGCACAGCGTCCACACTCCAGCTCTGGGAGCACAGCGTCCACACTCCAGCTCTGGGAGCACAGCGTCCACACTCCAGCTCTGGGAGCACAGCGTCCACACTCCAGCTCTGGGAGCACAGCGTCCACACTCCAGCTCTGGGAGCACAGCGTCCACACTCCAGCTCTGAGAGCACAGCGTCCACACTCCAGCTCTGAGAGCACAGCGTCCACACTCCAGCTCTGGGAGCACAGCGTCCACACTCCAGCTCTGGGAGCACAGCGTCCACACTCCAGCTCTGGGAGCACAGCGTCCACACTCCAGCTCTGGGAGCACAGCGTCCACACTCCAGCTCTGAGAGCACAGCGTCCACACTCCAGCTCTGAGAGCACAGCGTCCACACTCCAGCTCTGAGAGCACAGCGTCCACACTCCAGCTCTGGGAGCACAGCGTCCACCCTCCAGCTCTGGGAGCACAGCGTCCACCCTCCAGCTCTGGGAGCACAGCGTCCACACTCCAGCTCTGGGAGCACAGCGTCCACACTCCAGCTCTGGGAGCACAGCGTCCACCCTCCAGCTCTGGGAGCACAGCGTCCACCCTCCAGCTCTGGGAGCACAGCGTCCACCCTCCAGCTCTGGGAGCACAGCGTCCACACTCCAGCTCTGGGAGCACAGCGTCCACACTCCAGCTCTGGGAGCACAGCGTCCACACTCCAGCTCTGGGAGCACAGCGTCCACCCTCCAGCTCTGGGAGCACAGCGTCCACCCTCCAGCTCTGGGAGCACAGCGTCCACCCTCCAGCTCTGGGAGCACAGCGTCCACCCTCCAGCTCTGGGAGCACAGCGTCCACCCTCCAGCTCTGGGAGCACAGCGTCCACCCTCCAGCTCTGGGAGCACAGCGTCCACCCTCCAGCTCTGGGAGCACAGCGTCCACCCTCCAGCTCTGGGAGCACAGCGTCCACACTCCAGCTCTGGGAGCACAGCGTCCACACTCCAGCTCTGGGAGCACAGCGTCCACCCTCCAGCTCTGGGAGCACAGCGTCCACCCTCCAGCTCTGGGAGCACAGCGTCCACCCTCCAGCTCTGGGAGCACAGCGTCCACCCTCCAGCTCTGGGAGCACAGCGTCCACCCTCCAGCTCTGGGAGCACAGCGTCCACCCTCCAGCTCTGGGAGCACAGCGTCCACCCTCCAGCTCTGGGAGCACAGCGTCCACCCTCCAGCTCTGGGAGCACAGCGTCCACCCTCCAGCTCTGGGAGCACAGCGTCCACCCTCCAGCTCTGGGAGCACAGCGTCCACCCTCCAGCTCTGGGAGCACAGCGTCCACCCTCCAGCTCTGGGAGCACAGCGTCCACCCTCCAGCTCTGGGAGCACAGCGTCCACCCTCCAGCTCTGGGAGCACAGCGTCCACCCTCCAGCTCTGGGAGCACAGCGTCCACCCTCCAGCTCTGGGAGCACAGCGTCCACCCTCCAGCTCTGGGAGCACAGCGTCCACCCTCCAGCTCTGGGAGCACAGCGTCCACCCTCCAGCTCTGGGAGCACAGCGTCCACCCTCCAGCTCTGGGAGCACAGCGTCCACACTCCAGCTCTGGGAGCACAGCGTCCACACTCCAGCTCTGGGAGCACAGCGTCCACACTCCAGCTCTGGGAGCTGAAGTGTGCGGAACTCCAGAACAAGCCAGACATTGAAACAGGAACACTGACCAATCTTCCCCCAGTGACAGACACCATCACCACCACTTCTTCACCCTGGGGGTTTTATAATTTTACAACAGTTGAGGGATTTCCTACCCCTCCCTCTCCAGGAGCAGAAGAACCCTGTACTGTGGTCCACCATCACCAAGGGTGAGTGTTTAAACAAACTGCTTGAGAGCTTTTCTGCACCTTCCGCAAAGAGTGGGTTCACCTCAGCTGCCTCTGGTGCCCCTCCTCTTTCTCGCACGATACACCTCAGCCTTTCCCACCTTAGCTTAGCTGTCTCCAACAACCCCTCTTCCACCCACTCTTTTCCGGCATCCTCCCTCTTCCTTTCCACTCCTGCTGAAGATGCTGGAAGGGGGTATTGGAGAAATCAACTGTTGCATGAACCGCCGAGTTTCCTACAGCGTCCAACAGTTACCCCCACTACACAACAGAAAATACTCCGTAGCGGTACATGTAAAGATAATCTCTTTTTGGTGATTAACAAGCCCCGCTTGCGCAGGGCAACAAAAAATTGCCCGAGACTCTGAGCGTTCCTCTCCACGGAAATCTTTAGTAAAAGGCGAAAGATTTATTCGATCTGAAGAGAAACCAGAGAACTGACAATCAGCCGTCGCCATTCTCTCCCCACACACCCCCTACCCCTCTAAAGTTAATGCGACCCGCTACATTTGTCACCAGAATCACAATAGCAGAGACCCCGCGATTTAACTCCAAGCAGTAAAACGTTATTTTACAATTCTTCACGCAAACCACAGGATGAGGAATTATTATTAACTTACATTTGCACAAAGCATTCTGGTATGTAAATAAGGGAGCGGGGCGTGACCAAGAACAGACTGAATTTGATAGCGGAACTCAGCATGTGTAGAGAGATTAACTGTCGACGTTGCGGCCCGAGACCCTCCATCAGGACGAGAAAGGAAGAGGAAAGCACCTTAAAACTGTGCCACCTTGTGTTAATAGACAATAGACAGTAGGTGCAGGGGTAGGCCATTCGGCCCGTCACTCACTGTGATCATGGCTGATCATACACAATCAGTACCCGGTTCCTGCCCTCTCCCCATATCTGGAGGCCAATTCTCTGGATGCTTTCAAGAAGGAGCTAGATAGGTATCTTATGGATAGGAGAATCAAGGGATATGAGGGCAAGGCAGGAACCGGGTATTGATAGTAGATGATCAGCCATGATCTCAAAATGGCGGTGCAGGCTCAAAGGGCCGAATGGTCTACTTCTGCACCTATTGTCTATTGTCTATCCCTTGACCCCGCTATCTATAAGAGCTCTAACTAACTCTCTCTTGAATGCATCCAGAGACTTGGCCTCCACTGCCTTCTGGGGCAGAGCATTCCACATATCCACCACTCTCTGAGTGAAAAAGTTTTTCCGCATCTCTGTTCTAAATGGCCTACCCCTTATTCTTAAGCTGTGGCCTCTAGTTCTGGACTCACCCATCAGCAGGAACATGCTTCCTGCCTCCAGCGTGTCCAATCCCTTAATAATCTTACATGTTTCAATCAGATCCCCTCTCATCCTAAATTCCAGTGGATACAGGCCCAGTCGCTCCAATCTTTCAACATATGACAGTCCCGCCATTCCGGGAATTATCTTTGTGAACCTACGCTGCACTCCCTCAATAGCAAGAATGTCCTTCCTCAAATTTGGAGACCAAAACTGTACACAGTACTCCAGGTGGGGTCTCACCAGGGCCCTGTACAGCTGCAGAAAGACCTCTTTACTCCTATACTCAATTCCTCTTGTTATAAAGGCCAGCATGCCATTAGCTTTCTTCACTGCCTGCTGTACCTGCATGCTTGCTTTCATTGACTGATGTGCAAGAACACCTAGATCTCGTTGTACTTCCCCTTTTCCTAATTTGACTCCATTTAGACAGTAATCTGCCTTCCTGGTCTTGCCACCAAAGTGGATAACCTCACATTTATCCACATTAAACTGCATCTGCCATATATTTGCCCACTCACCCAACCTGTCCAAGTCACCCTGCATTCTCATAACATCCTCCTGACACCCAGCTTTGTGTCATCAGCAAATTTCCTAATGTTACTTTTAATCCCTTCATCTAAATCATTAATGTATATTGTAAACAGCTGCTGTCCCAGCACCGAGAACCTTGCGGTACCCCACTGGTCGCAGCCTGCCATTCTGAAAGGGACCCATTAATCACCACTCTTTGTTTCCTGTCAGCCAGCCAATTTTCAATCCATGTCAGTACTCTGCCCCCAATACCATGTGCCCTAATTTTGCCCACTAATCTCCTTTGTGGGACTTCATCAAAAGCTTTCTGGAAGTCCAGGTCACTACATCCACTGGCTCTCCCTTGTCCATTTTCATAGTTACATCCTCAAAAAACTCCAGAAGATTAGTCAAGCATGATTTTCCCTTCATAAATCCATGCTGACTCAGACTGATCCTTCTACTGCTATCCAAATGTGTTGTAATTTCCTCTTTTATAATTGACTCCAGCATCTTTCCCACCACTGACGTCAGACTAACTGGTCGATAATTCCCTGTTTTCTCTCTCCCTCCTTTCTTGAAAAGTGGGACAACATTAGCCACCCTCTAATCAGCAGGAACTGTTCCTGAATCTATAGAACATTGGAAAATGATTACCAATGCATCCATGATTTCAAGAGCCACCTCTTTAAGTACCCTGGGATGCAGACCATCAGGTCCTGGGGACTTATCAGCCTTCAGACTCAACAGTTTATCCAACACCGTTTCTTGCCTAATATAAATTTCCTTCAGTTCATCCTTTACCCTAGTTCCTTTGGCCACTATTACATCTGGGAGATTGTTTGTGTCTTCCCTAGTGAAGACAGATCCAAAGTACCTGTTCAACTCGTCTGCCATTTCCTTGTTCCCCATAATAAATTCACCCATTTCTGTCTTCAATGGCCCAATTTTGGTCTTAACTATTTTTTTTTTTTGCTATTCACATACCTGAAGAAGCTTTTACTATCCTCCTTTATATTCTTGGCTAGTTTACCTTAGAACCTCATTTTTTCTTGGCGTATTGCCTTTTTTGTTATTTTCTGTTGCTCTTTAAAAGCTTCCCAGTCCTCCGGTTTCCCGCTCATCTTTGTTATGTTATACTTCTCTTTTATTTTTATACTGCCCTTTACATCCCTCGTCAGCCAAGGCCGCCCCTTACTCCCCTTAGGATCTTTCTTCCTCTTTGGAATGAACCGATCCTGCACCTTCTGCATTATTCCCAGAAATACCTGCCATTGTTGTTCCACTGTCTTCCCTGCTAGGGTATTGTTCCATTGAACTTTGGCCAGCTCCTCCCTCATAGCTCCGCAGTTCCCTTTGTTCAACTGTATACTAACACATCCGATTTTCCCTTCTCCTTCTCAAATTGTAAGTTTAAACTTATCATATGGCCACTACCTCCTAATGGTTCCTTTACCTCGAGGTCCCTGATCAAATCCGGTTCATTGCACAACACTAAACCTAGAATTGCCTTCTCCCTGGTAGGCTCCAGTACAAGCTGTTCTAAGAGTCCATCTCAGAGGCACTCCACAAACTCCCTTTCTTGGGGTCCAAGTGCCATTCTGATTCTCCCAGTCTACCTGCGTGTTGAAATTCCCCATGACAACTGTATCATTACCTTTGCGACATGCCAATTTTAACTCTTCATTCAACTTACGCTCTACACCCAGACTGCTGTTTCGGGGCCTGTAGATAACTCCCATTAGGGTCTTTCTACCCTTAGAATTTCTCAGTTCTATCCATACTGACTCTACATCCCCGATTCTACATTCTCCCTTGCAAGGGACTGAATATCATTCCTCACCAACACAGCCACCCCACCCCCTCTCCAGTCAGTCTGTCCTATCGATAAGATGTATATCCTTGAATATTCATTTTCCAGGCCCTCTCCGCTTGAAGCCATGTCTCTGTTATTCCCACAACATCGTACTTGCCGATTTCCAACAGAGCCTCAAACTCATCTACTTTATTCCTTATACTTCGTGCATTCATATATAATACTTTTAATTTGTTACTCCCCTCTCCTTTCATTTCAATTCCTATTTCACTTGGCCATACTGTATGATCTCTTCTTAAGCTTTCTACTGTTGTCCTTTTTAACGTTTCTTATTTTCACTTTCCCTTTAACTCCATCCTTACATTTCCAGTTCATCCCCACCCCACCCCCACCCCCACCCCCACCACTTAGTTTAAACTCATCCGTGTTGCAGTGGCAAACCTGTCTGCCACAATGCTGGTCCCCCGCCTATTAGGGTGCAATCATTGTGTTACATTTCAGCCCTGGGAAAAAGCCTCTGACTATCCACACCGCTATCAGGTCACCTGTCATCCTCCATCGCTCCAAGGAGAAAAGGCCGAGTTCACTCAACCTATTCTCATAAGGCATGCTCCCCAATCCAGGCAACATCCTTGTAAATCTCCTCTGCACCCTTTCTATGGTTTCCACATCCTTCCTGTAGTGAGGAGACCAGAACTGAGCACAGAGCATATATCCAAGTGGGGTCTGACCATGGTCCCCTATACAGCTGTAACATTACTTCTCGGCTCTTGAACTCAATCCCACGGTTCATGAAAGACAACACACCGTAAGATTTCTTAGGAACTGTCAACCAGGGAATAATGCCAGAATATCCTACGGACGATCACAATCTTTTCTTTGGTGATTAACAAGCCCCGCCTGCGCAGGGCAACAAAAAATTGCCCGAGACTCTGAGCGTTCCTCTCCACGGAAATCTTTAGTAAAAGGCGAAAGATTTATTCGATCTGAAGAGAAACCAGAGAACTGACAATCAGCCGTCGCCATTCTCTCCCCACACACCCCCTACCCCTCTAAAGTTAATGCGACCCGCTACATTTGTCACCAGAATCACAACGGAACAGAAACAACACTTTAGCAAAACTTCATAAAACAGCAGAAAGTCGATTTACAAGGTCTTTTACGAACTACAAAAGGAATTATATTCTTTTTTTTGCATTTGCGCAAAGCATTGTGGTATGTAAATAAGGGTCGGGGCGTGACCAAGCACCGGGTTCACTTCCGGTGGGTTGTGTGTTACGGAGAACAAAACCGGGTTCGGAATGTGATACACGGGGAAAGTAGATACTGCATAGCAGTTTCAAAATAAACTTCATTCACAATATAAATTGCAAGAATAAGCCGTGCAATACCTTTTCTTTGTTACATTCATAGTCAATTCCATTCGTTAAAACCAATAGGACTGTTGCCACTCATGAGACCCTCTGGGGTGTTTCACTATTACATTAATTGTGGGGCTTCCCCACCGACCTGACCCCTCTCTTTCCTGCAGTGGATGAACCCTACACTGTCGTCCTTGCAAACACCAGGAACTCTGCAGATGCTGGAAATTCAAGCAACACACACAAAATGCTGGTGGAACACAGCAGGCCGGGCAGCATCTATAGGAGAAGTACAGTCAACGTTTGATCCTGTACAGTCCTGACGAAGGGTCTCGGCTCGAAACGTCGACTGTACTTCTCCTATAGATGCTGCCTGGCCTGCTGAGTTCCACCAGCATTTTGTGTGTGTTACTGTGGTCCTTGGAGTGACTGCACCAGGTTTCAGTGAGTCCCTCTGCACGTAACCTGGAATGTGCCAGTCGGGCCATCTTGACATACTAGTGCAGGATTTTGTGAATAAAACACGTGATTAATATTGTGTGCTTAACAGAAGCCTTTACTTCCATTACCAACAAAGCAAAAGCAGTCACCTTACACTGACGTCACTACTACACCGGCTCCTAAAGTTAACACAACTGAAAGACAGTGTTTGTGAATAATGTCCAACAGTTTATATGAACAATATGTGTCACCCATTACACCAGTCCACACTGACAGCCCAAAATGGGAAATGGTGGCAACACTCAGACCAGGTGCCAGTGAAGGCCATTTGGCCCCTCATACCTAACCCCCTTCAGTAAACTCATGGTTACTCTGGCCTGACCTCAGATCCTCTTTCCTTCCTGCGGGGTTTAACCCTTCACTCTTCTACCAAAACTCCATCGTTCAGCCTGGACTGCAGCGATTTTACCTGCAATATCTGCTGATCATCCACTTTCAGCAATCACTCCCTTACCCAGAATAAAAACTACAAGAATAAACCACACAACCTCTTTCATTCTTACATGACAGAGTCAATGCTTTCAGTAATGTTTTATTGTACACAGGACCTAGACCCTCGATGTCCGGTGTCAGAATCAGAAAGGCTTCAGACAAGCAGAAGGGAGAAAAGGAAGATGTTAGGAACTGGAGGCCAATTTCTCTCCTTAGCATCGACCACAAGATCCTGCCCAAGGCAATCGCCAACAGGGTCAGGTCTGCTCTGGGACAGGTGATCCACCCGGACCAAACCTGTGCTGTACCGGGCAGGAAGATCTCGGACAGCCTCACGCTGCTGAGGGACACCATCACTTACGAGCAGGACAGGGGGGTGGACGCCTGCCTGGTCAGCTTGGACCAGGACAAAGCCTTCAACAGGATATCGTACATGGCGGATGTACTCTCCAAAATGGGATTTGGGGAGGGAATCCGGAATTGGATCAGACTGCTCTACACGGACATCTGTAGCGCAGTCCAGGTCAACGGGTGGGAAACAGGCAGCTTCCCCATTAGGTCTGGAGTCAGGCAGGGCTGCCCTCTCTCCCCTGTCTTGTTCGTGTGCTGCATAGAACCCTTTGCCGAAGCCATCAGGAGGGATGAGGGCATAAGAGAGGTGATGCTGCCAGGCAGTGGAGGGACCCAAGTCAAAACCTCCCTGTACATGGACGACGTCACCGTCTTCTGCTCCGATCCGAGGTCAGTTCACAGGCTGATCAGCATCTGCGAACAGTTTGAGCTGGCGTCAGGGGCCAGGGTCAACCGCACAAACAGCGAAGCCATGCTTTTCGCCAACTTGTCAACCGATCCAGCGTCCCCTTCACCATCAAGGCTGATCACGTGAAGGTGTTGGGGATCTGGTTCGGAGGGGCCAAGGTGTGCAACAAGAACTGGCAGGAGCAGACTGCCAAGGTGAAACAGAAACTGGGGCTTTGGGAGGGGGCAATCCCTTTCGATAACGGGCAAGAACCTGGTTATCAGGTGTGAGGTGCTCTCAGGGCTGCTGTACTTGGCGCAGGTGTGGCCAGTCCCCCGCCCCTTCAGCTCAGAAATCACCTGAGCCGTCTTCAGATTTGTCTGGGGATCCAAGGTGGAGCCGGTCAGACCGACCACCATGCTCAAGATCCTGGACAACGGGGGCAAAAACATTCCCAGTGTCGCCCTCACCCTGATGGCCAGCTTCGTGTGTGGCTGCATCAGGTTGTGTGTGGATCCCAAATACGTGGGCACCAAGTACCACTATGTGCCCAGGTTCTACCTGTTGCCCTGGCTAGGAAGGATGGGTCTGGCTTCTTTCCCGCGCAACACCCCTGTCAGCTGGTCATTGCCGCCATACCTGTCCTTCTTAGAGAAGTTCTTCCAGGTCAATGCCTTTCTCCACAGGGCCATCAGGCAGTGGTCAGTACGCAAGGTCCTGCAGGCGCTGCAGGAGAAGAACGTGATGCACACAGTGGGGTGGTTCCCTGAGCAGACCGTCCAGTTTACCTGGCAAAATGCCTCATCGTTAGACCTCACCAACAGGCACCAAGACCTCGCCTGGCTGGTGGAGAGAGGGGCCCTCCCAGTCCGATCCCTCCTGTACGCCCAGAACATCGTCTCCACACCCCACTGCCCACGGGAGGACTGCAGTGAGGAGGAGTCGGTGACCCACCTCTATGCACACTGTAGGTTTGTGGAGAAGGTGTGGAGGAGGAGGGAAGGGGCAGTGTCGAGGTTCATCCCCAGCAGCTGTGTGTCAGAGGACTCTCTGACCCGGGGGCGCACACCGAGACCAACATCCGGTGCTGCTGGCAGATCATCAACTCGGTGAAAGACGCTCTTTGGTCAGCCCAAAACTTGATGGTCTACCAGCACATGGAGATGTCCGTGGGGGAATGCTGCCGACTGGCACACTCTCGGCTGAGGGACGCACTCAAACGGTGCAGCCACCGCAAGGGCCCGGTGGGGAAGGACCACAGTTTAGAGTTCTTCTCCCGCGTGAGTGGGAGGGGTAGGGTGGCAAGGAGTATACCCCTCATCAGTGGTGTGGGTAGATGAACCAACATAGTGCCACGTGAGTGGCTGAGGGTGTGGAAATGTCTGTAAAGGATTGAGAGTCAATGACTGGTTTATTGTAAATAACTTTACTTTTGAATAAGAATTGAGAGTCACGAATGGTTAATTGTAAATAATTTTATTTCTGAATATTTTTCAAATGAAGTATATTTTTGGAGAAAAAAAAAGTGCTACACCTGCCCCTATACCACTTCCCTCACTAACATTCAGGGCCCCAACTGTCCTTCAAGGTGAGGTGATACTTCACCTGTGAGTCCGTTGGGGTCATATACGGCGTCCAGCGATCCCGATGAAGCCTTCTGAGTATCAGTCGGACTGGGAGACTGCTTCGCAGAGCACATACTCTCCATCTGCCAGAAAAAGTGCTGACCATCCATTTCAATTCTACGTCCTTTTCTCATTCCACGGTCTACTCTACTGCTGTGATTAGGCCCCACTCAGAGCATCTGTCTGGGTAGGGTTCAACCTGATAGCACAAAGATCAATTTCTCCGACTTCTGGTAATTGAGCCCCGCCCAGCATTCCCCCATTCCTGTTTCCCTTCCTCACCTTATTTGTCTCATCACCACCCTCTGGTGCTCCTCCCCCTTCCCTTTCTTCCATGATCTTCTCTCCTCTCCTATCAGATTCTGCCTTCACCAGTCCGTTATCTCTCTCACCAAATGACTTCCCAGCTCTTTAATTCATCTCTCTCAGCTTCACCTATTACCTTGTGCGTCTCCCTTTCTCACTCTGCCTTCTCGTCTATGCATCCAGCCCTGATGAAAGGAATCAGCCGACCCCTGAGCTGATGCCGACTGGCCTGCCGAGTTTCTCCGGATTTCCAGCGCCTACAAACCTCCGCCAGTTTTTTAAAATTCAAATTAAAGATATTTACAGTTCATTGACTCTCAAACCTTAGGCAAGGATTAAAGAGTTATTTACAATAAAATAAAATTATTAACAATAAACATCCGGGCATTGACTCTCATTCCTTTACCGAAGTTCCTTTATGGTCTATACATTTCCTGGAGCACTATGTTGACTCATCTATCCACACCGCTGATGAGGGGTATTCTCCTCCCCACCTGACCCCTCCCATCCCGCAGGTGATGAACCCTAGACTGTGGTCCTTCCCCAATGAGCCTTTGCCGTGGCTGCACCGAGTTTGAGTGCGTCCCTCAGCACGGACTCCTGCAGCCGAGAGTGCCAGTCGGCAGCATTCCCCCACAGACATCTCCGTGTGCTGGTAGACCATCAAGTTTCGGGCCGACCAAAGAGCGTCTTTAACTGAGTTGATGATCTGCCAGCAGCACCGGATGTTGGTCTCTGTGTGCGTCCCCATAGATCAGAGAGTCCTCTGTTATGCAGCTGCTGGGGATGAACCTCGACACCGCCCCTTCCATCCTCCTCCACACCTTCTCCACGAACCCACAGTGTGCAAAGAGGTGGGTCATCGACTCCTCCTCACTGCAGTCCTCCAGTGGGCCAGTTAGTTTAAAGTCAATAACTTCTACCTTAGACCACAAACTTATCAATCACCCCAGCTGTGGACACTTTCTGGAGGTCCAAGATCCGTATGCTCCACGACCGCCGGACTAAGTGTGTAAATGTAGGAGGGGACTATGTTGAAAACTAAATGTGCTAGGTTTTCTAAAATTGACTCCTTTTACCCTGGGCCATGAACTTATCAATCACCCCCCCACCCCCCTCCATACATGTACTTGTGTGTGTGAGACAATGAACTCAACTTCGACTTTGATGCTCTATCTGAATGTTCTGGTCATTCGCAGGATGTTCTGCTATGTTGGACTCTCATTGCAGGTGGAGAAAGTCCTGAGTAGGGGCTCCTTTGAGCAGAAATCCATCAGGCTAGAATGTGTTTGGAGTCCTGAGAAGAGGGAGGGTAATGGTCCAGCTGGGATGTAGCCTGAATGGTGGTGAAGCAGCTGATCTTTGTGCTGTCATTCCAACACACTGGCAACCCCATACCACTCTGGAAGCTGCATTCAGGAGCAACCTGCTGCTTTTCCTACTGCAAGGTCCCTCAGCTGAGAGACACGCGGTCCTGATAAAGTCCTAACACTAGCCTTTGTTCACCCAGAACCGTTCTCAGCGATGGATACGAAGGCAGACATTCATTGCTGCTGGATGACCATCAACTCTGTGTAAAAGAAATGGAGATCTGCTCAAACCTTTTGGTCTTTTTGCAGAAGGAACAGATCAGAAATGTTGCCAAGTAGCAAAAGGCACCTTGGCAAGCAGGAATATGCTCTGTAAGGGGCAGTAAAGCACTATGCAGCTAAACAATGGACCTATGACAAAAGTTTGCTCTTTCTTGCCACCTCTCCCAAACTGTTCACCACAATATACAACAGGATATTGTCTATGGGATGGGTGGATCCATAACTAGAATAAGATGCCTTAATATTTGACTGCAACATACAATAGCAGTCTATAACTGCATAAACCGGGTATGTAAATACAAAATAAAACTCCAAACTCCCAATTTACAAATTGTTCTCTCACCTTCATTGTGGTCATGGAGCGTGGGTATCACATTCACTGTCTGAATAACATGACCTCAATGATCACATGGCTTTACTGCACTGCAGGGAATTTTCTTCAAAATTACTGGTCTTATGGGTGCATGAAACAAAGGTACATTTGTGTGCCTTCTCAACCAGAATGACTGGTATTTGCTGATGATACAACCACTGCTGGCAGAATCTCAGGTGGAGATGAGAGGACGTACAAGAGTGAGATATGCCAGCTGGTTGAGTGGTGTCACAGCGACAAACTTGCACTCAATGTCAATAAGACAAAAGAGCTGATTCAAGTCAAGTCTGTTTTATTGTCATTTTGACCATAACGGCTATGTACAGTGCATAGTAAAAATGAGACGTTGTTTTTCAGGACCATGGTGTTACATGACACAGTACAAAAACTAGACTGAACTACATAAAAAACAACTCAGAGAAAAAAAACAACTACACTAGACTACAGACCTACCCAGGACTGCATAAAGTGCACAAAACAGTGCAGGCATTACAACAAATAATAAACAGGACAGTAGGGCAGTAAGGTGTCAGCCCAGGCTCTGGGTATTGAGGAGTCTGATAGCTTGGGGGAAGAAACTGTTACATAGTCTGGACGGGAGAGTCTGAATGCTTTGGTGCCTTTTCTCAGACTGCAGGAGGGAGAAGAGTTTGTATGAGGGGTGCGTGGGGTCCTTCATAATGCTGTTTGCAGATGCAGCGTGTGGTGTAAATGTCCATGATGGCGGGAAGAGAGACCCGGATGATCTTCTCAACTGACCTCACTATCTACTGCAGGGTCTTGCAATCCGAGATGGTGCAATTTCCAAACCAGGCAGTGATGCAGCTGCTCAGGATGCTCTCAATACAACCCCTGTAGAATGTGATGAGATGTGATTACTTCGCAAAAAGTAGACATGCTGCTGGGTTTTCTTTGCAATGGAGCTGGTATTGAGGGACCAGGTGAGATTCTCCATCAGGAGAACACCAAGAAATTTGGTGCTCTTAACGATCTCTACCGAGGAGCCGTCGATGTTCAGCGGGGAGTGGTCACTCCATGCCCTCTTGAAGTCAACAACCATCTCTTTTGTTTTGTTCACATTCAGAGATAGGTTGTTGGCTCTACACCAGTCCGTTAGCTGCTGCACCTCCTCTCCAGCTGTGTGTTGCGGCACAGATGTGGGTCAGTGGACTGAGCACACAGCCCTAGGGGGCCCCGTGCTCAGTGTGATGGTGTTGAAGATGCTGCTTCCGATCCAGACTGACTGAGGTCTCCCTCTCCCGGTCTGACTGATCGTGGATTTCAGAAAGAGTAACATAAACCAATCTCATAGAAGGATCATAAGTGGAGAGAGTGAGCAGTTTCAAGTTCCTGGGTGTCAAGATCTCTGAGGATCTAACCTGGTCCTAACATATCGATGTACTCAACAGTTAATAACTCATCGGGGTGATTGATAAGTTTGTGGCCTAAGGTAGCAGGAGATTTGTTAACTTCAAACTTTCTGCATAATCACTCAAAAAGAGTTTCCCTGCATGTGCATGAGATGAGAGCTGTATAACTCATCATCTCCTTCTTAGGCCACAAACTTATCAATCACCCATCTGTGGAAAACTCCTGGAGGTCCAAGATCCGTATGCTCCACGACCGCTGGACTAAGTGTGTAAATGTAGGAGGGGACTATGTTGAAAAATAAATGTGCTAGGTTTTCTAAAATTGACTCCTTAGGACACAAACATATCAATCACCCCTTGTGGTCATAAAGAAGGCAAGATAGCAACTATACTTCATTAGCAGTTTGAAGAGATTTGGTTTGTCGACTAAAACACTCAAAAAACTTCTGTAGGTGTACCATGGAGAGCATTCTGCCAGGCTGCATCACTGTCTGGTATGGGGGGGCTACTACAGAAGACCAAAAGATACTACAGAAAGTTAGTCAGCTGCATGTTTGGTACTAACCTCCGTAGTATCCAAGACATCTTAGAGGAGTAGCGTCTCAGGAAGGTGATGTCCAATATTAAGAACCCCCATCACCCAGGGCATTCCCTCTTCTCACTGTTACCACAAGGAAGGCAGTACAGAAGCCTAAAGGCTCACATTCAGCGATTCAGGAACAGCTTCTCCCCCACTGCTATATGATTCCTAAATGCACATTGAACCCATGAACACTACCTCACTTTTTAAAAATATAGTTTTTGCAATATTTTAAATCTATTTAATATATATATATTTACTGTAATTGATTGATTTCTATATTGTTATGCATTGCATTGAACTGCTGCTGCCAAGTTAACAAGTTTCATGACACATGCCGGTGATAATAAACCTGATTCTGATTCTGAAATTTCTGACTGACCCTTGGGTCCCTTTATAATTTATTACTTCTAAACTTTTAACCAAGAAAACAGCATCCATTATCAAGGACCCCCATTTCCTGGCCATGCTCTTTTCTCGCTATTATCATCAGGCAGGAGGGGCAGAATTAGAATTAATATCACCAGTAGATGTCATGAAATTTGTTAACTTTACAGCAACAGTACAATGAAATATATGACAAATAAATACAGAAAAACAGACTTACTTTAAGTATATATATGTCCATTAAATAATTAACTTAAAGTAAGTAGTGCAAAAAACCCCAGAAATAATAAAGTAGTGAGGTAGTATTCATGGGTTCAATGTCTATTTAGGAATGAGATGGCAGAGGGGAAGAAGCTGTCCCTGAATCCCTGAGTGCATGCCTTCAGGTTTCTGTACCTCCTTCCCGACAGTAACGGTATGAAGAGAACATGTCCTGGGTAGTGGGGATCCTTACTGATAGATCCTGAGGCGCCACTCCTTGAAGATGTCTTGGATTCTACTGAGGCTGATAGCCAAGATGGAGATGACTAATTTTACAAGTTTCAGTAACTTATTTTGATCTCATGCAGTAGCACCCCCCCCACCCCCCCCCCCCCATACCAGGCAGTGATACAGCCAGTCAGGATGCTCTTCATGATACATTTCGAGTCTGAAAGAAGCCTACGGTTCCACACCACCAGGTTCAGGAACAGTTATGACCCTAGAGCCATCCGGCTCCTGAACCAGCAATGATAATTTCACTGTCTGAACAAATTTCACAACCAGCAGACTCACTTTCAAAGAGTATGTATTATTTATTTACTTATTATTTATTATATGCACAATTTATTAATATTATTCAATTTTTGGTATTTGCATAGTTTGTCTTCTTTTGACCATTCTCATCTTTGTGTAGTTTTTCATCGATCCTATTGTATGTCTTTGTTCTACTGTGAATGCCTGCAAGAAAATGAATCTCAGGGTGGTACAGTATATGGTGACATATATGTACTTTGATAATGAACTTACAGGCTCGAAGGGCCGAATGGTCTACTTCTGCACCTATTGTCTATTGTCTATCCCTTGACCCCGCTATCTATAAGAGCTCTAACTAACTCTCTCTTGAATGCATCCAGAGACTTGGCCTCCACTGCCTTCTGGGGCAGAGCATTCCACATATCTACCACTCTCTGAGTGAAAAAGTTTTTCCGCATCTCTATTCTAAATGGCCTACCCCTTATTCTTAAGCTGTGGCCTCTAGTTCTGGACTCACCCATCAGCGGGAACATGCTTCCTGCCTCCAGCGTGTCCAATCCATTAATAATCTTATATGTTTCAATCAGATCCCCTCTCATCCTAAATTCCAGTGGATACAGGCCCAGTCGCTCCAATCTTTCAACATATGACAGTCCCGCCATCCCGGGAATTATCTTTGTGAACCTACGCTGCACTCCCTCAATAGCAAGAATGTCCTTCCTCAAATTTGGAGACCAAAACTGTACACAATACTCCAGGTGGGGTCTCACCAGGGCCCTGTACAGCTGCAGAAAGACCTCTTTACTCCTATACTCAATTCCTCTTGTTATAAAGGCCAGCATGCCATTAGCTTTCTTTACTGCCTGCTGTACCAGCATGTTTGCTTTCATTGACTGATGTACAAGAACACCTAGATCTCGTTGTACTTCCCCTTTTCCTAATTTGACTCCATTTAGACAGTAATCTGCCTTCCTGGTCTTGCCACCAAAGTGGATAACCTCACATTTATCCACATTAAACTGCATCTGCCATATATTTGCCCACTCACCCAACCTGTCCAAGTCACCCTGCATTCTCATAACATCCTCCTGCCACCCAGCTTTGTGTCATCAGCAAATTTCCTAATGTTACTTTTAATCCCTTCATCTAAATCATTAATGTATATTGTAAACAGCTGCAGTCCCAGCACTGAACCTTGCGGTACCCCACTGGTCACAGCCTGCCATTCTGAAAGGGACCCATTAATCACCACTCTTTGTTTCCTGTCAGCCAGCCAATTTTCAATCCATGTCAGTACTCTGCCCCCAATACCATGTGCCCTAATTTTGCCCACTAATCTCCTATGTGGGACTTTATCAAAAGCTTTCTGGAAGTCCAGGTCACTACATCCACTGGCTCTCCCTTGTCCATTTTCATAGTTACATCCTCAAAAAACTCCAGAAGATTAGTCAAGCATGATTTTCCCTTCATAAATCCATGCTGACTCAGACTGATCCTGTTACTGCTATCCAAATGTGTTGTAATTTCCTCTTTTATAATTGACTCCAGCATCTTTCCCACCACTGACGTCAGACTAACTGGTCGATAATTCCCTGTTTTCTCTCTCCCTCCTTTCTTGAAAAGTGGGACAACATTAGCCACCCTCTAATCAGCAGGAACTGTTCCTGAATCTATAGAACATTGGAAAATGATTACCAATGCGTCCACAATTTCTAGAGCCACCTCTTTAAGTACCCTGGGATGCAGACCATCAGGTCCCGGGGACTTATCAGCCTTCAGACTCAACAGTCTATCCAACACCGTTTCTTGCCTAATATAAATTTCCTTCAGTTCATCCTTTACCCTAGTTCCTTTGGCCACTATTACATCTCGACGATTGTTTGTGTCTTCCCTAGTGAAGACAGATCCAAAGTACCTGTTCAACTCGTCTGCCATTTCCTTGTTCCCCATAATAAGTTCACCCATTTCTGTCTTCAATGGCCCAATTTTGGTCTTAACTATTTTTTTTTTTTTGCTATTCACATACCTGAAGAAGCTTTTACTATCCTCCTTTATATTCTTGGCTAGTTTACCTTAGAACCTTATTTTTTCTTGGCGTATTGCCTTTTTTGTTATTTTCTGTTGCTCTTTAAAAGCTTCCCAGTCCTCCGGTTTCCCGCTCATCTTTGTTATGTTATACTTCTCTTTTATTTTTATACTGCCCTTTACCTCCCTCGTCAGCCAAGGCCGCCCCTTACTCCCCTTAGGATCTTTCTTCCTCTTTGGAATGAACCGATCCTGCACCTTCTGCATTATTCCCAGAAATACCTGCCATTGTTGTTCCACTGTCTTCCCTGCTAGGGTATTGTTCCATTGAACTTTGGCCAGCTCCTCCCTCATAGCTCCGTAGTTCCCTTTGTTCAACTGTATACTAACACATCCGATTTTCCCTGCTCCTTCTCAAATTGTAAGTTTAAACTTATCATATGGCCACTACCTCCTAATGGTTCCTTTACCTCGAGGTCCCTGATCAAATCCGGTTCATTGCACAACACTAAACCTAGAATTGCCTTCTCCCTGGTAGGCTCCAGTACAAGCTGTTCTAAGAGTCCATCTCAGAGGCACTCCACAAACTCCCTTTCTTGGGGTCCAAGTGCCATTCTGATTCTCCCAGTCTACCTGCGTGTTGAAATTCCCCATGACAACTGTATCATCACCTTTGCGACATGCCAATTTTAACTCTTCATTCAACTTACGCTCTACACCCAGACTGCTGTTTGGGGGCCTGTAGATAACTCCCATTAGGGTCTTTCTACTCTTAGAATTTCTCAGTTCTATCCATACTGACTCTACATCCCCGATTCTACATTCTCCCTTGCAAGGGACTGAATATCATTCCTCACCAACACAGCCACCCCACCCCCTCTCCAGTCAGTCTGTCCTATCGATAAGATGTATATCCTTGAATATTCATTTTCCAGGCCCTCTCCGCTTGAAGCCATGTCTCTGTTATTCCCACAACATCGTACTTGCCGATTTCCAACAGAGCCTCAAACTCATCTACTTTATTCCTTATACTTCGTGTATTCATATATAATACTTTTAATTTGTTACTCCCCTCTCCTTTCATTTCAATTCCTATTTCACTTGGCCATACTGTATGATCTCTTCTTAAGCTTTCTACTGTTGTCCTTTTTAACGTTTCTTATTTTCACTTTCCCTTTAACTCCATCCTTACATTTCCAGTTCATCCCCACCCCACCCCCACCCCCACCCCCACTACTTAGTTTAAACTCATCCGTGTTGCAGTGGCAAACCTGTCTGCCACAATGCTGGTCCCCCGCCTATTAGGGTGCAATCATTGTGTTAGCCATTTCAGCCCTGGGAAAAAGCCTCTGACTATCCACACCGCTATCAGGTCACCTGTCATCCTCCATCGCTCCAAGGAGAAAAGGCCGAGTTCACTCAACCTATTCTCATAAGGCATGCTCCCCAATCCAGGCAACATCCTTGTAAATCTCCTCTGCACCCTTTCTATGGTTTCCACATCCTTCCTGTAGTGAGGAGACCAGAACTGAGCACAGAGCATATATCCAAGTGGGGTCTGACCATGGTCCCCTATACAGCTGTAACATTACTTCTCGGCTCTTGAACTCAATCCCACGGTTCATGAAAGACAACACACCGTAAGAATTTTTAGGAACTGTCAACCAGGGAATAATGCCAGAATATCCTACGGACGATCACAATCTTTTCTTTGGTGATTAACAAGCCCCGCCTGCGCAGGGCAACAAAAAATTGCCCGAGACTCTGAGCGTTCCTCTCCACGGAAATCTTTAGTAAAAGGCGAAAGATTTATTCGATCTGAAGAGAAACCAGAGAACTGACCATCAGCCGTCGCCATTCTCTCCCCACACACCCCCTACCCCTCTAAAGTTAATGCGACCCGCTACATTTGTCACCAGAATCACAACGGAACAGAAACAACACTTTAGCAAAACTTCATAAAACAGCAGAAAGTCGATTTACAAGGTCTTTTACGAACTACAAAAGGAATTATATTCTTTTTTTGCATTTGCGCAAAGCATTGTGGTATGTAAATAAGGGGCGGGGCGTGACCAAGCACCGGGTTCACTTCCGGTGGGTTGTGTGTTACGGAGAACAAAACCGGGTTCGGAATGTGATACACGGGGAAAGTAGATACTGCATAGCAGTTTCAAAATAAACTTCATTCACAATATAAATTGCAAGAATAAGCCGTGCAATACCTTTTCTTTGTTACATTCATAGTCAATTCCATTCGGTAAAACCAATAGGACTGTTGCCACTCATGAGACCCTCTGGGGTGTTTCACTATTACATTAATTGTGGGGCTTCCCCACCGACCTGACCCCTCTCTTTCCTGCAGTGGATGAACCCTACACTGTCGTCCTTGCAAACACCAGGAACTCTGCAGATGCTGGAAATTCAAGCAACACACACAAAATGCTGGTGGAACACAGCAGGCCGGGCAGCATCTATAGGAGAAGTACAGTCAACGTTTGATCCTGTACAGTCCTGACGAAGGGTCTCGGCTCGAAACGTCGACTGTACTTCTCCCTATAGATGCTGCCTGGCCTGCTGAGTTCCACCAGCATTTTGTGTGTGTTACTGTGGTCCTTGGAGTGACTGCACCAGGTTTCAGTGAGTCCCTCTGCACCTAACCTGGAATGTGCCAGTCGGGCCATCTTGACATACTAGTGCAGGATTTTGTGAATAAAACACGTGATTAATATTGTGTGCTTAACAGAAGCCTTTACTTCCATTACCAACAAAGCAAAAGCAGTCATCTTACACTGATGTCACTACTACACCGGCTCCTAAAGTTAACACAACTGAAAGACAGTGTTTGTGAATAATGTCCAACAGTTTATATGAACAATATGTGTCACCCATTACACCAGTCCACACTGACAGCCCAAAATGGGAAATGGTGGCAACACTCAGACCAGGTGCCAGTGAAGGCCATTTGGCCCCTCGTACCTAACCCCCTTCAGTAAACTCATGGTTACTCTGGCCTGACCTCAGATCCTCTTTCCTTCCTGCGGGGTTTAACCCTTCACTCTTCTACAGACCAAAACTCCATCGTTCAACCTGGACTGCAGCGATTTTACCTGCAATATCTGCTGATCATCCACTTTCAGCAATCACATGCACCCTCTATACCCCCTCCCTTACCCAGAATAAAAACTACAAGAATAAACCACACAACCTCTTTCATTCTTACATGACAGAGTCAATGCTTTCAGTAATGTTTTATTGTACACAGGACCTAGACCCTCGATGTCCGGTGTCAGAATCAGAAAGGCTTCAGACAAGCAGAAGGGAGAAAAGGAAGATGTTAGGAACTGGAGGCCAATTTCTCTCCTTAGCATCGACTACAAGATCCTGCCCAAGGCAATCGCCAACAGGGTCAGGTCTGCTCTGGGATAGGTGATCCACCCGGACCAAACCTGTGCTGTACCGGGCAGGAAGATCTCGGACAGCCTCACGCTGCTGAGGGACACCATCACTTACGAGCAGGACAGGGGGGTGGACGCCTGCCTGGTCAGCTTGGACCAGGACAAAGCCTTCAACAGGATATCGTACATGGCGGATGTACTCTCCAAAATGGGATTTGGGGAGGGAATCCGGAATTGGATCAGACTGCTCTACACAGACATCTGTAGCGCAGTCCAGGTCAACGGGTGGGAAACAGGCAGCTTCCCCATTAGGTCTGGAGTCAGGCAGGGCTGCCCTCTCTCCCCTGTCTTGTTTGTGTGCTGCATAGAACCCTTTGCCGAAGCCATCAGGAGGGATGAGGGCATAAGAGAGGTGATGCTGCCAGGCAGTGGAGGGACCCAAGTCAAAACCTCCCTGTACATGGACGACGTCACCGTCTTCTGCTCTGATCCGAGGTCAGTTCACAGGCTGATCAGCATCTGCGAACAGTTTGAGCTGGCGTCAGGGGCCAGGGTCAACCGCACAAACAGCGAAGCCATGCTTTTCGGCAACTTGTCAACCGATCCAGCGTCCCCTTCACCATCAAGGCTGATCACGTGAAGGTGTTGGGGATCTGGTTCGGAGGGGTCGAGGCGTGCAACGGGAGCAGACTGCCAAGGTGAAACAGAAACTGGGGCTTTGGGGGGAGGGGGCAATCCCTATCGATAACGGGCAAGAACCTGGTTATCAGGTGTGAGGTGCTCTCAGGGCTGCTGTACTTGGCGCAGGTGTGGCCAGTCCCCCGCTCCTTCAGCTCAGAAATCACCTGAACCGTCTTCAGATTTGTCTGGGGATCCAAGGTGGAGCCGGTCAGACCGACCACCATGCACAAGATCCTGGACAACGGGGGCAAAAACGTTCCCAGTGTCGCCCTCACCCTGATGGCCAGCTTCGTGTGTGGATGTATCAGGTTGTGTGTGGATCCCAAATACGTGGGCACCAAGTACCACTATGTGCCCAGGTTCTACCTGTCGCCCTGGCTAGGAAGGATGGGTCTGGCCCCTTTCCCGCGCAACACCCCTGTCAGCTGGTCATTGCCGCCATACCTGTCCTTCTTAGAGAAGTTCTTCCAGGTCAATGCCTTTCACCACAGGGCCATCAGGCAGTGGTCAGTACGCAAGGTCCTGCAGGCGCTGCAGGAGAAGAACGTGATGCACACAGTGGGGTGGTTCCCTGAGCAGACTGTCCAGTTTACCTGGCAAAATGCCTCATCGTTAGACCTCACCAACAGGCACCAAGACCTCGCCTGGCTGGTGGAGAGAGGGGCCCTCCCAGTCCGATCCCTCCTGTATGTCCAGAACATCGTCTCCACACCCCACTGCCCACGGGAGGACTGCAGTGAGGAGTCGGTGACCCACTTCTATGCACACTGTAGGTTCGTGGAGAAGGTGTGGAGGAGGAGGGAAGGGGCAGTGTCGAGGTTCATCTCCAGCAGCTGTGTGACAGAGGACTCTCTGACCCGGGGGCGCACACCGAGACCAACATCCGGTGCTGCTGGCAGATCATCAACTCGGTGAAAGACGTTCTTTAGTCGACCCGAAACTTGATGGTCTACCAGCACATGGAGATGTCCGTGGGGGAATGCTGCCGACTGGCACACTCTCGGCTGAGGGACGCACTCAAACGGTGCAGCCACCGCAAGGGCCCGGTGGGGAAGGACCACAGTTTACAGTTCTTCTCCCGCGTGAGTGGGAGGGGTAGGGTGGCAAGGAGTATACCCCTCATCAGTGGTGTGGGTAGATGAACCAACATAGTGCCACGTGAGTGGCTGAGGGTGTGGAAATGTCTGTAAAGGATTGAGAGTCAATGACTGGTTTATTGTAAATAACTTTACTTTTGAATAAGAATTGAGAGTCACGAATGGTTAATTGTAAATAATTTTATTTCTGAATATTTTTCAAATGAAGTATATTTTTGGAGAAAAAAAAAGTGCTACACCTGCCCCTATACCACTTCCCTCACTAACATTCAGGGCCCCAACTGTCCTTCAAGGTGAGGTGATACTTCACCTGTGAGTCCGTTGGGGTCATATACGGCGTCCAGCGATCCCGATGAAGCCTTCTGAGTATCAGTCGGACTGGGAGACTGCTTCGCAGAGCACATACTCTCCATCTGCCAGAAAAAGTGCTGACCATCCATTTCAATTCTACGTCCTTTTCTCATTCCACGGTCTACTCTACTGCTGTGATTAGGCCCCACTCAGAGCATCTGTCTGGGTAGGGTTCAACCTGATAGCACAAAGATCAATTTCTCCGACTTCTGGTAATTGAGCCCCGCCCAGCATTCCCCCATTCCTGTTTCCCTTCCTCACCTTATTTGTCTCATCACCACCCTCTGGTGCTCCTCCCCCTTCCCTTTCTTCCATGATCTTCTCTCCTCTCCTATCAGATTCTGCCTTCACCAGTCCGTTATCTCTCTCACCAAATGACTTCCCAGCTCTTTAATTCATCTCTCTCAGCTTCACCTATTACCTTGTGCGTCTCCCTTTCTCACTCTGCCTTCTCGTCTATGCATCCAGCCCTGATGAAAGGAATCAGCCGACCCCTGAGCTGATGCCGACTGGCCTGCCGAGTTTCTCCGGATTTCCAGCGCCTACAAACCTCCGCCAGTTTTTTAAAATTCAAATTAAAGATATTTACAATTCATTGACTCTCAAACCTTAGGCAAGGATTAAAGAGTTATTTACAATAAAATAAAATTATTAACAATAAACATCCGGGCATTGACTCTCATTCCTTTACCGAAGTTCCTTTATGGTCTATACATTTCCTGGAGCACTATGTTGACTCATCTATCCACACCGCTGATGAGGGGTATTCTCCTCCCCACCTGACCCCTCCCATCCCGCAGGTGATGAACCCTAGACTGTGGTCCTTCCCCAATGAGCCTTTGCCGTGGCTGCACCGTTTGAGTTCGTCCCTCAGCACGGACTCCTGCAGCCGAGAGTGCCAGTCGGCAGCATTCCCCCACGGACATCTCCGTGTGCTGGTAGACCATCAAGTTTCGGGTTGACTAAAGAGCGTCTTTCACCGAGTTGATGATCTGCCAGCAGCACCGGATGTTGGTCTCTGTGTGCGTCCCCATAGATCAGAGAGTCCTCTGTTATGCAGCTGCTGGGGATGAACCTCGACACCGCCCCTTCCATCCTCCTCCACACCTTCTCCACGAACCCACAGTGTGCAAAGAGGTGGGTCATCGACTCCTCCTCACTGCAGTCCTCCAGTGGGCCAGTTAGTTTAAAGTCAATAACTTCTACCTTAGACCACAAACTTATCAATCACCCCAGCTGTGGACACTTTCTGGAGGTCCAAGATCCGTATGCTCCACGACCGCCGGACTAAGTGTGTAAATGTAGGAGGGGACTATGTTGAAAACTAAATGTGCTAGGTTTTCTAAAATTGACTCCTTTTACCCTGGGCCATGAACTTATCAATCACCCCCCCACCCCCCTCCATACATGTACTTGTGTGTGTGAGACAATGAACTCAACTTCGACTTTGATGCTCTATCTGAATGTTCTGGTCATTCGCAGGATGTTCTGCTATGTTGGACTCTCATTGCAGGTGGAGAAAGTCCTGAGTAGGGGCTCCTTTGAGCAGAAATCCATCAGGCTAGAATGTGTTTGGAGTCCTGAGAAGAGGGAGGGTAATGGTCCAGCTGGGATGTAGCCTGAATGGTGGTGAAGCAGCTGATCTTTGTGCTGTCATTCCAACACACTGGCAACCCCATACCACTCTGGAAGCTGCATTCAGGAGCAACCTGCTGCTTTTCCTACTGCAAGGTCCCTCAGCTGAGAGATACGCGGTCCTGATAAAGTCCTAACACTAGCCTTTGTTCACCCAGAACCGTTCTCAGCGATGGATACGAAGGCAGACATTCATTGCTGCTGGATGACCATCAACTCTGTGTAAAAGAAATGGAGATCTGCTCAAACCTTTTGGTCTTTTTGCAGAAGGAACAGATCAGAAATGTTGCCAAGTAGCAAAAGGCACCTTGGCAAGCAGGAATATGCTCTGTAAGGGGCAGTAAAGCACTATGCAGCTAAACAATGGACCTATGACAAAAGTTTGCTCTTTCTTGCCACCTCTCCCAAACTGTTCACCACAATATACAACAGGATATTGTCTATGGGATGGGTGGATCCATAACTAGAATAAGATGCCTTCATATTTGACTGCAACATACAATAGCAGTCTATAACTGCATAAACCGGGTATGTAAATACAAAATAAAACTCCAAACTCCCAATTTACAAATTGTTCTCTCACCTTCATTGTGGTCATGGAGCGTGGGTATCACATTCACTGTCTGAATAACATGACCTCAATGATCACATGGCTTTACTGCACTGCAGGGAATTTTCTTCAAAATTACTGGTCTTATGGGTGCATGAAACAAAGGTACATTTGTGTGCCTTCTCAACCAGAATGACTGGTATTTGCTGATGATACAACCACTGCTGGCAGAATCTCAGGTGGAGATGAGAGGACGTACAAGAGTGAGATATGCCAGCTGGTTGAGTGGTGTCACAGCGACAAACTTGCACTCAATGTCAATAAAACGAAAGAGCTGATTCAAGTCAAGTCTCTTTTATTGTCATTTCGACCATAACGGCTATGTACAGTGCATAGTAAAAATGAGACATTGTTTTTCAGGACCATGCTGTTACTTGACACAGTACAAAAACTAGACTGAACTACATAAAAAACAACACAGAGAAAAAAAACAACTACACTAGACTACAGACCTACCCAGGACTGCATAAAGTGCACAAAACAGTGCAGGCATTACAACAAATAATAAACAGGACAGTAGGGCAGTAAGGTGTCAGCCCAGGCTCTGGGTATTGAGGAGTCTAATAGCTTGGGGGAAGAAACTGTTACATAGTCTGGACGGGAGAGTCCGAATGCTTCAGTGCCTTTTCTCAGACTGCAGGAGGGAGAAGAGTTTGTATGAGGGGTGCGTGGGGTCCTTCATAATGCTGTTTGCAGATGCAGCGTGTGGTGTAAATGTCCATGATGGCGGGAAGAGAGACCCGGATGATCTTCTCAACTGACCTCACTATCCACTGCAGGGTCTTGCAATCCGAGATGGTGCAATTTCCAAACCAGGCAGTGATGCAGCTGCTCAGGATGCTCTCAATACAACCCCTGTAGAATGTGATGAGATGTGATTACTTCGCAGAAAGTAGACATGCTGCTGGGTTTTCTTTGCAATGGAGCTGGTATTGAGGGACCAGGTGAGATTCTCCATCAGGAGAACACCAAGAAATTTGGTGCTCTTAACGATCTCTACCGAGGAGCCGTCGATGTTCAGCGGGGAGTGGTCGCTCCGTGCCCTCCTGAAGTCAACAACCATCTCTTTTGTTTTGTTCACATTCAGAAATAGGTTGCTGGCTCTGCACCAGTCCGTTAGCTGCTGCACCTCCTCTCCAGCTGTGTGTTGCGGCACAGATGTGGGTCAGTGGACTGAGCACACAGCCCTAGGGGGCCCCGTGCTCAGTGTGATGGTGTTGAAGATGCTGCTTCCGATCCGGACTGACTGAGGTCTCCCTCTCCCGGTCTGACTGATCGTGGATTTCAGAAAGAGTAACATAAACCAATCTCATAGAAGGATCATAAGTGGAGAGAGTGAGCAGTTTCAAGTTCCTGGGTGTCAAGATCTCTGAGGATCTAACCTGGTCCTAACATATCGATGTACTCAACAGTTAATAACTCATCGGGGTGATTGATAAGTTTGTGGCCTAAGGTAGCAGGAGATTTGTTAACTTCAAACTTTCTGCATAATCACTCAAAAAGAGTTTCCCTGCATGTGCATGAGATGAGAGCTGTATAACTCATCATCTCCTTCTTAGGCCACAAACTTATCAATCACCCATCTGTGGAAAACTCCTGGAGGTCCAAGATCCGTATGCTCCACGACCGCCGGACTAAGTGTGTAAATGTAGGAGGGGACTATGTTGAAATATAAATGTGCTAGGTTTTCTAAAATTGACTCCTTAGGACACAAACATATCAATCACCCCTTGTGGTCATAAAGAAGGCAAGATAGCAACTATACTTCAATAGCAGTTTGAAGAGATTTGGTTTGTCGACTAAAACACTCAAAAAACTTCTGTAGGTGTACCATGGAGAGCATTCTGCCAGGCTGCATCACTGTCTGGTATGGGGGGGCTACTACAGAAGACCAAAAGATACTACAGAAAGTTAGTCAGCTGCATGTTTGGTACTAACCTCCGTAGTATCCAAGACATCTTAGAGGAGTAGCGTCTCAGGAAGGTGATGTCCAATATTAAGAACCCCCATCACCCAGGGCATTCCCTCTTCTCACTGTTACCACAAGGAAGGCAGTACAGAAGCCTAAAGGCTCACATTCAGCGATTCAGGAACAGCTTCTCCCCCACTGCTATATGATTCCTAAATGCACATTGAACCCATGAACACTACCTCACTTTTTAAAAATATAGTTTTTGCAATATTTTAAATCTATTTAATATATATATATATTTACTGTAATTGATTGATTTCTATATTGTTATGTATTGCATTGAACTGCTGCTGCCAAGTTAACAAGTTTCATGACACATGCCGGTGATAATAAACCTGATTCTGATTCTGAAATTTCTGACTGACCCTTGGGTCCCTTTATAATTTATTACTTCTAAACTTTTAACCAAGAAAACAGCATCCATTATCAAGGACCCCCATTTCCTGGCCATGCTCTTTTCTCGCTATTATCATCAGGCAGGAGGGGCAGAATTAGAATTAATATCACCAGTAGATGTCATGAAATTTGTTAACTTTACAGCAACAGTACAATGAAATATATGACAAATAAATACAGAAAAACAGACTTACTTTAAGTATATATATGTCCATTAAATAATTAACTTAAAGTAAGTAGTGCAAAAACCCCCAGAAATAATAAAGTAGTGAGGTAGTATTCATGGGTTCAATGTCTATTTAGGAATGAGATGGCAGAGGGGAAGAAGCTGTCCCTGAATCCCTGAGTGCATGCCTTCAGGTTTCTGTACCTCCTTCCCGACAGTAACGGTATGAAGAGAACATGTCCTGGGTAGTGGGGATCCTTACTGATAGATCCTGAGGCGCCACTCCTTGAAGATGTCTTGGATTCTACTGAGGCTGATAGCCAAGATGGAGATGACTAATTTTACAAGTTTCAGTAACTTATTTTGATCTCATGCAGTAGCCCCCCCCCACCCCCCCCCCCCCCCCCATACCAGGCAGTGATACAGCCAGTCAGGATGCTCTTCATGATACATTTCGAGTCTGAAAGAAGCCTACGGTTCCACACCACCAGGTTCAGGAACAGTTATGACCCTAGAGCCATCCGGCTCCTGAACCAGCAATGATAATTTCACTGTCTGAACAAATTTCACAACCAGCAGACTCACTTTCAAAGAGTATGTATTATTTGTTTACTTATTATTTATTATATGCACAATTTATTAATATTATTCAATTTTTGGTATTTGCATAGTTTGTCTTCTTTTGACCATTCTCATCTTTGTGTAGTTTTTCATCGATCCTATTGTATTTCTTTGTTCTACTGTGAATGCCTGCAAGAAAATGAATCTCAGGGTGGTACAGTATATGGTGACATATATGTACTTTGATAATGAACTTACAGGCTCGAAGGGCCGAATGGTCTACTTCTGCACCTATTGTCTATTGTCTATCCCTTGACCCCGCTATCTATAAGAGCTCTAACTAACTCTCTCTTGAATGCATCCAGAGACTTGGCCTCCACTGCCTTCTGGGGCAGAGCATTCCACATATCCACCACTCTCTGAGTGAAAAAGTTTTTCCGCATCTCTGTTCTAAATGGCCTACCCCTTATTCTTAAGCTGTGGCCTCTAGTTCTGGACTCACCCATCAGCAGGAACATGCTTCCTGCCTCCAGCGTGTCCAATCCCTTAATAATCTTATATGTTTCAATCAGATCCCCTCTCATCCTAAATTCCAGTGTATACAAGCCCAGTCGCTCCAATCTTTCAACATATGACAGTCCCGCCATTCCGGGAATTATCTTTGTGAACCTACGCTGCACTCCCTCAATAGCAAGAATGTCCTTCCTCAAATTTGGAGACCAAAACTGTACACAGTACTCCAGGTGGGGTCTCACCAGGGCCCTGTACAGCTGCAGAAAGACCTCTTTACTCCTATACTCAATTCCTCTTGTTATAAAGGCCAGCATGCCATTAGCTTTCTTCACTGCCTGCTGTACCAGCATGCTTGCTTTCATTGACTGATGTACAAGAACACCTAGATCTCGTTGTACTTCCCCTTTTCCTAATTTGACTCCATTTAGACAGTAATCTGCCTTCCTGGTCTTGCCACCAAAGTGGATAACCTCACATTTATCCACATTAAACTGCATCTGCCATATATTTGCCCACTCACCCAACCTGTCCAAGTCACCCTGCATTCTCATAACATCCTCCTGACACCCAGCTTTGTGTCATCAGCAAATTTCCTAATGTTACTTTTAATCCCTTCATCTAAATCATTAATGTATATTGTAAACAGCTGCAGTCCCAGCACTGAACCTTGTGGTACCCCACTTGTCGCAGCCTGCCATTATGAAAGGGACCCGTTAATTGCTACTCTTTGTTTCCTGTCAGCCAGCCAATTTTCAATCCATGTCAGTACTCTGCCCCCAATACCATGTGCCCTAATTTTGCCCACTAATCTCCTTTGTGGGACTTTATCAAAGGCTTTCTGGAAGTCCAGGTCACTACATCCACTGGCTCTCCCTTGTCCATTTTCATAGTTACATCCTCAAAAAACTCCAGAAGATTAGTCAAGCATGATTTTCCCTTCATAAATCCATGCTGACTCAGACTGATCCTTCTACTGCTATCCAAATGTGTTGTAATTTCCTCTTTTATAATTGACTCCAGCATCTTTCCCACCACTGACGTCAGACTAACTGGTCAATAATTCCCTGTTTTCTCTCTCCCTCCTTTCTTGAAAAGTGGGACAACATTAGCCACCCTCTAATCAGCAGGAACTGTTCCTGAATCTATAGAACATTGGAAAATGATTACCAATGTATCCACAATTTCTAGAGCCACCTCTTTAAGTACCCTGGGATGCAGACCATCAGGTCCCGGGGACTTATCAGCCTTCAGACTCAACAGTCTATCCAACACCGTTTCTTGCCTAATATAAATTTCCTTCAGTTCATCCTTTACCCTAGTTCCTTTGGCCACTATTACATCTCGACGATTGTTTGTGTCTTCCCTAGTGAAGACAGATCCAAAGTACCTGTTCAACTCGTCTGCCATTTCCTTGTTCCCCATAATAAGTTCACCCATTTCTGTCTTCAATGGCCCAATTTTGGTCTTAACTATTTTTTTTTTTTTGCTATTCACATACCTGAAGAAGCTTTTACTATCCTCCTTTATATTCTTGGCTAGTTTACCTTAGAACCTCATTTTTTCTTGGCGTATTGCCTTTTTTGTTATTTTCTGTTGCTCTTTAAAAGCTTCCCAGTCCTCCGGTTTCCCGCTCATCTTTGTTATGTTATACTTCTCTTTTATTTTTATACTGCCCTTTACATCCCTCGTCAGCCAAGGCCACCCCTTACTCCCCTTAGGATCTTTCTTCCTCTTTGGAATGAACCGATCCTGCACCTTCTGCATTATTCCCAGAAATACCTGCCATTATTGTTCCACTGTCTTCCCTGCTAGGGTATTGTTCCATTGAACTTTGGCCAGCTCCTCCCTCATAGCTCCGTAGTTCCCTTTGTTCAACTGTATACTAACACATCCGATTTTCCCTTCTCCTTCTCAAATTGTAAGTTTAAACTTATCATATGGCCACTACCTCCTAATGGTTCCTTTACCTCGAGGTCCCTGATCAAATCCAGTTCATTGCACAACACTAAACCTAGAATTGCCTTCTCCCTGGTAGGCTCCAGTACAAGCTGTTCTAAGAGTCCATCTCAGAGGCACTCCACAAACTCCCTTTCTTGGGGTCCAAGTGCCATTCTGATTCTCCCAGTCTACCTGCGTGTTGAAATTCCCCATGACAACTGTATCATCACCTTTGCGACATGCCAATTTTAACTCTTCATTCAACTTACGCTCTACACCCAGACTGCTGTTTCGGGGCCTGTAGATAACTCCCATTAGGGTCTTTCTACTCTTAGAATTTCTCAGTTCTATCCATACTGACTCTACATCCCCGATTCTACATTCTCCCTTGCAAGGGACTGAATATCATTCCTCACCAACACAGCCACCCCACCCCCTCTCCAGTCAGTCTGTCCTTTCGATAAGATGTATATCCTTGAATATTCATTTTCCAGGCCCTCTCCGCTTGAAGCCATGTCTCTGTTATTCCCACAACATCGTACTTGCCGATTTCCAACAGAGCCTCAAACTCATCTACTTTATTCCTTATACTTCGTGCATTCATATATAATACTTTTAATTTGTTACTCCCCTCTCCTTTCATTTCAATTCCTATTTCACTTGGCCATACTGTATGATCTCTTCTTAAGCTTTCTACTGTTGTCCTTCTAAACGTTTCTTATTTTCACTTTCCCTTTAACTCCATCCTTACATTTCCAGTTCATCCCCACCCCACCCCCACCCCCACCCCCACCCCCACCCCCACTACTTAGTTTAAACTCATCCGTGTTGCAGTGGCAAACCTGTCTGCCACAATGCTGGTCCCCCGCCTATTAGGGTGCAATCATTGTGTTAGCCATTTCAGCCCTGGGAAAAAGCCTCTGACTATCCACACCGCTATCAGGTCACCTGTCATCCTCCATCGCTCCAAGGAGAAAAGGCCGAGTTCACTCAACCTATTCTCATAAGGCATGCTCCCCAATCCAGGCAACATCCTTGTAAATCTCCTCTGCACCCTTTCTATGGTTTCCACATCCTTCCTGTAGTGAGGCGACCAGAACTGAGCACAGAGCATATATCCAAGTGGGGTCTGACCAGGGCCCTATACAGCTGTAACATTACTTCTCGGCTCTTGAACTCAATCCCACGGTTCATGAAAGACAACACACCGTAAGAATTTTTAGGAACTGTCAACCAGGGAATAATGCCAGAATATCCTACGGACGATCACAATCTTTTCTTTGGTGATTAACAAGCCCCGCCTGCGCAGGGCAACAAAAAATTGCCCGAGACTCTGAGCGTTCCTCTCCACGGAAATCTTTAGTAAAAGGCGAAAGATTTATTCGATCTGAAGAGAAACCAGAGAACTGACCATCAGCCGTCGCCATTCTCTCCCCACACACCCCCTACCCCTCTAAAGTTAATGCGACCCGCTACATTTGTCACCAGAATCACAACGGAACAGAAACAACACTTTAGCAAAACTTCATAAAACAGCAGAAAGTCGATTTACAAGGTCTTTTACGAACTACAAAAGGAATTATATTCTTTTTTTGCATTTGCGCAAAGCATTGTGGTATGTAAATAAGGGTCGGGGCGTGACCAAGCACCGGGTTCACTTCCGGTGGGTTGTGTGTTACGGAGAACAAAACCGGGTTCGGAATGTGATACACGGGGAAAGTAGATACTGCATAGCAGTTTCAAAATAAACTTCATTCACAATATAAATTGCAAGAATAAGCCGTGCAATACCTTTTCTTTGTTACATTCATAGTCAATTCCATTCGGTAAAACCAATAGGACTGTTGCCACTCATGAGACCCTCTGGGGTGTTTCACTATTACATTAATTGTGGGGCTTCCCCACCGACCTGACCCCTCTCTTTCCTGCAGTGGATGAACCCTACACTGTCGTCCTTGCAAACACCAGGAACTCTGCAGATGCTGGAAATTCAAGCAACACACACAAAATGCTGGTGGAACACAGCAGGCCGGGCAGCATCTATAGGAGAAGTACAGTCAACGTTTGATCCTGTACAGTCCTGACGAAGGGTCTCGGCTCGAAACGTCGACTGTACTTCTCCCTATAGATGCTGCCTGGCCTGCTGAATTCCACAAGCATTTTGTGTGTGTTACTGTGGTCCTTGGAGTGACTGCACCAGGTTTCAGTGAGTCCCTCTGCACCTAACCTGGAATGTGCCAGTCGGGCCATCTTGACATACTAGTGCAGGATTTTGTGAATAAAACACGTGATTAATATTGTGTGCTTAACAGAAGCCTTTACTTCCATTACCAACAAAGCAAAAGCAGTCACCTTACACTGACGTCACTACTACACCGGCTCCTAAAGTTAACACAACTGAAAGACAGTGTTTGTGAATAATGTCCAACAGTTTATATGAACAATATGTGTCACCCATTACACCAGTCCACACTGACAGCCCAAAATGGGAAATGGTGGCAACACTCAGACCAGGTGCCAGTGAAGGCCATTTGGCCCCTCGTACCTAACCCCCTTCAGTAAACTCATGGTTACTCTGGCCTGACCTCAGATCCTCTTTCCTTCCTGCGGGGTTTAACCCTTCACTCTTCTACAGACCAAAACTCCATCGTTCAACCTGGACTGCAGCGATTTTACCTGCAATATCTGCTGATCATCCACTTTCAGCAATCACATGCACCCTCTATACCCCCTCCCTTACCCAGAATAAAAACTACAAGAATAAACCACACAACCTCTTTCATTCTTACATGACAGAGTCAATGCTTTCAGTAATGTTTTATTGTACACAGGACCTAGACCCTCGATGTCCGGTGTCAGAATCAGAAAGGCTTCAGACAAGCAGAAGGGAGAAAAGGAAGATGTTAGGAACTGGAGGCCAATTTCTCTCCTTAGCATCGACTACAAGATCCTGCCCAAGGCAATCGCCAACAGGGTCAGGTCTGCTCTGGGATAGGTGATCCACCCGGACCAAACCTGTGCTGTACCGGGCAGGAAGATCTCGGACAGCCTCACGCTGCTGAGGGACACCATCACTTACGAGCAGGACAGGGGGGTGGACGCCTGCCTGGTCAGCTTGGACCAGGACAAAGCCTTCAACAGGATATCGTACATGGCGGATGTACTCTCCAAAATGGGATTTGGGGAGGGAATCCGGAATTGGATCAGACTGCTCTACACAGACATCTGTAGCGCAGTCCAGGTCAACGGGTGGGAAACAGGCAGCTTCCCCATTAGGTCTGGAGTCAGGCAGGGCTGCCCTCTCTCCCCTGTCTTGTTTGTGTGCTGCATAGAACCCTTTGCCGAAGCCATCAGGAGGGATGAGGGCATAAGAGAGGTGATGCTGCCAGGCAGTGGAGGGACCCAAGTCAAAACCTCCCTGTACATGGACGACGTCACCGTCTTCTGCTCCGATCCGAGGTCAGTTCACAGGCTGATCAGCATCTGCGAACAGTTTGAGCTGGCGTCAGGGGCCAGGGTCAACCGCACAAACAGCGAAGCCATGCTTTTCGGCAACTTGTCA
The DNA here is from genome assembly GCF_030144855.1 of Hypanus sabinus. Lineage (NCBI taxonomy): Eukaryota > Metazoa > Chordata > Chondrichthyes > Myliobatiformes > Dasyatidae > Hypanus > Hypanus sabinus. The sequence goes on along the minus strand of NC_082717.1, from coordinate 89,375,358 downwards.
ACCGATCCAGCGTCCCCTTCACCATCAAGGCTGATCACGTGAAGGTGTTGGGGATCTGGTTCGGAGGGGCCAAGGTGTGCAACAAGAACTGGCAGGAGCAGACTGCCAAGGTGAAACAGAAACTGGGGCTTTGGGAGGGGGCAATCCCTTTCGATAACGGGCAAGAACCTGGTTATCAGGTGTGAGGTGCTCTCAGGGCTGCTGTACTTGGCGCAGGTGTGGCCAGTCCCTCGCTCCTTCAGCTCAGAAATCACCTGAGCCGTCTTCAGATTTGTCTGGGGATCCAAGGTGGAGCAGGTCAGACCAACCACCATGCACAAGATCCTGGACAATGGGGGCAAAAACGTTCCCAGTGTCGCCCTCACCCTGATGGCCAGCTTCATGTGTGGATGTATCAGGTTGTGTGTGGAACTCAGGTACGTGGGCACCAAGTAACACTACATGCCCAGGTTCTACCTGTTGCCCTGGCTAGGAAGGATGGGTCTGGCTTCTTTCCCGCGCAACACCCCTGTCAGCTGGTCATTGCCGCCATACCTGTCCTTCGTAGAGAAGTTCTTCCAGGTCAATGCCTTTCACCACAGGGCCATCAGGCAGTGGTCAGTACACAAGGTCCTGCAGGCGCTGCAGGAGAAGAACGTGATGCACACAGTGGGGTGGTTCCCTGAGCAGACCGTCCAGTTTACCTGGCAAAATGCCTCATCGTTAGACCTCACCAACAGGCACCAAGACCTTGCCTGGCTGGTGGAGAGAGGGGACCTCCCAGTCTGATCCCTCCTGTACGCCCAGAACATCGTCTCCACACCCCACTGCCCACGGGAGGACTGCAGTGAGGAGGAGTCGGTGACCCACCTCTATGCACACTGTAGGTTCGTGGAGAAGGTGTGGAGGAGGATGGAAGGGGCAGTGTCGAGGTTCATCCCCAGCAGCTGTGTGTCAGAGGACTCTCTGACCCAGGGGCGCACACCGAGACCAACATCCGGTGCTGCTGGCAGATCATCAACTCGGTCAAAGACGCTCTTTAGTCGACCCGAAACTTGATGGTCTACCAGCACATGGAGATGTCCGTGGGGGAATGCTGCTGACTGGCACACTCTCGGCTGCAGGAGTCCGTGCTGAGGGACGCACTCAAACGGTGCAGCCACTGCAAGGTCCCTCAGTTGAGAGACACGCGGTCCTGATAAAGTCCTAACACTAGCCTTTGTTCACCCAGAACCGTTCTCAGCGATGGATACGAAGGCAGACATTCATTGCTGCTGGATGACCATCAACTCTGTGTAAAAGAAATGGAGATCTGCTCAAACCTTTTGGTCTTTTTGCAGAAGGAACAGATCAGAAATGTTGCCAAGTAGCAAAAGGCACCTTGGCAAGCAAGAATATGCTCTGTAAGGGGCAGTAAAGCACTATGCAGCTAAACAATGGACCTATGACAAAAGTTTGCTCTTTCTTGCCACTTCTCCCAAACTGTTCACCACAATATACAACAGGATATTGTCTAAGGGATGGGTGGATCCATAACTAGAATAAGATGCCTTAATATTTGACTGCAACATACAATAGCAGTCTATAACTGCATAAACCGGGTATGTAAATACAAAATAAAACTCCAAACTCCCAATTTACAAATTGTTCTCTCACCTTCATTGTGGTCATGGAGCGTGGGTATCACATTCACTGTCTGAATAACATGACCTCAATGATCACATGGCTTTACTGCACTGCAGGGAATTTTCTTCAAAATTACTGGTCTTATGGGTGCATGAAACAAAGGTACATTTGTGTGCCTTCTCAACCAGAATGACTGGTATTTGCTGATGATACAACCACTGCTGGCAGAATCTCAGGTGGAGATGAGAGGACGTACAAGAGTGAGATATGCCAGCTGGTTGAGTGGTGTCACAGCGACAAACTTGCACTCAATGTCAATAAGACAAAAGAGCTGATTCAAGTCAAGTCTGTTTTATTGTCATTTCGACCATAACGGCTATGTACAGTGCATAGTAAAAATGAGACGTTGTTTTTCAGGACCATGCTGTTACTTGACACAGTACAAAAACTAGACTGAACTACATAAAAAACAACACAGAGAAAAAAAACAACTACACTAGACTACAGACCTACCCAGGACTGCATAAAGTGCACAAAACAGTGCAGGCATTACAACAAATAATAAACAGGACAATAGGGCAGTACGGTGTCAGCCCAGGCTCTGGGTATTGAGGAGTCTGATAGCTTGGGGGAAGAAACTGTTACATAGTCTGGACGGGAGAGTCCGAATGCTTCGGTGCCTTTTCTCAGACTGCAGGAGGGAGAAGAGTTTGTATGAGAGGTGCGTGGGGTCCTTCATAATGCTGTTTGCAGATGCAGCGTGTGGTGTAAATGTCCATGATGGCGGGAAGAGAGACCCGGATGATCTTCTCAACTGACCTCACTATCCACTGCAGGGTCTTGCAATCCGAGATGGTGCAATTTCCAAACCAGGCAGTGATGCAGCTGCTCAGGATGCTCTCAATACAACCCCTGTAGAATGTGATGAGATGTGATTACTTCGCAGAAAGTAGACATGCTGCTGGGTTTTCTTTGCAATGGAGCTGGTATTGAGGGACCAGGTGAGATTCTCCATCAGGAGAACACCAAGAAATTTGGTGCTCTTAACGATCTCTACCGAGGAGCCGTCGATGTTCAGCGGGGAGTGGTCGCTCCGTGCCCTCTTGAAGTCAACAACCATCTCTTTTGTTTTGTTCACATTCAGAGACAGGTTGTTGGCTCTGCACCAGTCCGTTAGCTGCTGCACCTCCTCTCCAGCTGTGTGTTGCGGCACAGATGTGGGTCAGTGGACTGAGCACACAGCCCTAGGGGGCCCCGTGCTCAGTGTGATGGTGTTGAAGATGCTGCTTCCGATCCGGACTGACTGAGGTCTCCCTCTCCCGGTCTGACTGATCGTGGATTTCAGAAAGAGTAACATAAACCAATCTCATAGAAGGATCATAAGTGGAGAGAGTGAGCAGTTTCAAGTTCCTGGGTGTCAAGATCTCTGAGGATCTAACCTGGTCCTAACATATCGATGTACTCAACAGTTAATAACTCATCAGGGGTGATTGATAAGTTTGTGGCCTAAGGTAGCAGGAGATTTGTTAACTTCAAACTTTCTGCATAATCACTCAAAAAGAGTTTCCCTGTATGTGCATGAGATGAGAGCTGTATAACTCATCATCTCCTTCTTAGGCCACAAACTTATCAATCACCCATCTGTGGAAAACTCCTGGAGGTCCAAGATCCGTATGCTCCACGACCGCCGGACTAAGTGTGTAAATGTAGGAGGGGACTATGTTGAAAAATAAATGTGCTAGGTTTTCTAAAATTGACTCCTTAGGACACAAACATATCAATCACCCCTTGTGGTCATAAAGAAGGCAAGATAGCAACTATACTTCATTAGCAGTTTGAAGAGATTTGGTTTGTCGACTAAAACACTCAAAAAACTTCTGTAGGTGTACCATGGAGAGCATTCTGCCAGGCTGCATCACTGTCTGGTATGGGGGGGCTACTACAGAAGACCAAAAGATACTACAGAAAGTTAGTCAGCTGCATGTTTGGTACTAACCTCCGTAGTATCCAAGACATCTTAGAGGAGTAGCGTCTCAGGAAGGTGATGTCCAATATTAAGAACCCCCATCACCCAGGGCATTCCCTCTTCTCACTGTTACCACAAGGAAGGCAGTACAGAAGCCTAAAGGCTCACATTCAGCGATTCAGGAACAGCTTCTCCCCCACTGCTATATGATTCCTAAATGCACATTGAACCCATGAACACTACCTCACTTTTTAAAAATATAGTTTTTGCAATATTTTAAATCTATTTAATATATATATATTTACTGTAATTGATTGATTTCTATATTGTTATGCATTGCATTGAACTGCTGCTGCCAAGTTAACAAGTTTCATGACACATGCCGGTGATAATAAACCTGATTCTGATTCTGAAATTTCTGACTGACCCTTGGGTCCCTTTATAATTTATTACTTCTAAACTTTTAACCAAGAAAACAGCATCCATTATCAAGGACCCCCATTTCCTGGCCATGCTCTTTTCTCGCTATTATCATCAGGCAGGAGGGGCAGAATTAGAATTAATATCACCAGTAGATGTCATGAAATTTGTTAACTTTACAGCAACAGTACAATGAAATATATGACAAATAAATACAGAAAAACAGACTTACTTTAAGTATATATATGTCCATTAAATAATTAACTTAAAGTAAGTAGTGCAAAAACCCCCAGAAATAATAAAGTAGTGAGGTAGTATTCATGGGTTCAATGTCTATTTAGGAATGAGATGGCAGAGGGGAAGAAGCTGTCCCTGAATCCCTGAGTGCATGCCTTCAGGTTTCTGTACCTCCTTCCCGACAGTAACGGTATGAAGAGAACATGTCCTGGGTAGTGGGGATCCTTACTGATAGATCCTGAGGCGCCACTCCTTGAAGATGTCTTGGATTCTACTGAGGCTGATAGCCAAGATGGAGATGACTAATTTTACAAGTTTCAGTAACTTATTTTGATCTCATGCAGTAGCCCCCCCCCACCCCCCCCCCCCCCCATACCAGGCAGTGATACAGCCAGTCAGGATGCTCTTCATGATACATTTCGAGTCTGAAAGAAGCCTACGGTTCCACACCACCAGGTTCAGGAACAGTTATGACCCTAGAGCCATCCGGCTCCTGAACCAGCAATGATAATTTCACTGTCTGAACAAATTTCACAACCAGCAGACTCACTTTCAAAGAGTATGTATTATTTGTTTACTTATTATTTATTATATGCACAATTTATTAATATTATTCAATTTTTGGTATTTGCATAGTTTGTCTTCTTTTGACCATTCTCATATTTGTGTAGTTTTTCATCGATCCTATTGTATTTCTTTGTTCTACTGTGAATGCCTGCAAGAAAATGAATCTCAGGGTGGTACAGTATATGGTGACATATATGTACTTTGATAATGAACTTACTTTGAATTTTAAACTTTGTCTTCTTTTGTACATTGGTCGTCAGTTTTTTGTTACTTATAGTTTTTCATAAATACTTGCAAAAAAACAAATCTCAAGAGAGTATATGGTGATATATGTATATGTATTTTGATAACAAACTTACCTTGACCTCATTCGGTGGTAACAGTAATTATCTCACCCCATCTGTTGGACAGTTGCAGAATTGCAGCTCAATGCCAGTCATGCACTTAGGTGATTATCCTACAGATGGCACAGAAGTTGGTCACCACGACCATCATCTCTCACAGAATTTTAAATTCTTTGCTGCTTGTAAAATTGTTCAGTGGAATCTTTAACAGGGAGACTCTGCATCTATGTTGAAAAAAAAGTAGGACTTACTGCTTTTCTTTCAGATCTGCAGTATTTTGATTTTGAATTTAGCCATGTGTCAATATGGTTAAAGACACAATGCCCCTGTGGTGTAATAGCAAATCCGTGTGGATGTGAGTAGCCCCCTGAATGTGCACTCAAAGGATACAATTGTCTGTGGAAATGGAATCATTGCAACTATTAAGTTCATGGTAACAGGGGACAAAGTGCTGCATTACAGCAGCAGGTGTGTAAAAGGGCCCGGACAATCATCAAGGACTCCAGTCACCCCAACCACAAACTGTTTCAGCTCTCTCTGTCTGGCAAATGGTACTGCAGGACCAACAGGCTCTGGGACATCAGATTCATCAACACACAGTAATTTGATTGCAAATCTGACTATATTGTATCTGACTGTACCTTGATCTGATTGTGTATATGACTGTATATGCTGTACACAAAACAATTACATATACAATTTTAGTTTGGCTAATATCCTCCCACATTTCCCTTCTTATTGCTTGTACATTGCGACAGAGATGTAACATAAAGATTTTTACTGCCTCATGTTGTGAGATGGATGTAAGAAATATATCTTAATGCTGAGGCTTTATAAAGCACTGGAGAGGCCTCACTTGGAGTATCATGCGTAGTTTTGGGCCCCTTATCTAAGATAGGTTACGCTGACATTTGAGAGGGTTCAAAGGAGGTTTACAAAAGTTATTCCAGGATTGAAAGGCTTATCATATGAGGAGTGATTGATGGCTCTGGGTGTTTGCTCACTGGAGTTTAGAAGAATGATGGGGGATCTTATTGAAACCTATCGAATGTTGAAAGGGCTCAACAGAGTGGATATTGAGAGGATGTTTCCTTTGGTGAGGGAGACTCGGACTAGAGGGCATAGCTTCGGAGTAAAGGGCACACCCTCTTCAGCCAGAGGGTGGTGAGTCTGAGGAATCCCGGGATAAACTTTTGATTAGTCAGGGATTGAAAGGTTACGGGGAGAAGGCAGGAGAACAGGTTTCAGATCGAAATAGATCAGCCATAACAAAATGGCAGAGCAGACTTAATGGGCTGAAAGACCCAATTCTGCTCTACGTCTTATGGTCATCAAAAGAAGATTCTTGGCTGATTTTGCAGTCAATGGAGAAGGAAAATTCTGATTTTAAACTCCCGCTGCCTTGCGGCCATTCCCACTCATGGGAAAGGCTTCAGGAGTAAACCCCAAGGAAGAAATCTGGAGCTGGGGTCCCTAAGGCAGTCTGATGTTGTTTACAAGTTCACTCTGGCAAACTCTGTAACGACACTGGTGTCAAGCTGTATCGGCGCTTGCCCTTCCCTTGGACTACATCAGTGACGTGGAGAGGGGGAACCCACTGGATGGGCCACAGCCATTTCTTCAAATCTTCCTACCCAGGCCTGCGCTCTGGAGAGGACACAGTCCATCAGAGGCACAAACTCATGATCCCCTGGGATCGATGGCTGCCTACCAGGTTCAAAATGAAATAGTCATATATCTTACATAATGTTGAGTGGAAACAAAATGTAAATTGATAGCTGATTGATTTTTGCAAAATTGTCTCTTAATAGCTTGAAGAACTTGTTTTTATACTGTGTCTGAAGAATTTAAACCTATCACATAAATCACAGACATGTACCACCAGTAAGAAAGCATTCTTTTGGAATATGACAATTACTTTATGGTTCATTTGTAACAGTTTAATTAATCTCATCCCAGAATACACAAGATCATTCATTCTTAGTTTCACAAACCTAACATGTGGGCACTTTAACTTTTAATATAAAAACATACAAAGATGAAACAGTGAAACACCTGTTGGTAAAATTATTAACTATGCCAGTTCTTGTGCTTAAAATGACAGTAGCTCACTTCAATGGTTGGAAAAATGTTCAGGAACTTCAGGAAGAATGTTCAGGAACAGTTTGGAGAACATCTCATGTCAACTAACCTTCTTCAGATATAATCTTCTGTGAAAGATGGAGGGCATTTGACTTGCCCTCAACCTTCTACCAAGGCAACAAGAAATTACCTTTCCTACAGTTCCATCCTTTGTATAAGGAAGTTGAAGGAACTGTGGTTATAGCTACACTGATAGGATTGGTTGTTCAGAAGAATTCATAAGTCCACTAATATATTGTTATAATGTTTCATTACTATTTCATTCTAACTTAGAGGGATACATGCGGGCAAATGGGATAGCTTAGTTGGACATCTTAGTCTGCATGGATGAGTTGGGCAAAAGGATGGATTTCTGCGCTGTAATCCTTAAAAGGAATTGTATAACACAGTGGAAAATTGCAGTGCACGGCTGGATAAATTAACAGATGGAGAGGAAATGGAGACAAGGTTAACCAAGTGCTCCACAGTGAAATTTATATGGGAATGAATTGTAATTGCAATCATAATTAAAAATTCACTAGCATATGATGTGTGACATACACTCAGTGGCCACTTTATTAGGTACACCTGTATACCTACTTGTTAATGTAAATAACAAGCTATAAATAACAAGTCAGACAATCATGTGCAGCAACTCAATGTATTAAAGCATGCAGACATGGTCAAGAGATTCACTTGTTGTTTAGGCCAAACAGAATGGAGAAGAAACGTGACCTAAGTAACTTTGATCATGGAATGATTGTTGGTGTCAGGCAGGGAGGTTAGAGTATCTCAGAAACTGCTGATCTCCTGGGATTTTCATGCTCAACAATCTCTAGTTTATAGAGAATGGTGCAAAAAACAAAATATCCAGAGAGGTCAGAGGAGAATGGCCAAACTGGTTCAAGATGACAGAAAGAGGACAATAACTCAAATAAATATGCCTTACAACAGTGGAGTGCAAAAGCGTATCTGAACACACAACACATCGAACCTTGAAGTGGATGAGCTACAGCAGCAAAGAGCACAAACAATAGGAAATCTGCAGATGCTGGAGATCAAGGTAACACACACAAAATGCTGGAGAAGGGAGAGCAGGCCAGGGAACATCCATGGAACAGAGCAAACAGTCGACGTTTCGGGCTGAGACCCTTCACCAGGACTGGAAAAAGAGATGAGAAGTCAGAGTGAGAAAGTCGGGGGAGGGGAGGAAGAAGCACAAGGTGGCAGGTGATGGATAAAACTGGGAGGGACAGGGGTGAAGTAAAGAGCTGGGAAGTCAATTAGAGAGAGATAACAGGCTGGAGAAGGGGGAACCTGATAGGAGAGAGTAGAAGACCATGGAAGGAAGGGAAGAGGGAGGAGCACCAGAGGGAGGTGATGGGCGGGTGAGGAGATACAGTGACAGAGGGAATTGGGGGGGGGGGATATTACAGGCAGTGTGAGAAATCTATGTTCATGCCATCAGGTTGGAGGCTACCCAGCCTGAGTGTGGCCTCATCGCTTTCTCCAGCGTGTGGAGCATAGGTGCTCGGCAAAGCGGCTTCCCAGTTTACAGCGGGTCTCACAGATATATGGGGGAAACACAGGGAGCACTGGAAATGACTCCAACAGACTCACAGATGAAGAGTCACTTCACCTGGAAGGACTATTTGGGGCCCCAAATGGTAGTGAGGGAGGAGGTGTAGGGACAGGTGAGCTTGCAAGGATAAGTGCTAGGAGAGAGATCAGTGGGGAGCGATCCCTGTGGAGAGTGGAAAGTGGGGGGTGAGGAGAGATGTACTTGGTGGTGGGATCCCACTGGAGATGGCAGAAGACTACACCAGGTTCCACTCTTGTGGCCACTTTATTAGGTGCACTACTGTTCCTAGTAAAGTGGCTAGTGAGTGTATATTACCTTTCAGTACGTGATTACATACTCATCTTTTGCATAGCTATTGAGGGTTGTTGAGTGCTCTGCAGTATTCATACTCAGGTTGAAATTACTGAGCAGTTGTGTCTTTGTTGTCCTCTAGTCCCACTAGTCTAGCACTGGTTTCCCACAGACGTCGGGCTGTCTCTGCATCCAGTGCCTGTGGGGAAGGATCCTTCTGCTTCATGACATCAAAGTATTTTCCAGATATTCCTTCTAATTCTTCTGCCACACTTAGATACACGGAAGGTTGTGCTCCCAGCTTGGGCGATTTCACAAGAAGGGAAAATAAAGGCCCTGAAAGAAAACATTTTTAAAAATCAAACTTTATTCATAATAAAATATTTACAGGAATTAACCACACATGGCCTTTTCAGTCTTTATATTAATAGTCAATACTTGCAGATCAGTTCTATTATATTGCTTCTCAGACAGACAGACATACTTTATTGATCCCGAGGGAAATTGGGTTTCGTTACAGCGGCAACAACCAAGAATAGTGCAGAAATATAGCAATATGAAACCATAAATAATTAAATAATAGTAAGTTAATCATGCCCAGTGGAAATAAGTTCAGGACCAGCCTATTGGCTCAGGGTGACTGACACTCCGAGGGAAAAGTTGTAAAGTTTGATGGCCACAGGTAGGAATGACTTCCTATGACGCTCAGTGTTGCATCTCGGTGGAATGAGTCTCTGGCTGAACGTATTCCTGTGCCTAACCAGTACATTATGGAGTGGATGGGAGTCATTGTCCAAGATGGCATGCAACTTGGACAGCATCCTCCTTTCAGACACCACCGTCAGAGAGTCCAGTTCCACTCCCACAACATCACTGGCCTCATGAATGAGTTTGTTGATTCTGTTGGTGTCTGCTACCCTCAGCCTGCTGCCCCAGCACACAACAGCAAACATGATAGCACTGGCCACCACAGCCTCATAGAACATCCTCAGTATCATCCGGCAGATGTTAAAGGACCTCAGTCTCCTCAGGAAGTAGAGACGGCTCTGACCCTTTTTGTAGACAACCTCAGTGTTCTTTGACCAGTCCAGTTTATTGTCAATTCGTATCCCCAGGTATTTGTAATCTTCCAGCATGTCCACACTGACCCCTTGGTTGGAAACAGGGGTCACCGGTGCCTTAGCCCCCCTCAGGTCCACCACCAGCTCCTTAGTCTTTTTCACATTAAGCTGCAGATGATTCTGCTCGCACCATGTGACAAAGTTTCCCACCGTCACCCTGTACTCAGCCTCATCTCCCTTGCTGATGCATCCAACTATGGCAGAGTCATCAGAAAACTTCTGAAGATGGCAAGACTCTGTGTTGTAGTTGAAGTCCGAGGTGTAGATGGTGAAGAGAAAGGGAGACAGGACAGTCCTCATCAATAGCTCTGCTGCCACTCATGTGAACCCCTGGGGTGGTTCATAACTGCAATAATTGAGGGGCTTCTTCATGCAACCTGGATCCTCCCTCCCCAGGAAAAGAAGAACCTAACACTGTGGACCTTCCCCACCGAGCTTCAATGCATCGCTCAGCACGAACTCCTGCAGCCTGGAGTGTGCCAGTCGGCAGCATTCCCTCAGGGATCTCTCGATGTGCTGGCAGACCAACAAGGCTCAGCCAGATTAAAGATCATCTTTCACCAAGTTGATGGTCTGACAGCTTCACTTGATGTTTGTCTCCATACATGTCCTTGGGAACAGCCCGTAGATCACAGAGATGGTCAGGATAAAGTGAAACAAAAATATTGTTTGTCTACACCTACAGGTAAAGCTTCACTATTGCAGCATTTCAGCCCTACTGTGAGTGGTCAGACATTTCCTGTATGATATACTGGTGGCAGGTAAAAGAAAACATTCACTGAGCAGAAGCAAAATGCTAGACCTTCCAGTTAGTAGCTCCACGTGGAACTGCCACCATTTCTCTCACCACTTGTCAGGAAACAAATGTAGAAGCCTCACATCTCCTTGGACTGGGGCACTGATGACTTCCAAATTATGATCCAAAACTATAACAGCAACAGAGTGGCAACTTCCACCAATCTATCAGCAGTTCAATTGGGAAAATCTGACTGATTTGACCTGCTGGAGATTCAGCATCTCCCTTCTTTTCAATAGAATGGCATTGTCACAAGGGAGAAAGATGAGTTCCAAGTAGTTTATATTTTCTCAGATTAATTGAGTTCAATGCATTTGCTTAACTTATTTACAAAACTGTCTCAGTTCTACAGGCTTCAGTTCTCTTTACGTGCAGTTACATGGCATTCTACACACCATGCCCGGAAGGATGTGGAGGCTTTGTAGATAGTGCAGAGGAGATTCGACAGGATTTGAGACTATTATCTTGGACTCTTTTCTCTGGAGTGTTGGAGGCTGAAGGAAGACCTGACAGACATTTATAAAATGATGAGAGGTAGACAGTCGGAGCCGCTTTCCCAGGCTGGATGTCTCAAATAGTCTTAAGCTGACAGGGGAAAATTTAAGTGAGATGCATAGAGCAAGTTCTTTTAATAAAACAGTGATGTTTAAGAGGCATTTAGTCAGGCACACAGAAATGAAAGAAATGGAGGGATGCAGGTCATGAGCAGGCAGCTGGGATTAGTTTCATTTATCGCTGTGATGAGCACAGACACGGCGGCCAAATGGCCTATTCTTGTGCTGCACTGCTCTGTGCTCAGTTGGTCAAGTCTCTCCCCTGGCTGCCACTACTATGTGACGATGCCTTTTCACTCTTCACCCTTGTGGTCAGTTCGTTCAGTACTGTGCTATTACATGCCTACACATCGATAGCACTGCTGTCGCTCGAGTGGCCCTCTGAGGTGGTATACTACTACAGTAGTCGAGGAGCTTTCACACCCAACCCAGCCCCTCCCAGTCCTGTAGCAGAAGAACCCTATGCTGCGGTTCTTTCCCCTTTCCCCCCCCCAAGCTCTTTTGTGGTGGCTGACCAATAAAACTAATGAGAAAATATTTATTTATAGGCAGTGAAGTATCTCACATACGAAAGTAATGTTGTGGTAAGCCAAGCATTGTTCAAAAACAACCCTGTTTATTAGGAAAGACGTTTGCTGTTTATAAGGTGAGGCAAGAGCTGTTGACTACACTTACCCATTACGGTGCTAGAAAAGCTGGATTTGTGCATTCCTGTGTGTCTGCCGAGCTCTGTATCAGTTACGCCTGGGTGCACGGCATTGGCAGTTACCCCAGTTCCTTGAAGTGAAGAAGAAAAGATTTTCCATGAAATTAGAGCATCAAAAAAGACATCACCTTCAAAGGCTCATGAAGTAATTCAGTGAATAGGTGGGAAATCTTTGTGGTGAGCTGTTCAGAAGACATTATGGTTACATTAAGGCTCATATGAGTCACACGTACTTCTTCGGCAGTGACACAGGATGACTCATTTCTTCTGACTTTGTGGCTGATTAGACCAATGTAGAGATCTATTGAATGGGGTAGGAGGTGCCTGATAGGATGGGCAGGTGGGTAGCTTCGGAAGATCAGGTTTATCATCACTGACACACATTAGGAAATAATGTTGTTTTGCAATAGCAGTACAATGCAACACATATGAAAATACTATAAATTACAATAAAAAATCATATTTAAAAAAATAAGTACTGCAAGAGCGCAAATTACTGAGGTAGTGTCCATTGGTTCATGGACCATTTAGAATCCGATGAGAGAGAGTAAAATGTTCCTGAAATGTAGAGTGTGGGTCTAGTGATCATAATTCCACTAGTTTCAAGATAATAACTGAGAAGGATAGGACTGGTCCACAGGTTGAGATACTAAATTGTTAAAAGGACAATCTTGATGACATCGGAAAGGATCTGGCAAATGTGGATTGGGATAGGTTGTTTTCTGGCAAAGGGAGGCCTTCAAAAGTTAAATATTGAGAGTGCAGAATTTGTATGTTCCTGTAAGAATAAAAGGCAAGGACAACAGGTTTAGGAAATGTTGGTTTTCAAAGGATATTGAGGCCTGGTCAAGAGGAAGAAGGAGGTGTGTAGCAGGTATAGGCAGGAAGGAGCAAATGAGGTACTTGAGGAGTACAAGAAATGCAAGGGAACACTTAAGAGGGAAATCAGAAGGGCTAAAAGAGGCACGAGGTTGCCTTCTACAGATTAAAGGCAAAAGAATAGCAAGGGAAAAAATTGCCTGCTTGAGGGTCAAGGTAGTCATCAGTGTGGAGCCGAAAGAGATGGGAATATCTCAAATGGATTTTTTGTAACTGTACTGACTTGGCAGACAGACACAGATACTATAAAACTGAGGCAAAATAGTGTTGAGGTCATGGACCATATACAGATTATAGAAGAGAAGGCTTGAGGCAAATTAGGGTGGATTAAGCCTCCAGGGCCTGACAAAATGCCCCCTTGGACCTTGTGAGAGGCTAGTTCAGAAACTGCAGGGCCCCTGGCAGAGGTATTTAAAATATCTTTAGCCACGGGTGAAATGCCTGAGGACTGAAGGAAAGCTAATGTTGCTTCATTGTTCAAGAAAGATTCTAAGAATAAATCAGGAAATTATAGCCAGAGAGCCTGATGTCAGTAGTGGCTGTTATTGGAAGGAATTCTAAGGGACTGATAATATTTGTATTGACACTGACTGATTAGGGATAGTCAGCATGGCTTTGTGTGTGTGTGTCAATTCAATCTTATAGTGTTTTTCGAGGAGGTCACCATGAAAGTTGATGAAGGTAAAGCAGCAGATGTTGTGCACATGGACTTTAGCAAGGCCTTTGACAAAGTCCCACAGAGGAGGCTGGCCAAGAAGGTTCAGTCACTTGGCATTCAGGATGAGATAGTAAACTGGACTGGACTTTGGTTTTGCGGGAGAAGTCAGAGAGCGGTAATGGTTACCCCTCTGACTGGAGACCTGCGACCAGTGGTGTATCACAGGGATTGGTGATAGGTCTGCTGTTGCTTGTTATCAATATCAATGACCTCGATGAAAATATGGTAAACTGGATCAGCTAATCTGTGGATGACACCAAGATTGGGGGTGTAGTGGACAGCGAGGAGGGCTTTTAAAGCTTGCAGTGGGATCTGGACCAATTGGAAAAATGGACTGTAAAAATAGCAGATTAAATTTAATGCAGACAAGTGTGAGGTGTTGTATTTTCGGAGGGCAACCCATGGTAGGACTTACAAAGTGAATGGTAGGGCACTGAGAAGTGCAGTAGAACAGGGAGGTCTGGGAGTACAGATCCAGAAACCCTTGAATGTGGTGTCACAGATAAATCATAAGGAGAGTTTTTGGCATATTGGCCTTTATAAATTATTGTGTATAGGGATAGTGGTATTATGTTGCAGTTGTATAAGACACTGATGAGAGAAAATCAGGAGGATTGTGTGCTGTTCTGGTCACCTACCTACAGCAAAGGTATCAATAAGATTGAAATAGTATGGAGATAGTTGACAAGGATGTTGTTGGAACTTTTAAAGACCTGAATAATAGGGAAATGTTGGATAGGTTAGGACTTTATTCCTTGAAATATAGGAGAATGAGGGGAGATTTGATATACATAATTATGAGGGGTATAGCAAGCATGCTTTTTCCCCTCAGGATGTGTGAAACTAGAACTGGAGCTTATAGATGAAGGGTTAAGGGTGAAAGATAAAATAATTAAGGAGAATCTGAGGGGGTAAGTTCTTCACTCAGATGCTGGTATGAATATAGAAAAAGATGCCAGAGGAAGTGGTGGATGCTGGTTTGATTTCTACATTTAAGTGTGGATAAGTATATGGATGGGAGAGGTATGGAGTATGATCCAGGTGTGGGTCAATGGGACAAGGCAGAATAACATTATGGCTAAATGGGCTGAAGGGCCTGTTTCTGTGCTGTAGTGCTCTATGACACAGTAATTTCAACATTAATTTGACATTCGTGAAGAGTGGTTCAGTGACCCAAGATAAGGAGTTTCCAGAAGGCCTATCTATATTCAGGATGACAGAGGAAAGATGGAGGTGGAGATGGAGAGTACCTGTGGCATTTCTTTTGCTCTGTACCTCATCTGCACAACTCATTGTTTCGTGCTCGCTGCTGTGAACATGAACACGGTTCACTGTGAGCTTCACACCATCAAGGAGTTTCATTACACCCTGAATATGAATTTGGAAGCAAATCAATAAAGTGGAAATTAATCAATGACTTGTCCTGAGCAGAAATCCTGATTTTGATATCATTGGCTTTGGGAGCTTAAAACAAAAGCACAGTGCATGGCTCTGTTCACATTCAGTGGCTCCCGAGTGGTCTGCTGCTGGAGCCCATCCACGTCAAGGTTCAATGTGTTGTGCGTTCAGAGATGCTCTCTGCACACTGCTGTTGTAACTCATGGTGATTTACCTTCCTGTCCACAGAACGGCTGAGCACTCTATGTTTAAAAATACAAAATGCTGGCAGAATTCAGCAGGCCAGAGATAGTGACGACGTTTCGGGCCGAAACCCTTCATCGGGAGTCATCAGGATCACTGTATGTTTCTTGTTTTTGTTTTTTGCACCATTCTCAGGCGATCAGCAGTTTCTGAGATACTCAAACCACCCTGTCTGACACCAACAATCATTCCACGGTCAAAGTCACTTAGGTCACACTTCTTCCCCATTCTAATGTTTGGTCTGAACCTTGACTATGTCTGCATTGAGCCGCTGCCACTTGATTGGCTGATTAGATGGACGGACAGGTAGATACTTCATTGATCCCAAAGGAAATTACAGTGTCACCATAGCATTACAAGTGCACAGATATACAAATATTAGAAGATAGAAAGAATAATGTACCATATAGCCTACTGTATATTATGGGACTACTTTATGTTGTAGTAACACGTTATTGAGCATGTGCTATTAGGTGTGTATCGATATGTATGTGTGTGTTCAGTTCGGGTTCCGTAAGTAAAAAGCCCTGTTAACTTAACTCCAGTCTCCAGAGTTTTTATTTATATTTTTGTTGTTTAACCGGACCACATACACAACAAATTGGTGACGAGGTTAATGAACCTACATCGTATTGGAACACCGTGTTTTAATTGACAACGGCACTTGGAGGAAGAGCGCAAGGAATGAGCCAAGGTGCAGGAGAAGGAGGCAGAGCAAGGCCCTGAGCAGCACAGCCGGGGTTGGGAACGTTGGGAGACCAAGAGACACAGTCAGAGCCACAGCACGTCCAGGCAAGGCCACAGCCAGCACTGACCCCCAGGGGCTGAGGGTCTGCCTGCCCAGAAGGGAGATGAAAAAGAAAGGAGTGACACACACATCTAGACGGAGTGCGCTCATGATGCTAGCAAAGAAGATCACTTGAGTCAAAAGGAAAACAAAGGGAAAACTGGGTTTAATTTAACATAACAAGGATGGCGTTGATTGGCACCATTACAACATTTGATAGTAGCATTGAAGACTGGGCAATTTATATTGAAAGAGTTATATTGTGATGTTAACAATGTTAATGAAGAAAAGAAAGCCAGTGTCTAACTTAGTGAAATGGGCGTGAAAACATACAGCCTGCTACGGAGCTTGTTAACCCCTGAAAAGCCAGCTGACAAAACGTTCAAGCAAATAGTAGACACTCTCCAACAGCATTTAAACCCCAAACCGCTGGTCGTTGCTGAAAGATTTAAATTCCATAAATGGAATCAGAGCAAAGATGAAAGCATTTCTGAATATTGTGCTGAATTGTGCAAATTATCAGAACATTGTCAATTTGGAACTGGTCTATCAGATGCATTGAGGGATGTGTGGCATGTACTGTGAAACCACACAGAAGAAGTTCCTGTGTGAAAAGACCTTACATTCGAGAAAGCGCTAAACATCTCAATATCATTAGAAATAGCCACATGAGGTGCTTCAGAGATACAACAAAAATCCCTGGATTATGCTACGAATAAAGTGTCACGGAGCAGAAATGAAGGAAAGAACATGTCACATGACCCTGAGGACTGTTGGTTTAAAGCAGTGGCAGTGCTGAGCTGGCGCTATAGTACCAGCAGAAATTACAATAGCACCACCAAGAAATCAACTGAAATTTGACATACAAATTACAGCTGCTTTCTCTGTATAGTTTTGAATACAGCTTGTTTCTCCAGTTGATCTAGTGCAGGGGTTGGCAACCTTAACCACTGAAAGAGCCATTTGGACCTGTTTCCCACAGAAAAGAAAACACTGGGAGCCACAAAACCTGTTTGACCTTTAAAATGAAATAACACTGCATACAACGTTTTTGTTTTGCCTTTATGCTATGTATAAACAAACTATAATGTGTTGCATTTATGAAATCCATGAACTCCTGCAGAGAAAACAAAACTACATTTCTGCATGCAACAAAAACATTTTGAACTCCGAAAAAAAAGACGTTGGTTGCAGGTTACTTTTAAGTAAAATACTCAATGTCTATTTGAGTCCTTCTTGTATTTATGAAAAACGCCGAACTTAAATTGTCCACCAGCAGCAAACCAAAAATAACGTCAGCCAGCTGTCAACCTGAAAATAAAAGTACTATTTCACTGAACAATGAAAACATTTGAATATACGTAAAATAATCGGCAATTAAAATATTTATCATACTTGGTTAATGGGATTTCTGCTCCTGGACCTCAGCGCACAGCATCTGCACATCAGGGCTGTATGACGTCACCTTCATCTTTACACAGGATCGCAGGCTGTCATCTATGAGGCGTGCACGATGTTTGTTTTTAATAAAGTTCATGTTGGAGAACACCTGCTCACATACATATGTGGATCCAAAGATTGACAGGACTCCAAGCACATACTTTTTAATGTTTACATAAATGTCGGGGATAGCATTCTATGTTTCGAACACAAGTTTGTCCGGTTTAGGGAGGTTTTCAATATCACTCCATCTGTGATTCTGAGCAAGAACGGTGTTCTGACGGGCAACATCTTCAAGGTCTGCTGTCAAGCGTCTAAACTTGGACACCCATATGTCTTTGTCGGCTATGTCGGCCAGTTCAATCTCAAGATCAGGTTGACTCACACCTGCCAATGAAATCGTATTCAGTAGGGATGGATCGATGCTTAGGGGAGTGACCGGGAAGGATAATGTGTTTTTTACCTCTCTGAACTCACAGAAGCGTTTCCCAAACGATGTTTGCATTGCGCTGATTGCAGAATGTAAATACTCCGAATTTATCATGTCATGACCTTGTTTGAACTCTCTCAAATTGGGGAAGTGAGACAATGTGCCTTTCTGTAAATCTCTGGCAAGCACTGTCAACTTGCGCTCGAATGCCAAAACATCCTCCAACATGTGCAGGGCTGTGCGTCCTTTCCCCTGAAGAGCTGTGTTCAGCGTGTTCAGGGTGTTCAGGTGCACTATCATGTCTACTATGAAGTGTAGCTTTTACAGCCACTCTGGCTGTTCCAGCTCAGGAAAGGTGAGCCCTTTGCTGCCCAGGAAAGTTTTCACTTCTTCCAGACACGCGACAAAGCGTTTCAGCACCTCCCCTCTTGACAGCCACCGGACTTTGTTGTGCAGCAGGAGATCAGAATATGCGCTTTCCAGCTCGTCCAGTAACAAACGGAATTGACGGTGATTTAAACTTTTTGCCATTATTTTACTGACAATCTGAATAACAACATCCATTACTTCTGTGCATTCTGGAGGAAATGTTTGAAGGCACAATGCCTCTTGATGCAAGATGCAGTGAAAAGTCAGCAACTTTCTGCCCAGTGACTTCTGCAGTAAAGCCACAAATCCCTTGTACGCTGCTGTCATACTTGGTGCCCCATCAGTAGCTACTGACACCAGGTGGGTGGTCTTTATTACTTTGGCTCTTAAACAATTCAAGACAGCCTCACAGATGTCCTCTCCCCGTGTTTGGCCTTTTAGAGGTATCAACTCAATCATTTCTTCCTGTGGCCAGGCAGAGTTTACATACCGGCAGAACAGCGCTATTTGTTCAATATCACCTTTGTCTTCAGACTCGTCACAGACAATCAAGTAGGCCACAGCTGAATTGATGTCTTTAATTTGCTGCCTTGTGATGTCTTCTGCCATTTTTATGGTTCTGTCTTTGACAGTCTTTGCAGAGAGGGGCATATCCCTGATTTTCTGCACAATTTCACTCGTTTCTAAAGTCCGTGAATAGATGTTCTGAAATCTTAATGAAAGGTTCTTTTATATATTCACCATCTGTAAACTGCTTCCTGTGCCTGACTATTTCAGGAGCGGCAGCAAAACTGGCATATGTAGTTGATTTTCCAGACTTCATCCACCTCTTGAAATGATTTTTGCTCAGCTCAACCTTCCGCATCAGCTCTGAAACGGCTTTTTTTCTCTCATCTCCATCCGGATATTTTTGAGCAAAGGCTGCGTGTTTGCTGGAAATGTCTTGCGACTTTTGACTGTTTGTTGTTTGCTAGTTTCTCGTTGCATATTAAGCATACCGGTAAACCAGTCTCGTCAGCACTGAAAGCAAATGAATCTGCCCACGTATCATTAAACATTCTGTTTTCTTCAGTCATTTTTCTTTTTTTAGAATTCTCCATAGTTCGCCAACCTTGGATTGAAAAATTAAAGAAATCGCGCACTGGCAGGTGTCAGGCATTGGCAGTGGTGACGTATATTAATAGCGACAAAAAACACGTTTTATTTAGATTGTACAAGATCACCATAATCTTCAAATTTAGAATTACATTTCAAAAACTAACAAACTAACATAAAATACATTTTAATTAAATACTCATCATTTATTTTCCAAAGCCACAGGGAGCCGCAGCACAGAGATGAAAGAGTCGCATGCGGCTCCGGAGCCGCGGGTTGCTGACCCCTGATCTAGTGAAACAGCGCCCCCAATTACCGTAGCACCCACGCAGCAATAACTTTATAAACTCTGTGCAGGTCTAAGGTCAGATCCACAATACACTTCTGCTTATTCCTTCGATGTCAATATTTGCCGTTGCTGTCCTCACTCAGGTCAGGTAAGCTGATCTAAGATCACCTAAGGTGACGATGTCACTCACGCGAGAGATTGGTAGTATACGTACATTGTGCGGGATCTAGGCGCAGGTCCATGGTCTTGCGAGACTAACGGATGCCACACACACACGTTGTGCTTTTACAAGCTAACATGGGCCTGGCTCGTGCATTATTTTAGCTGGTGTGAAAAATGGATCGATTTTTAGTGCGAAAACGACCTCATCCAGAGGAATGAGGAAACCAGAGGAAACCCTCCTGATGAAGGGTTTCGGCCCGAAACGTCGTCACTACCTCCTCCCACAGATGCTGTCTGGCCTGCTGAGTTCTGCCAGCATTTTGTGCTTTTATTTATTTCCAGCATCTGAAGATTCACTCGTGTTGTCATCCAGAAGAATCAGTGGTGTCTCAGCCTGAGCCTGTCTTAGTTGAAAGTGATGTGCAGAAAGAGGTGAGTGGGGATGAGGACAACAGCAGTTCATCGAAGGAGTGTGAGGGCAAAGTAGCGGAACAAGAGATGGAGCGGGATTCAGAAGAGAACCTGGATGAAGCTGCTCTTAGTGCTAGTGAGAATACTGTTAGCGATGTTAGCCAGCAGCCTGAGGAAGGCCCCCATCGGCCAGCATTGAAAAAGTTCCCTTTGCAACAGTTTGGCAATCAGCAAAGGAGTTTTATTTGTGGCTGGTTTGACCTGTACTCTGGCATATTCGATCACGAAAGATACTACGTTCTGCTTCGCATGCAGGCATTTCCTGTGTGGAGGACATGGGTTCCATTCTGGGTCACCGGTTACCACAATTGGTGGAAAGCTACAACAGCTTTCAAAACCCACCATGACTGCAGAGCTATATCAGGTTCAGCGTCTGCTGGAAACAAAAGCATTTCTAACTGAAATGAAAAGACAGTTCTCAGTTGAGACTGGGAGTGTTTTGACTGGAGTCTCAGCACTGAGTCCCAAACACAGACTCTTCCGAGACAAGAATTGTCTTTGGCCAATGGCCCAATACTATGGAGTGACTGAAGTGAACCTGACTGCAGAGCTACATCAGGTTTGGTGTCTGCTGGAAACAAAACAAAAGCAAGGACAGACAGTGAATGACACAGTGGAATTTCTAGCTCTAATGAGACCCTACCACGACGCATTTATAGATTTATACAAACTAATCGGTATATCACTGACTCTGCCTGTGACACCTGCTTCATGCAAACGGAGTTTCTCTTGCCTAAGGAATAGCAGCGGCGATGCTCGGAACAGCAACTTGGCTCTGTTGGCCATAAACAGCCGGAGGACCAAGGCACTTGACATCCAGAAAATCACTGACGCTTTCACCACCAATCACAACAACAGACGGATTGTGCTTCTCTGAAAAACTCAATGAGTGCAGTTGATTTTTAAAAATTTGGGCCTAGACTAATGCTGATTATAATTATTATTTTATGGTGGATACCCCATAGTCCTTATATTTCCTGCAAATCCTAAAATATTACATTTACTGCTATTAAGCCTGCTGGTTTTGCTTAGACTTCCAAGCAGTGATTCTGTTGATTTTTGTTTTAAATTCAGTAGTCGAATTAATTGAGGTATTGCATGGTCAGAGTACGATTTGTCCAACTCCTGGTAAAGCCTTGCATCTGTTGTTTGCCTTATTTGACTTTAATAACTGTGTATCTTTTGGCATTGACTGTCTATGTAATGCGAATAGCAGTGGACATTGTGGTTTAGTGTTGTGTTTTTCAGTTGACGCTGATTGCGTGATTCGTGTTGTGCGCTGTGGGTCGGATGCTCTGTTGGTTTGTTTGTTTATGCTCTGTGTTGTCTCCGATGCTGTTGACACTGTCACAGTTCACTTCCATATTAGATCTATCAATTGCTGTTGCTTGTGAATCAACAGAAGGACTTATAATAGGTACATAATGCTTGAAACTGGCTTTTGAATGCCGCACATCTGGCCTTGTGAATACAGATTACCATACTGTACATCCCTCAGCACCATCACTGAATAATTCAGCCCCACTGTAACACCAGCAAGAAAAAATCTCTGGTGCCACCACTGGTTTAAAGGTAAAGAATGCAGGAACTGTGGCAAACAGGGCCACATTGGCGCAAAGCTAGTCAACAGCAGAAAAAGGGAAACAAGAAACCCCAGATAGGGAAACGCAACAAGGTACACAAAATGAAAGGCGGCAGTTCCAATGAAAACGATTCAGATTGTCTTGTCTGCAGCTTCTCAGCGTGAAGGAGACAGATGATCGAAGAGTAATAAGCATCACTCCACAAGTGGCAGGTGAGAGACTGAAAATGGAGTTGGATACAGGCTCAGCTTTAACAGTGATCTCTGTACAGGACTACAAAAGACTATTTTCTCACATACCTCTAAAACGAACTAAACTACTGCTAAAGACTTACACAGGACAGAAAATGCGTCCCAAAGGTAAAATTAAAGTGACAGTGACCTACGGGGACAAAGCACAGCAGCTGAACCTCGATGTACTGGAAAATGGAGGACCACCGTTGTTGGGACATGAATGGCTCAGGAAAATCCAGTTGGATTGGCACTCCATCAAGGCACTAGATGTGTCAACAAAGGAGGGCAGCTCAGCGGGGAAGACGTCCGCAGCTTTCCTCTCACCCATTGTCGACTATTACAACAATGAGGAGGAGCCAGACAAAGTCGACAGGGAGACATCCTGCCAATAAGCAGGATGATGGAGACTACCTGGAAGTGAAAGAGCAGATGTACCAGGAAAAACTGACTTCTCTCAAAAGACAGCTACAGCAGTTACAGGAAGGCATTTTGCAGGAGCATCAGAAAAGGATGAAGAAACTAGATCAACAATACAAGGAAAGAATACGCAATGCAGAGCTTCTTCTGCAACTGGAGACAGAACAAGTGGAAAGGCATTATATTAAAAAGAAGAAAGCAGCAGTGAAGGAATTTGAAGATAAAAAGGTTGAGTTATAAGAAAAGAAAAAGTTGATTGAGAATAAGAGGCTAACAATGGAACTCACAGGAGATCCTATGGAGGTAAAGGAAACTTAGGTGGAGATCTAATGACCCTGTTCCAATTACAGACAAAAGAGGAAAATCTGCACCTACGCAGTTAAATTACTTGTCAACAGATGAACAGATAATGGAATATCCGCAAACTCTCAATAAACTTAAATCTCAGAAAAGACTAGCATCTCCGTCTGCTCCTGAACAATTTCCTTGGGAAAGATCCATGAAAACTGGTCATTCCTTAAAAGCTCCTGGATAAAATCAATTCCATTCAACAAAACAGCTTTCGCACAAGGTAAATCTTAAACCAATCATTTCCTCCATTGAGAATCATACACTTAATCCTTTGCAGGGAAGTTTCTTTTGCATGGACACATTTTGAATCCTCAGCCAATGTGTCTTGTTTTTCACAAAGAAGTTGGGAAACAGCATCAAAACAGAGGTGAATTCTGGCAACAACCTGTAAGATTTCTATTGCTGTATTTTCACACTTGCGCTGAATTTGCATCTGAAGGAATTCTCCCTCTTGAGCCAGACAGATAGCACTTCAAGTTATCCTTAATATCAGCAGAACTGTACCGTAACAGCAGCTTAAGAACAATGGAATGAACACAGGATTTCGATCAACTGCTGCATCAAATGGTGAAAAATTACTGGTAAAGTACTGATCTTTCTGTGAGTCAATGGTTTGCCCTGACTTTTGAATAACTAGCAGAGACAGCAGATCACCAACCACTTCTTTTGTTGGGGGCAAGTCATCTTTGAAGCAGACCTTGGAAACTCCCTATGCTTAGAGGTCAACTTTTCATGACTTTTATATGGAAATCTGTATTAAAACAAACAAGTTTATTGACAGACATTACCCAGAGAGGCAAAGAAGGCCCCCCCCACCAGAGACTCGAGTTATAATAATCATAATAATAATAATAATAATAATAATTATTATTATTATTATTGCTATGTTACTTTATTATAATTTGATATTAGTAAGTTACTAAGTAAACAGCTGGTGGGCATTTGTATGTTAAGAGTACACATATTTACACTAATACAATAAAAGGGAGGAGTGTACCATATAGCCTACTGTATAATATGGAACTACTTTATGTTGTAGTAACACATTATTGAGCATGCGCTATTAGGCACGTATCAATACGTATGTGTGTGTTCAGTTCGGGTTCCATAAGTAAAAAGCCCTGTTAACTTAACTCCAGTCTCTATCGTTTT
This sequence comes from Hypanus sabinus, assembly GCF_030144855.1. Taxonomy (NCBI): domain Eukaryota; kingdom Metazoa; phylum Chordata; class Chondrichthyes; order Myliobatiformes; family Dasyatidae; genus Hypanus; species Hypanus sabinus. Next base: position 89,351,031 of record NC_082717.1, on the reverse strand, counting down.
TATTTTTTTTTTGTGTAACCCAGCCACATACACAACAAATAAAAATAAATTACCTTAAAAATAAGATATACAAGATTTACAAATCAAAGATTACAAGATCACTTCCACAGCTGAAGGTTGACTTATTACAGAGCCTAATGACCAAGGGTAAGAACAACCTCATTGTAACGTTCTCCTTCGCGTGTAACTGATAACGTCGAATTCAACGTCGAGATAAACCACAGTCAATGAGAACCAGATCGCAGTAAGATTAACCATTTACTGTTCACTCTTCACATTAACATATGGTGAAAACTGTTGATAAAACAATACAAGATTGATACAGTATTTGTTCCTTCCTTAATATCACATTTCAATTGTAGATACTTGCAAAGGTGACTATAACTACATTACACTAAGGTGCAGTATACAGGCAGAGTTTACCTGCTCCATTGACTACTTTAAATACACTTCAATGCAAACTATCCGCAACTCTTTAACTAACGAAAGCATAAACATTATCGACCGTCGTTACTTCTAACAGGATCGGCATTAACATCTTAGTTCAATATATCGATTATCTATTAACTTACAGCGTTGCTCTCACTGTGATTTCTCATGCCTGCAAAACAACTTCTGCTCAGGTGTGCCTCGTGGTGAGCCCCCACCCTTGCGTTAATTCCAAACCGGTATTTTCCCACAAGACGCGGCGAAACCGGATGTGACGTCATCGCATGCCGATATATTTTACATTCAATGAATATACTTTGAACACTTCTAATTCTAACTAGAAAACACTATCGAATGAATTACTAAGCGAAAATATTATAAACTAAATAACTGTCGTAAAGACAGCACACTCATATAACACTCTTTGGAGCCACACTGTTGTCTCAGTCTATTACTGAAAGTGCTCATCTGTTCAGCCAAGGTGTTGAACTGGAGGGGGGAGGAGGAGAGACGTTGGTGCTGAGGGAGCATTGGGTGCCTTGGCACCTGGACTGGTGCGCTGAGGGGGTATGAACAGAAGAGCAATTGTCAAACCTATTGAAGAATTGGCTTAACTCATTAGCCCATTCACCGCTGCGTTCCAAGGCTCTACAGCTAGGCTGACTGAAGCCTGTGATGTTCTTCATGGCTGTCACTCCTCCCGTGTGCAACTCTGCCCAAGCTTGTTCTCCAGATTTCTACTGTATTCCTTTTAGCCACCTTGATCTTCTTCTTTGGCTCCCTCTCTGCACGTTTCAATTCCTCCCTGTCTCCTGATCTAAAGGCTCTCTTTTTGTGGTTGAGAAGCGCCTTCAGATCACTGGTGACCCATGGTTTGATGTTAGGGAAGCAGGAAGCAGTCCTTGATGGTATTACAGTGTCCACCATTTGTATCAACGATCAGGTGTTCAGGTGTACCTAACAAAGTGGCTACTGAGTGTACATCTTCATTATTCAATTGAATAAGGATGATGTATTTGAATTAAAACAGAATCTATCACAGGGTGGCAGAATCTCAGATGGTAACAAAGAAGCATGTAGGATGAGCTACAGTGGCTAGTTGAGTGCTGTCACAATAATCTGCCACTCAACATCAGCAAAACCAAAGAATTGATTGTGGGAAGGGGAAGGGGAAGCTGGAAGAACACACGCCTGTCCTCACTGAGGGGTCAGCAGTGGAAAGCACAAGTAACTTCAAGTTCCTGGACCCAACACATTGATCCAATTATGGAGGAGGCATGCCAGTGGTACTACTTCATTAGGATTTTGACGAGATTCGCATATGTCTATAGATGTACGGTGGAGGGCATTTAACTGGTTGCAACACAGTTAAAGGCTGTGAAGGCTTCAATGCACAGGATTGCCAGAGGCTACAAAGGATTGTCGACTCAGGCAGCTCCACCACAGACACAATCCTCCCTGCCATCGAGAACATCCTCAAGGAATGGCACCTCAAAAGGTGGCATCCAGTGTTTAAAGATCCTCACCGTCCAGGATGACCCCATTCACATTACCACCAACAGGAACGAAATACAGGAGCCTTCCCCAATAGGTAAAGAATGATCTAATTTAACCTCTTATAGAGCAGTAGAGATGGTCACATTCTCAATACGTATGTAAAATCTCTGTCAACAGGTGAAAATTTGACAATCTACTAACCAGTGCTCTCAGTTTGAACTTAGCTCTTTTTCTCAGAGAAACATACATTTCCACATTTACTACCTTTATGTATTCATGGAGTTTTGAAAAATGTATTTATACTGCCAATTCATCTATCTATAATAATGCTTGCTTCAGTAAGATCTGTTGCTTAGAAAGAAATGAATTGGATAAGCCATTATATTTGTATTACATGGTAGGACCTCACTTATCTCAGGGGCTCACAAATAGCAATTTGACCCAACTTACCATCAAGGCGCTTAGCCAACTCATTTGTAAACAGCACATTTGCAAGTTTACTTTGACAGTATGCTGCCTTTGTGTTATACTTTCTCTTCTCCCAGTTGAGATCATCAAAATCAATTTCCCCTGCAACATGAGCCAGTGAGGACACGTTTATAATGCGACTCTTTCCAGATTTCTTTAACTTGTCAAGCAGTAGGTTTGTCAACAGAAAATGACCTGTGTAATAAAGGAAATCCATCATGATTAAGTGTTATGAACAATTATTTAATAAATGAAGATAATTAATTAGTCTACTTACAGACTTCACTACACATTTCAGAATCAGAATCAGGTTTAATATCATTGGCATATGTTGTGAAATTTGTTATTTTGCAGCAGCAGTACTTACCAATACATAATAATAAAAAACAAAACCTATAAATAAAAATAAGAGGATATATTAACAAATCAAATTACATCAGTAGTGCAAAAAGAGAGCAAAAGAAAGTGAGATGGTGTTCATAGGTTCATTGTCCATTCAGAAATCTGATGGTGGAGGGAAAGCTGTTCCTGATACGTTGAGTGTGTGCCTTCAGACTCCCGTACCTCCTCCTTGATGGTAGCAATGAGAAGAGGGCCTGTCCTGAGTGACAGAGGTTATTTTTGAGGCACTGGCTTCTGAAGATGTCTTGGATTCTGGTGGGGGGGGGGGGGGGGTTAGTGCTCATGATAGAGTCGGCTGGGTTTTTCCAGCTTTTCCGATCCTGTGCAATGGCTCCTCCATACCAGACAGTGATAAGACCATTAGACATAGCAGCAGAATCAGGCCATTTGGCCCATCGAGTCTGCTCTACCATCACGGCAAGATCCTTTCTTCCTCTCCTCAGCCCTATTTTCCAGCCTCTTCTCCCCGTAACCTTTGATGACGTGTCCAATCAAGAAACTATCAATCTCTGCCTTAACTACACCCAACAACCTGGCCTCCACAACTAACTGTGGTAACAAATTCCACAAATTCACCACCCGCTGGTTAAAGAAATTTCTCCAATTTCTGCTTTAAATGGATGTCCTTCTATCCTGAGGCTGTGCCCTCTTGTCCTAGACTGTCCCACCATGGGAAACATCCTTTCCACTACTTTGTCTAGGCCTTTCAACATTCGAAAGGTTTCAATGAGCTCCTCCCTCATCCTTCTAAATTCCAGCGAGTATAGACCCAGAGCCATCAAACGTTCCTCATACAATAACCCTTTCATTCCCAGAATCATCCTTGTGAATCGCCTCTGGACCCTCTCCAATGCCAGCACATCTTTTCTTAGATGAGAAGCACAAAACTGTTCACAACACTCAAGGTGAGGCCTCATCAATGACTTATAAAGCCTCAGCCTCATATCCCTGCGCGTGTATTCAAGCCCTCTTGAAATGAATGCTAACATTGCATTTGCCTTTCTCACTACTGACTCAACCTGCAAGTTAACCTTCAGGGAGATCTACACAAGATGCATCCAGTTAGAATAATCTCCACAGTACATCTGTAGAAATTTGCTAGTCTTTGATGACCTATCAAGTCTCCTCAGTGTCCAAATGAAAAATAGCTGTTGTTGTACCTTCTTTGCAATTGCATTAAAATAATGGGCCCAAGACACATCTTCAGGGATGTTGACATCCAGGAACTTGAAACTGCTCACTCACTGCTGATCCCTTGATGAGGTGTGTTCCCTCTACTTTCTCTTCCTGAAGTCCACAATCAATTTCCCAATCTTACTGTGCTCAGTGCAGGTTTGTTGTTGCAACACCATTCAACCTACTGACCTATCTCACTCCTTGTCACCATCTGAAATTCTGCCAACAACATCGGCAGATTTATAGTTGGCTTTTGTGCTGTGGCTAGCCACACACTTGTGGGTGTAGAGCAGGAGTTCCCAACCTATGGTCTAAGGACCCCTTGCTTAATGGTACTGGCCATGGCGTAAAAACGGTTGGGAACCCCAGGCGTAGAGAGGGTAGAGCAGTGGGCGAAGCACACATCCTTCAGATGCGCCAGTGTTGACTGTCAGCGAGGAGGAGATGTTATTTCCAATCTGCACTGAGTATGTTCTCTAGGTGAGGAAGTCAAAGACCCAGTTGCAGAGGGAGGTACAGAGGCCTAAGTTTTGGAGCTTGTTGATTAGAACCGAGGGTACGATCGTGGTGAATGCTGAGCTATAATTATAACAGCAGCCTGATGTAGGCATTGCTTTGTCTGGGTGATCCAAGGCTGAATGGAGAGCCAGTGAGGTTGTATCTGCTGCTGCCTCACTACGGGAAATCAGATCAACTTCTACTCCCTGAGTACAGGCTGAGACTGAAGACTGCAGCACCAGTAGTGAGGACCAAGAAGGTATGGACAAGGGAAGCACAGGAGTGCCTATAGGACTGCTTTGAATCAGTGGACTGGACTGTATTCAGGGATTCATCTTTGAATCTGGATGAGTATGCTGCAGTTGTTACCGACTTCATTAAACCTGTGTGGATGAGTGTGTGCCTACAAAGATAATTCTGTACATTCCCAAACCAAAAGCTGTGGATGAACCAGGAAGTACGTTGTCTGCTGAAGGCTAGATCTGTGGTATTCAAGTCTGGCAACCCAGGCCTGTACTGGAAAACCGGGTATAATTTCCGGAGGGCTATTTCAAGGGAGAAGAGGCAATTTTGAAAGAGGTTAGAGGCAACATCAGATGCACGACAACTCTGGCAGGGTTTGCAAGGCATTACTTCTTATAAAGCAAAACCCAATAACATGAATGGCAGCGATACTTCACTACAAGATGAACTCAACGCCTTCTACGCATGCTTTGAAAGGAAGAATACAATGACAGCTGTGAAGATCCCTGCTGCACCTGATGACCCTGGATTTCTGTCTCAGAGGCTGATGTTAGGCTGCCTTTAAAGAGAGTGAACCCTCGCAAGGCAGAAAGTCCTGAAAGTACCTGGTAAGGCTCTGAAAACCTGTGCCAGCCAACTGGCAGGAGTATTCAACATTTTCAACCTCTCACTGCTAAAGGGTGGAAGTTCACACTTGTTTCAAAAAGGCAATAATTACACCAGTGCCTAATGAAGAAAAATGTGGGCTGCCTTGATGACTATCGCCCGGTAGCTCTCACATCGACAGTGATGAAATGCTTTGAGAGGCTGTATATGACTAGACTGAACTCCTGCCTCAGCAAGGACCTGGACCCATTGCAATTTGACTATCATCACAATAGGTCAATGGCAGATGCAATCTCAATGGCTCTCCACACGGCTTTAGACCACCTAGACAACACAAACAGCTACATCAGGATGCTGTTCATCGACTATAGCTCAGCATTTAACACCATCATTCCCACAATCCTGATTGAGAAGTTGCAGAACCTGGGCCTCTGCACTTCCCTCTGCAATTGGATTTGTGTGGATTGGTGATAATATCTCCTCCTCGCTGACTATCAACACTGGTGTACCTGGTGTGTGCTTAGTCCACTGCTCTACTCTCTCTACTCATGACTGTGTGGCAAGGCATAGTTCAAATACCATCTATAAATTTGCTGACGATACAACCACTATTGGTAGAAACTCAGAAGGTGATGAGGGGGCGTACAGGAGTGAGATATGCCAACTAATGGAATGGTGCCGCAGCAACAACCTGGCACTCAACGTCAGTAAAACGAAAGAGCTGATTGTGGACTTCAGGAAGGGTAAGACAAAGGAACACATACCAATCCTCATAAAGGGATCAGAAGTGGAGAGAGTGAGCAGTTTCAAGTTCCTGGGTGTCAAGATCTCTGAAGATCTAACCTGGTCCCAACATATCAATGCAGTTATAAAGAAGGCAAGACAGTGGCTATACTTTATTAGGAGTTTGATGAGATTTGGTACATCAACAAACACACTCAAAAACTTCTATAGATGTACCATGGAAAGCATTCTGACAGGCTGCATCACTGTCTGGAATGGGGGCTACTGCAAAGGACTGAAAGAAGCTGCAGAGGATTGTAAATTTAGTCGGCTCCATCTTGGGTACTAGCCTACAAAGTACCCAGGACATCTTCAAGGAGCAGTGTCTCAGAAAGGCAGCGTCCATTATTTAGGACCTCAAGTGAAGGCACACACTCAGCAATTCAGGAACAGCTTCTTCCCCTTTGCCATCTGATTGCATTGAACCCTTGGACACTACCTCACTTATTAAATATTTGGTGTTTCTGTCTTTTGCACAATTTTTAATCTATTCAATCTACACATACTGTAATTGATTTAGTTCTTTATTATTATTATTATTTTATTTTGTGTTTTTCTTCTTCTATAATATGTATTGCATTGTACTGCTCTGCTAAGTTAACAAATCTCACATCACATACTGGTGATAATAAACCTGATTCTGAATCTAATTCTGTGGTGTTAGGCAAATTGCAGTGGGTCCAGGAACTTGCTTAGTCAGGAGTTGATTCAAGCTATGGCAACCTCTGAAAGCATTTCATCACAGTAGACGTGAATGCCACTATCTTTGAGGCAGCTCGCTCTGCTCCTTTTGGGCACTAGTATCATTGTCACCCTTTTGAAGCAGGTGGGAATCTTCGATTGTATGAGGGGTGATTGATAAGTTCGTAGCCTAACATAAGAGGAGATGAGTTATACAGCTTTCGTTACATGCATGTGCAGTTCAATTCTTTGAGTGATTATGCATAAAGTTTGAAGATAATAACTTTTGTGGTACAGGCAGTCCCCGAGTTACGAACATCTGACTTACGAACAACTCATACTTATGAACCAAGGAAGGAGAACGCCATCCACCATTTTAAGTTGTTGCCGTTGACATTGTGTTGAGTATGTAACTTTGTATTCAGCTTAAATTTTTCTTAGCAAGATTCACCTTGACTGCACCCCCCTTTTCCAGTCAGCACCACCCCCACTTGTCCCATTTAACCTGACACAGTGCAGTGGACTTCAGGACCTGGTGGAGCTCAGGACCCGCCACCCGCAGTGTTACTGTTCTGTTGTCGGAAAACGATCACAATTGAAAATAAAGTGGAAATAATAAAGCGATCGGAAAGAGGTGAAATGCCAACAGTCATTGGAAAAGCGTTAGGCTAGGTCGGTCAACGATCGGAACAATTTTAAAGAATAAGGTGAGAATAATGGAGCATGTGAAAGGCCCTGCCCCGATGAAAGCTACAATTATTAATGCAGTGGTTTAATTATTGGAATACACACATTTCTTAAGTATTTTATATGCATAGAAAGGTCAAATATATACTATATACTAAGACAAACGTTTGACTAACTGACACTAAATAATACTGGATGTACCTGTTCCGACTTACATACAAATCCGACTTAAAGATGGACTCAGGAATGGAATTCGTTTGTAACACAGGGACTGTCTGTATTTCTGTTTCAGATAACTGAATATTGTAAGTAAGCGCTGTCTGACAAAATGGACCGTAGGCCATGATCTTATCAACCACCCCTCATAGGTGTCCCTGAACACTCACGCCATTTGGTCGGCACAGGTTTTCCGTGCCCCACCAGGTACACCATCAGAATCTGACACTTTGCAAAGGTTCACCCTCTTGAAAGATGTTCTGATATATTGGCCTCTGAGACACCTCTTTGCCTTTTATGAAAAAATTCTCTTTCCCATAATGCCAGTGTCTGGAATATTTTGCAGTTTGTGAACACTGTTATCTTACTATATAAAGAATTCTGATCTTCAAATGATCAAAACAATAATGGTTCATTTGATTTTGGTGCTAATAGCACGTATTAACTGCTGGTTCCTTCTCAGCACCCTCACAGCTAATTGTTTTGGGAAAAATATGAACAATTAAAAAAAACTCAATTGGCTAGGGTAAGGGGACATCTTGAAGTTAAAGATATTCCTTTTGCACCAAGTGAAGAAGCAAAGTGCAAGAACTTGATGAATTTGAAAACATTACACCAAAAACCTCAGAACAGGTCTAGGGGCATGACTTTGAGAAACAAAATATTCTTTGCAATTTTTCCAGTTCAGTTTTAGGATTCACATGTGTGCTAGTTGGCAACCATGTTGCATCAGAACTCCACACAGTTTGCAAATAAGATATTGGGACAGCGGCTGGATCTATGGAAACTCCCTGATGATTTTGCAATTAAACACACCATATGGTATAGTATAAGTTATATGAACCAGTAAGTTCCAAGTTCAGTCCTTGATTTATAATATCCAATCTGAGCTAGAATTGAACGACTAGTCCAAATTGTGAAGTAGGATAGCTGGTTAGCTAGATAGATAAATATACCTACAGATGCCAACTGCATTTGTAATCAAGACCAATTTGTAAAGCACCTTGTTACAGGTTGTTAAGGTAAGGGGAGGACTGGGTTCAGCTGCTTCCACGTGATGTCCATCTGGTTTATATATACTGAAGCTCAAACAAAAACAATGGCAGCAGAACAACACATTCAATCTTATGAATAGGTGCCTGGAAGAAGGAAGATAAGGAATATTTACAGAAGGCATGCTAATCAATTCAAATTACACCTAGGCTTCAGGTGACGTTGAGAATGCTGGGCCAGTTTACTACCTTCAGGGTTCTTTAATGAGCAAAGGAGGGCACTTCCTCAGAAACCACGCAAATATTAAATCAAAGGCCAAAACAAAATGTAACTGCAAGCAAAGGGCAAACCAAACTCAAACTGAGCTGGCCATGTCCCAAAGGACATAGCTACCAAACTGAGTCTTGATATGTCATGAGTGAACCATAATGAAGGAAGAACAGACCGGAGCTCATCCTCATCAATCTATGGATGACAGAACTGGTGGAACTGATCACCATGCATTTTATGTGGAGATAGTTGAGGACATTAGGTCACGTTACATGGCATGGGAATAGTTCGATATGAGGTAAACTTGGAAGAGATCTGACAGATCAAAACTGCATGTAGTAAGCAGCAGTTTTAATACACAAGGACGGCACACAAGATCATCTGGTCCCTCAAGCCTGACCTGCCATTCAGTGTGATCACTAGGCCTCAATTCATTCTCTGTGCTCGTTCCCAAAGCCCTCAATTCCCCCTATTTTTCAAACATTTATCTAGCTCTATTTTAACTACTTCGAATGGATTACCCTCCACGATTCTCTGGGGTAGAGAACTACATAGGTTCATTGCTCACTGCAGAGGAAAAGGCTAAGTATCACAGCTTAAATGACTGGCCCCTTTGCTTGAAGCTATGTCCTCTCATTCATGATGCTCCCACTAGTGAAAACATCACAACATCTAACCTGTTATGCTTCCTTAGAACCTTGTATGTTTCAATAAGATCACCCCATTATTCTTCTAAACTCCAAAGAATACAGACCAAACCTGTTAAGCTTCCCTTGACAGGAGAATGTGATACCCCAATGTTATGCCTTATGGACCAGCATGCTCCTCACTCTATTGTCAATCCAAGGGAATCAAACCTGGTTCAAAAAGCAGCAGAAATGGTGCCAGAAACAGCACCAGACAGACCTAATGAGGCACCAACATAGTGAAAACCCATTAAAAGATCAAAATACTACGGAATGAACAGAAGTAAGCGATCCCCGATCAGTCAGATAATATCAAAGCTTGGCACACCTTGTCATGAATCATGGGAGGGGAGGGCAATTAGCCAATTAACAGGAAGAGAAGGTGCCAAGTACATCCCAAATATCAAGAATGGCAAAGCCTAGCATATGAATGCTGGAGTCAAGGCTGAAACATTCCCGTTCACACCCAGAAGGAAATACTGAGAGGCTGGGCCAACTTTGTTTCCTCCTGAGATACCCAGTCCCCCCCCACTGACGTCAGTCTTCAGCCGATTTGGATCTCTCCAGCTGAAACCATGGAGCAGCTGACAGTACTGGGTACAACTACGAGCATGGGTCCAAGCAATATCACAGCTGGAGTTGGGATGTTCCAGAACCAGCTACAGTACTAGCTGAGCAGCTCCACAGCAGTTCCATTCTGACACGGGAGGTACAGGAACCTGAAGAGCCCACAGTCAATGTTTTCGGAACAGCTTTTCCTTCACCATCAGATTTCAGAATGGTCCACGAACACCACCTCACAATTGTTTATGTGTGTTATTTACTTACTTTTGTAATTTGTAGAATTTCATGTCTTTGCACTATACAGCTGCCACAAATCAATGCATTGTCATATATCAATGATAATAACAATTACAATTATAACAAATCTGATTCTGATGGATAACCCAATCGATTCATCCACGCATCTTAAAAGTGATGCAGTGTGTTATTTTCAACTGGCACCTGCTTCAGTTTCACAAGGACAGCTTGGTTCCAGGCCATAAGACTATAAGACATAGGAGCAGCACACACAAAATGCTGGAGAAACTCAGCAGGCCAGGCAGCATTTGTGGAAAAAAAGTACAGTAAACGTTTCAGGCTGAAAACCTGAGACCCTCCAGCATTTCGTGTACGTTGCTCAGATTTCCAGCATCTGCAGATTTTCCCTTGTTTGAGACATAGGAGCAGAATTAGGCCATTCAGCCCATCAAGTCTGCTCTGCCATTCCATAATCATACATTTCCCAACACTGTATTCCACCTGCCACTTTTTTACCCATTCTTCTAATTTGTCTTAAGTCCTGCTGCAACTGCATTGCTTCCTGAGCACTATCTACCCCCCACCTATCTTCGTATCATCTGCAAACTTTGCCACAAAGCCTTTAAGTCCATTATTCAAACCATTGACAAACAATGTGAAAAGTAGCAGTCCCAATACTGACTCCTGAGGAACACCACCAGTCACCGGCCACCAGCCAGAGAAGATCCCCTTTATTCCCACTCAATACCTCCTGCCTGTCAGCCATTCCTCTATCCACGCCAGTATCCATAGGATTTTATCTTGTTAAGCAGCTTCATGTGTGACACATTATCAAATGCCTTCTGAAAACCCAAATACATTACATCCTCTGCCTCTCCTTTGTCCATCCTGCTTGTTACTCCCTTGAAGAACTCCAGCAGATTTATCAGGCAAGATTTCCCTTTACAGAAACCATGCTGACTTACACTTATTAATTTATCATTCGTCTCCAAGTACCTCGAAACCTCATCCTTAATAATGGACTCCAACACTTTCCCAACCACTGAGTTTGGGCTAACTGGCTTATAATTTCCTTTTTTTTTACTTCTTTCCTTCCTTCTTAAAGAGTGGATGATATTTGCCACAGCATAGTCTTGGACCATATCTTTGCAGACAGCTGTTCGTCACATGTATCAGTATCTTAATGGAATAAAGAGTATTACAGAGGCACAAGATGGAGGAGGATACTGGCAGGGGATGACAGCAGAGCAGAGATAGCTCTGGGATAGTTCACAAGGTGCAGGTTTGATATGTCCCATAGAAGTAGTAGTTCTCAAATGGCAGTGGTAGGCAGCCATGGCTGACAACGGAAGTTAAGGACTGCATAAAAGCCAAGCAAAGGGATTATAAGGTATCAAAAGTGAGTGGGAAGTTAGATGATTGGGAAGCTTTTAAAATCCAACACCAGGCAACCAAAACAAGCTATAAGAAGATGAAATATGAGGGCAGACATTTCAGGGTACTTGGACTCTAATGATAAAATAAGTTGAAGTCAGCTTGGTTTCCGTAAAAGGACATCTTGCCTGAAAAATCTGTTAAGAATTCTTCGAGGAAGTAACAAGCAGAGTGGAGAAAGGAGAGGCAGTGGATGTCATTTACTTGGATTTTCAGAAGGCACTTGATAAGGCGACACACATAAGGCTGCTTAACAAGATGAAATCTTATGGCATTGCAGACAAGATAATGGCATGGATAGCAGAATGGCTGACAGGCAGGAGGCAGCAAGTGGGAATAAAAGGGGCCTTTTCTGGTTGGTTATCATGGCTAGTGGTGCTCCTCAGGGGTCAGTATTGGGACTGCTGCTTTTCACATTGTCTGTCAATAATTTGGATTATGGAATTGATGGCTTTGTGGCAAAGTTGTGGCCAGAGTTGCGGAGAAATTTCGTTAGACAGAGGGTGGTGAATTTGTGGAATTTGTTGCCACGAGCAGCCGTGGGGGCCAAGTCATTGGGTGTACTTAAGGCAGAGATTGATAGATTCTTGATTGGACATGGTTACAGGGAGAAGGCCGGGAAATGGGGGCTGAGGAGGGAAAAAAAAGGATCAGCCATGTCTCATGTATTATGGTCTTACGGAAGTCAGTAATGAGACCCTCATTTCATTGATGATCATAGAATCCAGACCACTGTACTGAGTTCACAATTAATTTCAACATTGTCAGGAAATAACATTAGTTCAAGACCAAGCACTTTTGTATATTTTGACCAAGCGACAAATCTTTTTAGGTGTCTAACCTCTCAGTTCCACAATTAAAGAAATGGAATGCTTGCCAGCTGTAGGAAACTGCCAACAGTTTCCCACATCGTGTGATTCCAGCATTTGCTGGGCTTTAGCCAGGACAGGGGAAATATTAAAAAGCAACTTAATTTTTGAGTATTTTCTGATGGCGTTTCACAGAGCAGCAGCAGAGCCAATCTCTTGGCCAGGATCACTGATGCACCCAGAGGAAATGGAAGAAAAAAAAATTCAAAAATGAGCAATTTTATCCTAAAGCTAATGGAAAACTTAAACACGAGGGTACAAATGCCTAATCGATTCTATCTTACAGATGCAGATTCCATGCTCACAAGGAATCTCCAAACACGTCCATCAATACAAAGCAGGAAAGAAAAACAGTGCAGACTTACCAAGGTGATTTACACCAAACTGCATTTCAAATCCATCTTCTGTTTGCCAGTGAGGACATCTCATAACACCGGCATTATTAATTAGGATATTTATGTTCTCCTCTTCTAAATGAACAAAAGAAAAATATATCAGGTTTTGAAATTTCACACAGGCTGAGAACAATGTACTCTGCTGCTGGAGGTTTTCCTGTCACTCCACATTTGCGCCAAAGGTTCATGGTAATCTGGAGATACAAGAGACTGCAGATGCCGGAATCTGTACTTTATCAGTAACAGCCATCTTGCAGGTCACTTCAACTCTAGGGAGGAGGTATAGGAGCCTGAAGACAGACACTCAATGTTTTAGGAACAGCTTCTCCCCCTCCACCATCACAATTCTGAACAGACCAAGAACCTGTGAACACTATCTCACACCTTTGGCTCTCTTTTTGCACTACGTATTTTCATATACTTAATTTTGTATGCATTGCATTGTACAGCTGCAAAAAAACAACAAATTTCACAACTTATGTCGGTGACCATAGACTTGATTCTGAACTTGTAATGGTGCACAGGAAGTCCTGAGTGACTGTGTTGTCTGCAACCTGGCAGGGGAGAGTTGGTGATCAATGCCACTGTTCTCCAGTGACGGTAATCACATAGGCTGATTTACAGATCCTTTTTTTTGTAATTTATTTTTATTTAAGTTCATCATCAAACAAACATTTCCATAAGATGTATTTCAGACATTGTACATATATATCATATAATCATATATGTCACAAATCTCCACAAAGTATTCATCTGAGGTATACACTTATAGAAAAGAGTGGAGAGAAAAAACAAGCAAAAGGAAAAAACTATGTACAAGTAGGGAGTGATCTTTTTTTTACAACATATTCATTGATTTGTAAGAATAAAATCAGGCCTATGAGGCATTATGTAGTTAAACCATTTTTCCCAGTATGAATCAAATTGTTCCAGCTTATGATTAACAGATGCTGTTATCTTCTCCATTTTGTAAATGTCCATTGTAATTTCCATCCATGCATTTAAAGTTGGGCTCTCCTGTGATAACCATTTCCTAGTAAGAGTCTTTTTATCAGCCACCAGCAGTATACTCATTAAATATTTATCTCTTTTCAACCATTCTTGAGGTATATATCCAAAATATATGGTCTTACTCTTTAAGGGTATTTCACATTTAAAGATGTCTTGTAGGGCATTGTGTATCCCCCTCCAATAGTCATTAATAACAGGGCAGTCCCAAAAAATATGATAATGATTTGCATTTTGATTTCCACAATTTCTCCAGCAAACAGGGAGGTTACTATTATAATGGGATCTCTGAGAGGGTGTAATAAAATATCTTATCAAGTTTTTCCATCCAAACTCCCTCCATTTCTGTGAACTGGTACACTTCCATTGATACCTCCATATTATTGTCCATTCTTCCTCAGATATAATTATCCCTCCTTCCTTCTCCCATTTTGTATTAATGTATGAAGTCAAATGTGTTTTAAAATTTGACAACCCCTTATACATGCTTGAAATGACTCTACTACCGTTATCTGAATTATATGCTTTTCTAAGTAGCTCTATCAAGCATGTACTTGCCTTGGTTACATTTTTAAGTGTCTCATTAACATATTGTCGCATCTGTAAATACCGATAAAAATCTTGTTTTTCTAATAAGTGTTTCTCTTTAAGCATTTCAAAATTGAACAATGTTCCTTCTTTCATTGTGTTGCAAAGAACCGTTACTCCTTTAGCTGTCCAGTCCTTAAAACTAGCATCCAACTTATTCAGTGTAAAATCCGAGTCATATGCACACCATTTAAGAATTGCAGCATCTCCCTCCAGATTATATTCTTTTATAGTAGTTTTCCATATTTTAAGAGTCAATTTCACCCATGGGTTATCAATAGTATTTATGTACCTTTGCAGGTTGTTGTCAGCCAAAATTGCTTGTATGGGGATGGGAAGTACCCGCTCCTCAATGTTTTTCCATTGAGCATCATAAGATGGGTTGCACCAACATATCACAGCTCTCAATTGTGCTGCAAAATAATCATCTCTAAGAGAAGGTAGGCCCCATCCCCCCTTTTCCTTTGCTAATTGCAAAGTTTTGAGACGAACTCTAGGCCTTTTACCCTGCCAAATATACCTTGATAACATCATGTTCCATTCATTGAATTGATTTTGAATAATCTCTTTTGGTAGGGTCTGAAAGAGATAACAGTCTGGGCAATATATTCATTTTAATAGACTCAATCCTTGAACTGAGACTGAAAAAAGGAATCAGGTTCCATCTTGCCATATCTTCCTTAATTTTTTTATATAAAGGCTGATAATTACATTCTGATAATTTTGCCAAACCTTTTGGCATAATGATGCCCAAATATTTGAAAGACTCTGTTTGCCATGCCCAGGAATATCGACTTTCAATTTCTCTTGGTGGGCTATAGTAATATGAAAATAATTGGGTTTTATCTATGTTGATCTTGTATCCAGATAATTGACCATATTGTTCAAAGGATTGCATCAATTTAGGTAAAGAGTATGTGGTTGTCCTAGATAGATCAAAATGTCATCCGCATAACAAGCCAATTTATGCTCTGTCACTTTAATAGTAATTCCCCTGATATCTTCACTTTGTCTGATGTATTGAGCTAATGGATCCAGATATAATGCGAAGAGTAGCGGTGACCATGCACAACCCTGTCTCATGCCCCTTTCTAGGGTAAGACTATTTGATAAATATCCATTGATTTTAATCCTAGCAGCGGGGTTGTCATATAGTGCCTGTATAGATTTAATAATTGTGTCTTGGAAACCAAATCTATGTAAAAATCTGTAAAGAAAATTCCAATTAACCGAATAAAATGCCTTTTCAGTGTCCACGCTTATCACTATTGCTTCAATTTTATTTTTTTTTGTATATGATCCATAATGTGAAGTGTCCTTTGTATATTGTCTCGTGTTTGGCGTTGTCGTATAAAACCTGTCTGATCGTTACATACCAGTATGGGTAGAAACTCCTCTAATCGTTTGGCCATGATGGAGGTAAATAATCTATAATCTACATTAAGAACGGATATTGGTCTAAATGACCCGCATTCCATTTTATCCTTGCCTTCTTTCGGTATAGCTGAGATTATCGCTTCCTTCCAACTGGGTGGCATTTGTGCCTTTTTTAGAGCCCAGTTCAGTGTGGGGAGTAAGACAGGAATTAACTCATTTTTAAATTCTTTGTACCACTCTGCCGTAAACTCATCTGATCCTGGTGACTTGCTTAATTTAAGCCTACTAATTGCAGCTTTTAATTCAACTTCAGTTATGTCAGCAGTCATCGTTCTATTTTGATCTTTGCTTAAAGTAGGTAACTCTAGAGAATTCAAGAAGGTGTCAATTTGGGTTATGCTTCCCCCTGGAACTTTGGAGTATAGAGTTTTGTAAAACACTTCAAAATCTTCTTGAATTTCACTTAGCTTATTTTTTTATCATTTTCGTTCTTGGGTTCCTAATTCTATGAATTGTATTTTCTGCTATCTTTTTTTTCAGCTTCCACGCCAGTATTTTCATAGGCTTTGATCTACTTTCATAATGTCTCTGTTTCAGAAACATTAAATTTTTCCTGATTTCTTGCATAGCCAAACTATTAATTTCATTCCTAATTTTTTTAAATTTCCCCTAATGTATCCAGTGCCAAATTTAATTTGTGTTTTTTCTCTAGTTCCTTCAGCCTATTTTGTAATTCCTCTAATGTTTTATTCCTTATTTTTTTCTTATATGAAGATATCGCTATAATTGGGGAGCAGAATAATGAGTGTAATCCCTTCTGTCGGGAAAAAGGTCCCTCCATATATCAACTAAACCAACATCCTCAAAAAGTGTATTAACTTTCTTAT